>NW_008825208.1:2951802-2969283 GCF_000699105.1 Pygoscelis adeliae
ACAACTAAAACATCGGTGTGTTATCAACATTATTCTCATCCTGAATCCAAACCACAGCACTGTACCAGCTACTAGGAAGGAAATTAACTCTGTCCTAGCCGAAACCAGGGCAATGTTGTAGGGTGAATCTTTGCAGGCTAATATACTACTTCTTGTTGTGTTTTGCAAAGGGTCCACAGACTGTTATTTAATACCTGCATTCCTGGTTTTGTATGGTCTGCATTGCTTGCTGGACGATTATCTTGAGTCCTTTTGCAGATTTTTAAACACCTCTCTAGTAGTGCTTGTCTTACTCCTCTTCAGGGTGTACCTTAAGAGAGATTACCCACACCAAACTTCATAATTATGACCCCATTACTTTTCTGTTTGGAATAATCATAGTTGGGCATGGAAAAAAAATTATGTTAGGTATTAGCAGGTTATATACTTTGAGTTAAGCTTCTGCAATTGGTTTTCACTTTCTAGAAAAGAAAATAATAATCAGGATGCTCATTCTTTCATTTTTTTTGTTTCCACTTGTTCCGTTTGTCTGTTCTCAGTGTCTTTTCTAATCTCATTCTTCACCAACCTCCAGATGCTTGTATCTTCCACTCACTTTAGCCTTTCTTGATGCTCTTTTCTCCAAAGATCTTGCTTATCCATTATCTTCTCCCCCTGATTTCTTCAGTTCATGTGTGAGTGTTTCTCCTTCACTTGTATCTCTCTTCTTCCTAATCTCTGTTCCTGTTTATTCATGGTAGTTTGTGACAAGCTGCTATCTCGTGCCGCATGTGGTTGTCTGACAGCAATGACTATGCTTTGCTTTCTGCAGTCACTTGTTTCTGCCTCCCTAATTCATTCATTACTAATTAGCTGTCCTGGAGAAGGTAGCTCAGATGGCTCCCTTCACTGTTTTAATATGTGCTCAACTTTTCCTAGGCATCTGTAAAACCTTTTTGCTAGAAAGAAAGCCACCATCTTTCCGAGCACTGTTCACTATTTAAGAATTTATTCTAAGTTCCTGCAACATTTCGTTATCACTGTTTACCTGGAGGCTTTAATTCAGTTTTAAACAAGAGAGAGAGAGAGAGCTCCATAGCTTTAGCTGTAAATAAATGCAGTTCAGGTACATTACAGTGTTTAGTAACTATAAATTAATGGATTAATGTGATCTACACTAGGCAGGACTCTGGCCCCTACAAGATAGCTTAAAAGCAAACATGCTTGGAAAGGTATATCTGTAGCTCTAGCAGTGTCATTTTGCTGAGATAATTTCTCAAATCTCACAATCTGTTCTGATTCCAAGTATAAAACATCCCACCGTGAGTCAAATTGTCTAGTAGGTCACATGTCATGAGTGGATTTAGAAAGGAGGACTTTTGCTGATACGAATTTTAGAGTGATTGGCCTGTTAGATTTTGTGTAGATCCTGCTACTGTTATCAATAATTCCCTAGTCTATTGCAGAATCAATATCTTTTCCCAAGTACTGAAAGTGACTAAGTGCCTAACTAAAGGCTATAAATGGCATTGTAATTTCCTTGGACCTTGCTCACTATTCACATAATAATCACCATGTTCCTTTTTATCACTTTCTGCCAACCCTAATTTCCAAGGCTGCATAGATTCATTGTTACTGGTACGTACTCCGTACAAGTCCTTGTATGCACTTTAATGAAAAAGTGGATGATGGATTTTCTCACTCAATGCCATGTTCAGTTAATGTGAATGAATTCTTTATGAGTGCACATATCCTTTGCATTGTACCATCTTCAAGTAACCTCTTTCCAAAACTGATGTTCCTGCTATTCTCCAGCCTGTAGCTATGTGCAATGAAACGGGGCACATTCTGTTTTCTGCTTCTCCAGCATAAATTGTAACTTTGTGAAGTCTTCTTTGGGACTTGACTGTTACAGAACTTGGAGCAAGTAATGGAATCTGTGGTTAAGCAGCTTGTTTCATGAATTGATCTGCAAAAGCCTTTCTCAGATCGTTGAGAAGTTAAGTGTGGAAGTTTGCAGTTGGAAGTCGGTATGTATCTGTGATTAACTCTTCAGCAGGATAACTACAGGACTGATGAACTAGCTCAAGCAAAATCACCTAGAGCACTGGAGTCCTCTCAGTCTGCCTTAGCAAGCTGCATACTTGATTTTTAGTCTTCCATCTCCACTTCTTCTTGTCAAGAAATTGAAGTCTTCAGTGCTTTGCATACCGATTAAGTTCTGCATCCTCTTTGCAGCCCAGCTGGATAGGAACATACCAATTACCATACAGTAGTTCAAAGTGTTTTGAATGAGATTTATGTCCAAAAAGGACTTTTCAAGGATGTCAGTATACTCAATGCACTAAACTGGTCAGCATAGTGGTGTCAGTTAGAAACTGACAATTTTCTGGAGGAAAAATTAGTACAAATTCCGTTTATGTTAATTCTGTTCCCATTTACATTTCCCGGTTTAGGTTCATTCTTGTAACATACACACTGTTACCTCCTATTTCCTTTTTGTTTCTGTCTAGAGAGCCCTTCCAATTTACTATTCTAGGAAACATTTTTTCCAGTTAGTTCAAGAGAAGATTTTTTCTTTTCTTCTGTATTGTGTAGCATAGAATAAAGGATCTCATCTAGCATTTGGAATCAGCCTTGATTGAAAACCGGCTTTTTTTTCCTGCCTAGTTAATGAGCCCAGGCCTGCAAATCCTTACTTTATTTATGTGTACTGTACTCTATTAAACTTGTGTTAGAGGGAACTTTGTGTTTTATACCTAAATTTGGATTTAAGTATCTTTTCTGAACAAACATGGGATATTTCCTTCAGGCAGGAAAGCATTGAAAATGAAATACAAATAAGGAAAATAACATTTAAACAAAGAACTGTTGGTGTGAATAAACAGTTTAACAGCCATTGTCTATTCATTCATCTGAATCAAGTTTGAATCAAGCTAACTTACAGCCTTACAGTGCCGATAACATCATATCGTATGTGCCTTGCTGCATTTTTCCAATGAAGGTCCCATTTTTCTGCAATTCTTTACTGGTGATGGAGACTTATGTTCAGGAGCCACCAGATGCATACTCCTTGTAATTTGACTTAATCAGAGTCAGGAACAGTTAAGAACCAAAATAGATGCCTTACTAAGTTTCATTCCTTGAAATTTCAGGAACTTTGTAGATGCATCCAAGCCTTTGATACTGGTTCAAATTAAGTATTTCATCCTTTAATAGTTTGACTACTGATAGTTTCAATATTTGATAGTCTTTCTTTTGTCAACATTTTAAAACATTTTAAAACATTCCCTACTTTGTTTTGAAAGGAATGGGAAGAAAATTTCTCTACCACTGGCAGCCCTCTCTGGTTTTATGTATCTTACAACTAAAGTAACCTCTGAGCCAAGGATGAAGGAGATTGCCGACTACTACTTTGTTAACAAAATACAATAATGAGTCATGGACAGTCATTAATCAAAATTAGTAATCAGAAAATATTTGATATAGTGGAGGAGACATGTCTCCAGTTGTGACTAGCTTCCTACTGTAAAACAAACTAACAAATCATGCAGCTTTCTTCATAGTTTTGCCTACCCCCTTTATCTCTTTGGATGATAACTGGCAAAGAGTTTTAACCTTCTCTTATGCAGTGGTATTAACCCATGCTTAGTAACATCCTCCCACAGTTCTGGTTAACATTCTATTACTCTTTTCTTCATTAGTTCTCTGAAAATAAGTATAAAAATATCTTATTTCCCATATCCTTAGGCAGTAGCTCCAGATCATATGTCTAACTAAAGCTGGCAAGTATCAGTTATGGTTGACATCAGCTGCTGTTGAAGAGTGCCAGTGAGATAACTTAAATGGGAAAATCCATTTTTTTAAATGTTATTGACATAATGAAATTATTTGGCCATCCTGAAGTTTCTAGACAGCCAGCAATGTGTGCTTGCAGCCCAGAAAACCAATCATATCCTGGGCTGCACAAAAAGAAGCGTGGCCAGCAGGTCAAGGGAGGTGATTCTGCTCCTCTACTCCGCTCTAATGAGACCCCACTTGCATCCAGTTCTGGGTCCCCAGTACAAGAAAGACACGGACCTGTTGGAGCGCGTCCAAAGGAGGGCCACAACAATGGTCAGAAGGATGGAGCACCTCTCCTATGAAGAAAGGCTGAGAGAGTTGGCATTGTTCAGCCTGGAGAAGAGAAGGCTCCAGGGAGACCTTATGGCAGCCTTTCAATATATAGAGACTTTTCCTCCTGTTTCTCAGTGTTTTGCTGAGAAAAAAAGGGATATAATCTTGCAGCCTTTCAATACTTAGAGGTGGCTTATAAGAAAGATGGAGAAAGACTTTTTACCAAGGCCTCTAGTGACAGGACAAGGGGCAACGGTTTTAAACTGAAAGAGGGTAGATTTAGATTGGACATAAAGAAAAAAATTTTTTACCAGAGAAGTTGTAGATGCCACATTGTTGGAAATGTTCAAGGTCAGGTTGGATGGGACATTGAGCAACCTGATCTAGTGAAAGATACCCCTTCCCATGGCAGGGGGGTTGGACTAGATGACCTTCAAATGTCCTTTCCAATCCAAACAATTCTATGATTCTATGAAAAGAATGCATCCCAAAAAGGCACTTTTTATATTGTAGACTGAAATATCTGTGTGTAGTTACCTCACCTAGCAGGTTCTGAAAAGTAACCAAATTGTTTGCTTATCAATTCAGCTATATTTTAAAAAAGGTATTCTCTCCAAAAACAAACAAACAAAAAATTCTAGAGAACCTCTTAATCAGGACATTGACCTAGACAATACCTCCTTTACTCTTGAACTGAAAATCACCGAAATGAAGAGGGACTTAGACTAACTTAGACTTTGGTGCGTCTCTTTTGTGTAGTTGCTTCTAGTGAATAGTTGTTAATTCCTTTTATCTTCCAGTGAAGCATCTCTCAACCGTGTTAATATTAATGGAATTAGAGCTGGTTTTCCATGAACTGCAATAACAGTCTGCCTTTATATCATTGAGAACTGTTAACTTCCTTGTCCTTAAAATTCTTGGCATTTTGTAATCCATGTCTGCAATACTGGAAAGATGCTTAAGGTTGTCCCTCCAGCTTCAGGTCTGATGGCGGTTAATGCACAGATGTGCAGAGCATGAAGACAGACAAATCATCCATAATTGCAGCAATATCATAAGCCAGTTCTCCAGGGACTGCCTTCTACATTCCTCATGCAGCTATGCAAAGTAGATTGGAAAATAGCCCTCTACCTTAATG
The DNA here is from genome assembly GCF_000699105.1 of Pygoscelis adeliae. Lineage (NCBI taxonomy): Eukaryota > Metazoa > Chordata > Aves > Sphenisciformes > Spheniscidae > Pygoscelis > Pygoscelis adeliae. The sequence goes on from NW_008825208.1 coordinate 2,957,036, forward strand.
CTTGGCAAGCAGAATTAGAGTCCCTGCCTCAGAATAGTCTTAGGCATGATTCTTCTTACCTTCTTTCTATGTAGGACACACAGTTTCCCAGCTAGGTCAAAATGTAGGCAAAGATCCTTCTTGCTCATCAGCCAGACTTAGTGAAAAGTGTTACATTCCCTTTCAAGGAGCAGAGCAACTTAAATCCTCTGTTGTGTGGGATGGGAGGTGTAGGAAATGCACTGATTTATCTTGTTTACTGTACTGATCACAAGGCACAACACAGTTCTCTAAGCCAAGTTTAGGGCTCAGTACATGGCGTCCATGCTCACAGTATATAAAGCCAGTTCCTGTTATTTGCAGAAGTAACTAGATTTATCGGTTTTATGTACTCAGAGAACTTTTTAAACTAGATTTGTTTATCACCGTTCCCCTTTTGCTCTTACTACCAATGTTAACAGTTAACTCCATATGAGCAATCTTATTAAATGAAGAAAATGAGAGTTTTTCTGCGGAGTCAAAGTGCAGCTCCCCATGAACAAAGAGCAAAGGTAAACTGATCTGCAAGTCTTCTGCCAACCTCTTCCTCCAAGAGTAATGGATTTTTTTTTCAAAATTTGTTTACAAAACCAGCTAGATGCCTACCTCCATTGAAATAAAGGAAAGGCAGATACTTCAGGGTTTTTTTTGGCATCTATATACATGTCTCTTTAAACCTCTAGGTTTCCAAAGGCTTTAATATATCTGGCTTGTAAGTGCCACTGGCATGTAAATGCCATTGGCTTGCAAATGCCACTAGTTTATGAGCTTGGACTTTTTATGAGTTTTTCTTTCCTCATGAAAGTATCCCCATTTTGAATGCTCAGAATGCTCTAGGCTTCCTTGCACTTTATTATGCAGATATAATCAAAGACAAGATTTATAACCATAATCCACCACTTCTAACCAACTGAGAATTGTTAATGCAATCACCACTCCATTCCCCATGTTCAGATATCATAACAACTTTAATCCAAGTTAATAAAACTTCTCATCTGTAGTAATGAGGCTAGTAGACTGTTTTCCCATAATATTAGAGGATTAAAACAAATGGGAAAATATGCACAACTGAATCCTCCTGGCACTTTAAGCCACCAGAAACCACTTACCTGACGTGTTTTGAAGTTCTTCTCAAAACCTGCATTTAACTATAAATATCGCTTTACAGTTTAATAGGACTTCAAAAGCAAATATGAGCAATATAGTCCAAGAAGGGATTCAGGATCCAAGTAATTTCTTGGATCTTTCCTTTTCTTCTTTCTTTTCTTTTTTAAAGAAGAATTATATAAGAGGTTTTTTAAAGTTGAATATGACTTCCTTGTCATGTATGTTCCATCCTAATATTCAATGAGTTTCTTATTCTGTGTTGATCTGCATAATTTCTGTGGGCCTTCTGTATTTCTGTCAGTCCATGGAGACTATTTCTTTTTTCTGGAGGAAAACAGAGATACTGTGTTTTGAATGGAACCACATTGGAAAAAATAAGGTAGGGTAAAGCAGTGAACAGTACTGAATACTATTCTTCCACCTGGAGAGTGGGGAAAGTTTTTTACTTTTTCAGTAAACATGAGTGTGGCATTTTTGGAATGAGACAAAAATGTTGGTTGCAAATCTGCGTGAAATAACCTCTTCCCTAAAGAACTTATAGTCCTTGCATGAGCAAACAAAACAGGAAAAATGAGGCTGTAGTGTTTCTAGGGGAGAGACTGCAGGCCTGACACTTTTTCCCCAGCTGTGCTGCTGGCCACAGGCTGAATGCCCTTGATCTCCTTTTCCTTGGTTCCTTCACAGTCATCTGTTGTTGTGTCTATTTCAAATGTCAGGCTTTGCTTATCCCATGCTTGACACAATATTGTCTTGGGTTTTGTGTCCCTCTGGCACAAATAATAAGTAAGAATGGTAGGCAAGAGCAAGTTTTGGAAATGTGTGTAGATACAAAGGGCAATGACTGAGGTGATTACCTAGGTAGTGCTCTTGAAGAGTGTTTGGCACTACATGACCATCTTGGGCTTTTATTTTTATTTAATCATACTAAATTGTAACTTATTGCTGGTTTTATTTCTTCCAGCCAATATTTCTGTATTGTTTTCTTATCTTAGATAGCTGTCAGACCTCTGTTACCATAGTATCCAAGCTCCTCCTCATCTGTAATGTATTTCTCCTCCTAACTGCAGCCATGTCATGCTATTACCTGTACTATTTTAACCAAGACAAAATAGGACATTAACTTACCTCTGTACTGTTGCAAAGAGAGTTTATGTTGGAATGGGGACTGAAGCTTCTGCTCCCACATTCTTCGTTATGCATTATTAGCTACTTGACCACTGCTTATCTATCACATTTTTGGGGTGTCAGGGGAAGTCACTGGCCTGTCTTTTCTTGGGGAAGAAAATCCTCAGTCAGAATGAAAAAACAATTCAGTCTGCATAAGAGATGTTTCTTCTTCACCCCTGGACTCTCCTTGAGGAGTTGAATATGCTCTTATTTCATAACATGCTTCCTACAAAAGAAAGACAGTGTAAAGAAAATGTTCATGTTAGTTTTTCATTAGCATAAAGATTATCTCCAATTATCTTGCAGAGTGAAAAAAATTGTGTCTGAAATGTGAACTGGAGATCCAAGAAAGTTTGGCTTTGGTTTGCCATCTTTGGTGACCTACAAATAGTTTATCATAAGTTACCAAACAATGTTTTTTTGCTTTTGCGTTCATTAGCAATGTCAACACTGTGCTGCTTCTGGGCTCCAGTTCAGTGAATCACTCCTGTTTAAGGACATTTATGAATGTATTTAATAGCAATCAAAGTCAATTGGAACCAAACAAGTACTTAACTGCTTATTCAAAAATAAGACTTTCAATTATCCTTACAATTGATGTCCTCTCCCCTGGGAGTTGAAGAAAAGGATTATAGTGTCTCAGTTTAAGCCTCTGTGATTATCAGTGTCTCCAGATCCAGTCTAAGTGCCTCAGCTTTGAGAAGATGCAATAGCCAAGGTATTTCAAAGACAGCATTTGGTGGCAAGTTCCAGAGAAGTATTAAAATAGAATATCTGAAGAGAAAGAAAATGTTCTTTGTGCCATCACAGTTCATTTTAAAAATACTTCTATCCTCACCTAGTGTCTTAGGAGCCTTATTAACATGTAATGCTCTTTGTTTCTGTTTCATTTCACCTTGTGGTATATCTAAGCCTACCATGGGTTAGACAGAAGCCAGCGTTGCACAAATCCTAAAAAAACCATGATGATGTAAGAAAGAGATACAAGGGTGACAAATTGCAGGAGTTGAAAGAAAAAGCTGAGGACTCTAGCAATGAAAGAACCACAGTGATTACTAGAGAAGTTAGTTTAAGTAAGGTGAAATGGAAAAAAATCAAGTTCTGTTTCCTGCCCTCTCTGTTTTCTCTAGTAAATATACCTTTTTTTTTCAATTTCCATAGAGATCATATACAAGTATCCAGATGTAATAGCTGTCATTTAGAAGAGTAGCTGTTAGTAGTCCTCTGTTTCTTAACTCATCCAGAATTATTGTCCTTGAGATATTCCCAGTGTACAGAGGACAGCTTAGGATACACAATCACCTTGAGTTCTTTTCATGTGCTGTATAAATTATTAATAAGAGAAATAATGATGAACTGTAAAGCAAATTCACTACATCATTTCTCTGTTGAACTTTGGAAGCAAATATACAGATTAAACAATGTCCCCCGATTATGAATTTCTTTTTTCCTTTAAATAGGAATTAATTACTGTAACCTTAATTTCATTTTCTTCAGCATGATCCGTGATGGCCAATAAACCAAATGTCATTTTGTAATATGATCACTCAATTTGCTCCCTGTAGAGTAAATTGTGCCTTCAGAGCTGTTGGAGTACACATCAATCTAGTTAAGCCCACGAACCACCTAGTGTAGACTCATTTACTAGTCTAGTGTAGACTCATTTACTAGTCTACACTAGTGCTGATGCTGCTATAATTTATATGGGCTAATTCTGTTAAAATAAACTAATTACAAATCTGATAAGCCTTCTATACCACAGATGGCACTGATTTAACTGTGGTTTGATTTTTGATATAATATGTCTGTGACATATTATAGTTGAGAAAGCCTATGTAATCACAATACATGACAAACTGTAAGTGGCTCTTCAAAGTCTCTAACAAAGGAGGGAAATGTTGAATGCTTGTAGACTTCAGTGACATCTCCTTGCATTTGCATTTAAAATAAAAGTTAAGCAATATAAGTAAATAAGAATTAAAATAATTCATTGCCATTTTTCCCCTTTATCTGTCATTAAAGCATTTCATAAGCTTATTTTGGCTTTAAGAAACAAGAGCAATTTTCTCTTCACAAAGAACAGCAGCTGGTTGGCCAGAAAACCCACTGTGAGATTCAACTCCAATATAGAACAAAATTTTTCTACATTTAAAAAAAAACCCTCAAAGCATAGTCTCTTTGCTTTATTAAGCAATGTCAACCTCTTTTGTAACATCTGAGGAAAGGAAATTGACATATTGTGCACTTTTATTTTTCCATTTTATGTTCATTTTTATGCAGCATTATTCTACTTAACATTATTCTCCAAAATTTCTTTTTCTTTTCTGTTTTCCACTTAAATGCGTTTCTAAAATCTCCTTGCTTTCATCAATTTTCCAGAGAACTGTGTTCTATTGTAGAAATGAGATCAACCTTTCTCCTGTACTACCTTTAAAAGACTGACTTGTAACTGGATTGCTTTTACTTTTGCTGATGCCACCTTCATGTTATAGTCTTTTCCCTTAGACTGGGCTCCCAAATAATTTTATTTCAGATTCCCGTTATTGCTGTTGGTTATCAGATTGTAGTCATTCTTTATTTCTACTTTAATGCTTCTAGGTAGTTAGTAATAACATAGGCAAATGATGGTCAGTATCAACCTTTTAAAAAACATAATAGACACAGCATATAACAGCTCTAAGGTTCTTTCTTGCTAAGCAGAATTGCTGGTTTAAGTTGTTGGTTTCAAAGAGATGTCTTTTAAATGAGTGCCATTGTATGATTTAAAAAAAAAAATAGAAAAGACATAACCCCCTTTCTGTAACAACCCAGAATATTTTGTTTAAATTGATGAAATGAATTACTGTTCTATTAATAATTCTAATTATTCATCTACAGGCTTACTTCATTTTATGTATTAGTATGTGAAAGTCTATATTTTAGTTGGTATGTACAGACACCACCTATAAACATGGTATACAGGATCTAAAAAGAATGGGGGAAAGCCTATTTAGCCATATTATTCTTTTAAAGGCTTTTATCAGTGTAACATTTGAACACCATTCAGTCACTGATGGATTGTATACCTGCTCTTCAGCCATGTGAAACAGGGAAGTACCATTACACTCAGTTTCCAAAGGGCGAAGCGGCTGCCTCTGAAATCACACAGCAAGTGTGTCTGGTTGGGGAGCAAACTATAGGTTCAATTGTTATGATGAAGATGTTGTGTCAAGATAGTACGTATACTTGTACTGTGGACTTTTTGTTTCAAGTTGAGTCATTCTGTTCTATTAAAAAAACCCACATTATAGCATCTGAGAGACAAATTGTTTTGTTGAAGTGGTTTAAATCAAATCAGTATCAAAGCTGTTTATTGTCAACAGCACTTAATTAAGTGGTAATCAGTGAATTATACATTTGGGATCAATACCAACAACAAAAACATATACCCCACAATACTAAACACTTACAAAACATTAGTAAAAACCTACAAATTTCCAGGCATCCTTCTGCAGCAAATCTCAAGATGATACAATTCCCCCCTACACAAACACACGTGCGAGCGTGTATGGTTGCATGCACACACAGTTGCACGCACACCGCCTCCCCTTACAGGCTCTGGGTGTTGCAAACCTCCTTCCTGGCCATGTGGGCCCCCACCACACACTCACCCCTGCTGTGGCAGAACGGGTGCTCCAGCTGTACCTGCACCTGTGCTGCCCCTGCAGCCCACTGACCCACGTGCCGGTGAGGAAGCCCCCTGCAAGGTCCCACAGGCATACCTTGGCATGGGGTCCCTTTTCTGTGTCCTCCACCATGATGGCCCACAGTGGGGTGCAGGCGCCCTGCAGCAAGGCTGCTCTGTCCATCCCAGCAGCACTCGGGGTTGATCTTCTACACACAGCATTTCTGTGTTAGTCTTCTTTATTTTAATGAGGGGCCTGCAGTAAACACAGACTTCACAAAAAAAAGAATGGGCTCCTTCCTGATTTTAAAAAAAACTGTTTCATTTATCTCAGATATTTTTAAGCTAGGTTTAAAGCAATAATGGCTGCACACAAGAGGAATAAGAATGTGCAATAGGAATCCATCTGACTTTCTTTTTTCAGAACATTCTGACAAAATTGTGATGATGTTAGAAGCTTATAAAATGTCTGCTAAAAATCAGTATAGACAAAACAATAAGAGATTGTCTTATATAATACCAATATTTGGACAGCCATGTCATCTTGGGTTTGGGGCATAAATATCAATTTAATAGCATTCATTTGTTTGACTTTATAGTAGGAAGGATAGCACATGTAAGGTGGAACAACGTAGTGTGGTGGGAGAATACATTTATCTTCCTCTAAAAAGGCAATGAAACTTAATTATATTTGTATACTTCTGATCTTTGCCTCCTGAAAAATACACATGCCTTCCCTCAAAGCCCCATTATATACAATTACTTTCTAAATAATCTAGTTATGTATACAGGAATATGACCCTTGAAAAGGGAGATGAGCATTCCACAGAGAGAATGCTCCACAAAAAAGCAAGTGTAACCCTGTTCAGCAATTTTAATTAGGAGGATGTCTTTTAATTAATTATTATTGTTTTCTAATAATGTCCGTTAATAATGGAAACTATCATTCACTGATACGGTCTTCCTCAGCTTCTCTTGTGAGTGTTTGAGAAGATATTCACAATGCTTTTTTAGGTGCAGAAAGCAATGAACTTTGATTGAATATTGCCTTTGGTGCATTACCATCCACATTGCTCTCTGAGAGCTCATTTGTTTAAAATTGAAATCTTGAGTTGTTTACAATGTGGTTGTTTCTGTTTTGAGACTGTTTTTATTTTATTCGCCTTTTTTTGGCTGTCTTCCTTCTTTATGTTCTTATATTTTTGTCCGTTATTTGCTCTCTTCATTAAAGCAAAAGATACTTAGCTGGGCTGCTTCCATATATAGCTGTAGTTTTGATGCCATTTCCAGCCAATCTCACTCTTGTGTTGATTTGTGTTGAGAACTCATTTCTAATAAGCAACCAGTTCATTTTGCAGGGTGAAATAAAAGTACATTCAGGAGGATTGAATGCTTGCACATGTTCAGCTTTTCATTTCAAATCTTATAAAGTCAATATATGTATATGTGTGGGCAAGTTTGAATATGGTATTCTGTGTTTTGTAGTTGTCCTAAGTGAACTGTTCATACTAAACTGTTATTCATCTCAAGCTATATGTTGACAGAAGCCAGACAACTTCAATCTGATTAGTTAGGCTTATTGTCATATACTGCTACTACAGGCATAAGGTTTTTATTTTATTATAGATATATTTTTTATTGCAGTGGTTCTTTCTGGGAATATGGGAATGAAAGGCTGTTTAGTTCTATAAATTATTCTGAAAGTAGAGACTGCTTATTATTCAAAATGGGCAAATTTGCTTTCAAGTAGCACTTTTTACTTTTCACTTAGGTAACATCATATGAGTTTAAAGCACTATGAAAATGCAAAGTCTGATTATGATATGCACACGTTTTACTTGGTTTGGAGTTGGGTGGGGAAGGTACATCAATCTAGATTTAAATTGCCTGGGATTCAAAATAATGGCATGGCTGCATCTTAAGAGCCCCATATGATTTGTTCTAAGAATCAACGAGTAAGGAGATTATCTGACCAGCTCCTTTTTCTAAACCAGACAAAACATGTCTATTTACAAAGACGTCTCCTCTGCCTACCTCATTCATTTTTAAATGCCCCTGCCCCAAGTATTCCTCAGTAGGAGAACATCTGGGAATTAAGTGGGATTTCTTCTCCCCATGAGCACCAGCACCTAATGCTCTATCACAGAAGAGGTGCTCAGGGGCTCGGTAAGGCAACCTGTGTTGTTAATATGATGTTACAGGAAGAAAAAAATGTATTTTGGTCGAAGTTATGTGAGAAGAAACAGTACTGAGATTCATATGCAGCAATTCTCAGTTCCTCGTTCAGCACTCAATAAAACACATCAATAGTAAAATAGCCTGTTTCCTGCAAGGATGCTGTAACATTAAGCATTGAATGAAGACAGTAAGTAAAAATAAAGGTAATTATTTCATAGCTTGGTGCCTGATTTTAGCTCAGTTTACCTGCTGCAGTCTTTCCTAACATCATATAACTTCATATTATCTTTCTCCTCCCAGGAAAGAGCTTACAAGTGTATTATTTCTCATGAATTAAAGGAGTATTTGCAGATATAAGAAATATTTTAAAAAAGGGGAATAAGTATGCGTGTGAAACTGGGAAGGTGTCAGGACAGGAAATATTTATTCCTTTTTCTTCGGTGCTCTCAGTAAAGTCCACATTAAAAATCTTAGCTACATTTTCAGCTAGACTAAACTGCCTTCAGTAGAGGTACTCTTACTTATATCCTCTGGGGCACAATGCTATTAGGACTGTTATTCCTGTTCCTTCATCAGCTATATTAGGATGAATCCAACTGTACTAAGCTGGTCCAAAAAGGAGCAGAAGTAGAATTGCTGAGATGTGGGTAACCCATATTCATATCCCTCTTCTGTTGATTTGGAGAGATAAGAGGTGGAGACTGACCTAAATGAGTCAGCAAAACTATTTAGAGTCAGACTGCTTTAAACTACTTACACTGAGGCTGTCGGCCAGCCATCAGTCTGTTGATTGACACACATATGCAATTCCAGCTAAGCAAAATTGTAGCTTGTACTCAATACAGACTTCATCTCTGTTTTGAAAAGAAAATATTAAGACAGCTTTAGTTTTCATTCTAAAGTAAAATGAAAAGCAAACTATGGAACCTCAGAAATTATTGTTGAATGGGGTCATTATTCCCTGGTAGTCTTTGCTAATGACTTTGCCAATAATACCTGCTTGAACCCAGTCTAAAGCAACACAGGTAGGACGCTGATAATCCCTTCATCCATTAGTTGAACTCTTTGCTGTGAAAAGAATTTGAAACTTAGCTCTTTCTAAACTGTTTAGTGACTAAGGTTTCCAGAAAACCTGAAAGCAGCAGAGTTATTGTTGATATAATTGCTGCATGTGTGCTTTGGAAGGGAAGATTGGAACATTAGCCCCACCGCATGCTGATACACACTGATGAAACAGTTGTTCTCGTAACTGACTGCTGGAGGGCATTGTCTTTATCCTGCTTTAATAACTCTCAAGCCAGGTCCACCTTAATCCATCAAGTTGTTTGTTGTAGGTTTTTTACATAGCATGAGGAGATTAATACTTACCAAAAAGTCTTATCACAGGTAGACTTTAGCAGTTGTTACAACCTCAGAAGATGTCTTGGTGCCTGTCAAGCTCAGGTGTAACTGAGCAGGGTGTGTTTCTGACAGTGCTTGTAGAGACAGAATTACAAAGGTATCCTAGAAACAACTGCTCTTGGGAGATTTACTGATAACAAACTTAACTCTCAAATTATGTAAATCAGTAAGTAACAGGAATATCTCAATTTCAGAGCATTGGGATGGCTATGGCAGTCTTTTTGCTTGCAACATAAATAGCAGATTTTACTTCTCCTCCCAGTCACACTGGCCAGCAAGTAATCCAAATGGAGTGAATTCTGGGGTGATATTAAAGGAGGCAAGAAAGGTACAGTGGGTTCCTTTAGAACAGTTTAAACTGGCCTGCTGTGAAGTGTTAGCAGAAAGTGTAAATTAAAGGTCAGTAGGGAATTGTTATAACTTGCCACTTGAAATAACCTTTTGTTAAGTTCATTTTTGGCCACACACTTATTTTCTGGTTGCTCATCTTTACTTGCCCCAGCTTAGGATATGTAGGATGCTGTAGCTTATGGAAATTTATTTGTTGCCCTGCTCCAAATTCCTGGTTCAGTGAGGTGGTTTCAGTTACAGTTAAATTTCCCTGATAAAAACATTCTCAAAACTAGGTTAGCCAAGGAATAGTATGAAAAAAGCTTCATAGCAGATGTCATTCATGACGGTCTTGTGTTGTCTGCAATACTGCATGAGGAAAAGGTTGGCTTGGATTTCATTTTATTTTATTTAAAAGCCAAAATATAAGAAGAAAACAGATGCCATCAGAAACATTTTCCACTACAGAGCATCGTGCAAGTCTGATTCTAGCAATGAGATCTTGGCTGTGACACTGAGAGCAGAATGGTAGAAAAGCATTTTCTACCTAGGGCAGCTCCTTCATACACACCCCCCTTCCCTTTCAAGCTTTGCTGCAAGCTCCTGGGGACTTCTTATGAAAAGCTAAAGGGAGAAACTCGTAGTCTATAAGGGGCACCTTTATGCTGCACACGTGTCTTTATCTTCCCTGAATGCATTGCTAACAAGTTGCTGAAATGCACTGCTGCCTGTGCACTGGTGAGCAGGGGAGGTGGCTGACTTTGATAATAGAGCCACGCTAGCACTGTGTAGAATCTGGGCAGCACAAGAGAAATCAGTGTACTCCCCCTTTTGGTACTCTATTCTTCTGGGCTCTGACTGGGACAAAATTTCACTTTCAGAGAAATTAAGTAAAATTTCAGTCTCTGTGTTCTCAGAAAATTCCCTTCCCACGATTGTTCACAATGGTATGCCACATTTTAATAAAGGACTGAATTTTAAACTGTGTACTGTCATTCTCACAGGCTCTACTTTGCTTCATTGTCTGCTAATGGTATTGATGCTTTTTCAGTGTCACATAAGGTTCACTGCTTTCATTTTCCATTACCTTGATTTAAATACAAAGGTGCCTCAGTTAAGGCAAGTCTTGGCTTTTCTGTATTAATGCTATAATTAACTCAGTAGAAAACCATCTATAACATACCATGGACTAAGCATAGTCGCTTTTTTTTGGCAAAAGGTAGAATTCTTTAGGAGGAGTGGAGGTAGATGAACATAGCGTTTTTCTTGTTCAATTTGGTAGTGGCATGTTAGTGGTATTGTTCTCAACCTCATGACAGGAAATGTCATGTGCAGATAACAAACTACAATATCACTTCAAAGATCTTTAAAATATAAGAAGCAGCTGTCAGTGAAGAATGAGACTAAGCCACTAAGAATGAAGAAGTGATGGAGGCTGTTGTATGAGTAGAGAAAAATAAGGAACTAATGCTATTTAAAGCAGGACAGCATGAAAAGGGATGTGATATAACCAGGATGGGGATCTGCTGGTTATGTACCTTCCTATAGTACATCTTGCCAGCAATGCATTCTTTCTGCAGTTGTGATGAAGTTGATTCCTGATAAAGGGTCCTGGCAACACATGTGTTGTGGTTTAACCCGGCAGGCAGCTAAACACTACACAGCCATTCGCTCACTCCCCCCTACACCCAGTGGGATGAGGGAGAGAATCTGAAAAAAAAAAGTAAAATTTGCATGTTGAGATAGAGACAGTTTAATAAGACAGAAAAGGAAAGGATAATAATAATAATAATGATGATAAAAGAATATACAAAATAACTGATGCACAATGCAATTGCTCATCACCCACCGACCGATGCCCAGCCAGTCCCCAAGCAGTGGCCCCCCCGGCCAGCTTTCCCCACTGTATGTACTGAGCATGACGTCACATGGTATGGAATGTTTCTTTGGCCAGTTTGGCTGTGCCCCCTCCCAGCTTCTTGTGCACCCCCAGTCGGTAGAGCATGAGAAGCTGGAAAGTCCTTGACTGGTGTAAGCACTACTCAGCAACAACTCAAACATCGGTGTGTTATCAACATGATTCTCATCCTAAATCCAAACCACAGCACTGTACCAGCTACTAGGAAGAAAATTAACTCTATCCCAGCCAAAACCAAGACAGTATCCACCCCTTAATCTATACCATCTACGTCATGCCCATGTCCCACACTTTCCAATACGTTCCCATTAATCACCACCACTTTTCCTGTCTTTTGATACATACACACAGATATCATTCCCTTACTCTATTGGCCATCCCTATAAAATGTTCGCTGGGTTCATTTAGTCCATGACTTTGGGCTCCATCTGTCATAACAGTCCTTCAGGGCAGGAGAGGTGGTGT
>NW_008825208.1:2971887-2983734 GCF_000699105.1 Pygoscelis adeliae
AGTCTTGCTGATCACTCCTTGGCTCTCCAGTCGATGAATCAGCTTATGGATGGGAATCAGGGAGTCTCGGTTGGTGCAATATTGCCGCCGGTGCACTGTTGTGGTGGCAATCGGCACTTGTTCTTGGACCTTCAGCAACCCCACAATTGAATGGTCTTCTGAGAGACCGGGCAAGGTGGACAGCTGTTTCATTTTCTCCATCTCCAAGGCAGCCACACCAAAAGCCCTCCGGTACCCTTTTGGGTCCTTGAAATAGCCTCTCCTGAGGTAGTCTATGCCAAAGATGCACGGAGCCTCTGCGCCAGTCACAATGGGGTGCTTTTGCCACTCATTCCCAGCTAGGCCCACTTCAGCCTCCAATACAGTTAGCTGTTGGGATCCCCCATCACTCCAGAAATACAGATGGGTTCTGCCCCTTTTTAGCTTGATGGCATTAAGGTTGATTTTCTTGTGTATATCTTCTTGTGTATAGGGGTGACTGATACCAGCACGTGTTCGTTCTCTGGGTCAGCTGCAGTGACTGTCACTGGGATTTCAGTAACCACAGTGCCTGTTGCCAGGCTTTGAGTAACCACAGTGCCTGTCACTAGGGTTTGAGTAGCTGCAATGCCTGCTGTGCGGGCTGGAGTAGTTGTGGTGCCTGTCACCAGGGCTGGAGTAGCCATAATGCCTGGTTTGAGTAGCCACAGTGCCTGTTGCCGGGATTGATCTCTGGCTGGTATTCTTAAATAATTGTTTAACCTTAAACAAGATCATGACCTGAACCACATTCAGGAGATGGAGCAATAAGACCATGCTGGTTTGAACATCCCAAGGATATTCAAAATTCTCAAGAGCTGTTGTAACTAGCCTGAAGGAGAAAAGGAAGGTGAATGAGCTGGGGAAAGTGTCCCCCCATATCGCTCATAAATTGATTCCCTGAGGAGAAGAGGTAAAGAGTGTAATTATTAATAGTTTCTGAAAAGTGGCTCCTGAGTAAGAGATGATGGCAATACTGAGCACAAATACAGAAGTAGAAATACAAAAATTAGTCTCACGACCAATAATTTTTCACATCATAAACCAGTAGTGTTACACAGTGCAGCTAAATTATATCCTTGATCCAGCTCCCAGAGGTGATAGACAACACAACAGGGAACATACACAGCAAATAAGGTTTTACATAACACCACTTTGAGAGCAAGCATGACAATCTATACAAAGTAACTGATGCACAATGCAATTGCTCACCATCTGCTGACTGATGCTCAGCCAGTTCCCAAGCAGCGGTTACCCTTCCCCCAGCTAACGCCCCCCAGCTTATATACTGAGCATGATGTCATATGGTATGGAATATCCTTTTGGCCAGTTTGGGTCAGCTGTCCTGGCTGTGCCCCCTCCCAGCTTCTCGCTGGCAGGGCATGAGAAGCTGAAAAGTCCTTGACTAGTGTAAGCACTGCTCAGCAACAACTAAAACATTGGTGTGTTATCAACATTGTTCTCACCCTAAATCCAAAACACAGCACTGTACCAGCTACTAGAAAGAAAATTAACTCTATCCCAGCCGAAACCAGGACAGTATGCTTTAACTTCCTGTAAAATTTTCCTGAGGATATAGATGAGTTGATTGGGGCTGAATAATTCTCATCTTCTGATAGCTGCAAGACTGTATCTGCCCTTGCATGCTAAAAGTGAATCCCCACTGTTATTCCATGAAATAAACACCCAAGACTCTGTTTTTTCTTGGTTTTGTAATCAGCATGCTAGACATGATTATATATAAAATGAGGATAGAAATTCATTCATCTGTAATTATGTGATCTCATTTGGCATCTAACTATATGATAAGAAATCAGTGAATAAATTTCCTTTCAAGTCTTTGTTCATCAGTCACAAAACAAGCTCAGTAATTATGCCTTAGTTATTGTGAGAACTGTGCCTTCATTATTACGTTCTTAATTATTTTCAGTTAAGGAAATTTATTTTTATAGATCACTCAGCTGACTCTTTCAGTCTGGGTGATTCTCCATTGTTTTCAGTGTAGAAAGCAGGCCTTATAGATTACGTTAAAAGAAGTTCATATTATCTTGCTGGTACATACAACAGGATACATACTATGTACAAACCTGAGTACACATTATATTTTGTTCTTCTATGAGGCATTTCAATCCAAATGTTTTATAAATATTCACAGAACATCCCAGCAGAGACCTGTAGTTTGCCTGAAACTGCCAAGAGCTGCATCATCAAAGAAAATTTAGTTTTATGTTGTAACTGTGGGTGAGATAAACCTATCCTCTGTGTGGAAATACATGTATATCATCCGGTCAGTTCTGCAGACAGAATCTGTATGTTTTTAACCACTAACTTGTAAGTCTCTTGTTGGGGAATTTTTATTGTATCCCTTGAGGTGAATTAAACACATTTGTGCTTAAATAGAAGAGCTTTAATGCACAAGGCATTGGACAGAGTCCTACCGCCATAAGCAGTTGTACAAGGAGTCTGCAAAGGTGCGACACTAGCCGGTTCCTTATGTACACTTGCACCAGCACCAATCCCATGAACACAGGGCACCTCAGCCTGGCATTGGGTCCATCCCCCACCCCACCTGCCCAAAGGTGGCCGCTGAGCGCTCATGTCCCACAACCAATCGATTGGTACAGGACAACACTGCAGCATTTCTTGTCTCATCACCAAGGGAAACTTCATTCCATTGCAAGGAATCCTTCTGTCTCTGGTCCAGCCAGTTCAACCCCTTCTGCAGTTGGACTTTCTTGCCCTCCATGCCAGGTCATTCCTTGGTCACAAAGTACTAATGCTGAGCAGCTACAATTTGAATTTCCCCTTCATTCTACTGGGTGTACATACAACTCTTGTAACTTGACCATATTTTCTGGATTTTCAGAGGGTCAGCAAAATGGCAATTTTGTGGCAAAGAGGCTGCTCTTTCAGCAGATAAGAAGTCTTCTTTGAAGCATGGGGACAGTAGAACTGTAAAATGACAGTACTTGACAGAACTTTCTACCAAAGGCCAAACAACATAGGCTTTATTATTTTTTTTTTCCCCTCGTATCTCAGTTATTTGAAGCCATTGAATCATTTGGGTAGAAACTTTCAAATAACATGACTTTGAGCCAGGCTTTCTTCTGCTGTCTTCCTTTCAAACAGATGAGGTCTGCAAAACCTTTAACCAACTGAACAGTCATACTTTGGATGTTTTATGATTCAGCAAACCTGATTTTGTGCCTGTCGTTCTGCCACTGACACTAAGCTGTCTCAACTCCATCATTGGCATAATTTTGTTTCAAGGAGTTATTTGGTTATTATTAGCAGACAGAGGAAAATCCAGTGATAGTCTATGAACAGAGCTCCTCAGGCTAAATTAATCCCACCACCTGATGTGTTGATATATGTATCTGTCTATTGGTTTTACAAATCAGGATTTCTATTTTTGCATTTGAATAAACTGTGCCAGAAAGTGAATTAATTAATTCTTGAGATGAAATAAATCGACTCGGTACACGAAGTATGTTGGTCTATTGTGAGATTGTTCTGTTTTAAGTGTATGAAAGTTTCCTTTTTTAAAATTAAATAAATATTTCAAAATATATGCAAATTTTAATGAGTGATGTGCCTTAGTGAAATGTAATGTAGTCATCACTGAAGGGTGTCAGCTACTTTCACATCAGTGATTTTTTGAGATGATAGCCCTGACTTCAATGTGGTTGTGTTAAACAGAAAACCATTATTGTCAAAAATAAGGTAATGGGAGTTTAAGGACCAGGAGTTTTGAGGTCACTGGTAATCTTTAATCTCCATTGACTTCAGCTGGATACAACCAGAACTGGCATTTTTTTAGCATTAGGTGCTACATCAGCTGAAATATAAACCACCATAACAGTGTTAGTTCTGAATGCTTGGAGAGCTTTTTGTACATAATATCATGAACTAAGAGTTGCAGGGTTTTTGAAAAAACATCAGCAAAAGAGTTGATAAAGATCTGTTTGGGAATATGGACTTAAAATAAGAAGTCTGTAACATGTATAGCAGGACTGGAATAAGCTTGATGACACAATTCTCTGTTTATGAGGTGGTAGCTAGAGACATACGTATTTTATTAAATAAGAATTACAGCTAAAAATTATATTCTACAAATGCTTTCTAGCTTTCATGGCTGTCCTTACTTTAAGGATGCATTTTTCTTACTGTTGCAACAACTCTCAATATGTTTTCCCAAATCATTCCACTTAGAAGGAAGAGGTACTTCCCTGACAGTAATGTATTTTTTTCAGGAATACTTTCAAGCTGATTAATTCAAATCAGCAAATTTTAGTTTATTTTTCTGCTAAAAATCACCTTTCTAAAACTTGGAAAGTTTTTTTCTGCAGAAATACTTGTCTAAATTTACTTTCTTATGTGCAGTTTAATGCAGTTGAAAATGTTTGTCAGAAGTTGCAGTGTCTTTAAAATGAAATAAATGTTGGTGTGTTGATACGTACACATAAGTATATACTTAAGGAGAAAAATGTAATTTCACTACACCAAAAAAATCAGAACTTATCTCTCATAAGCATTTTATTGAGACACAAATATATGATTTGTTTTTGAGTTAGCTGCCTAGGAAACACGTTCTCTTCGAGATCAGCTTTGTGAGTTTCAGGGGTTGTCTAATAAACTGAAGATTTCAGGAGATTTGGGAATGACATAAGATAGGATCTGGAATTTTATGGAAGATTAATCTTGAATCACTCATGGTGCAAATCTGCAAACCTCCTATATCTGGCCAGATTCAGTATGCATGTTTTTCAGATTGCCTTTTGTCCCCTCACAAGGGAGTTGCAAGTCAGGTTGTTGAAGGTGAGGAAATAATACACTTTTCTTTGTGCTAGCCAATAAAGGCACAGCTATTGAGACAAGCTTACTTCGATTCTTACAGCATTGTGATGGTTCCTACAGAGATCTTTTAATGACATGAACCTAAAGGAAATGTCTTGGATGATACCCATAAGCTGTGTATTTTGCTATAAAGCAGTTAAACCTGTGAAATTAAGATGAATAAGATGACTGTACTATTTATATTGTAATAAGGCAAGCTCTGTAGTAGAATAGCAGTACAGTACTTGGACTATACCTCTCTCATATTTTAAGGGTGACAGGTAATTTCACACTTCCAGAAAATTGGATGTAGCATGTCCAAAGTTTTATGAATTAAGACATTTTCAAAGGGGTGGGGAAGAAACAAATATTTTCAGGCAGTATTTAAAAAAATATATGTCAATGTTATATACATATAGGTCTGTGTCTATATAGGTATATATATATAAAAGTATATATTTATAAATATATACGTAGAGGTGAACAAAGGATGGCAAGGACAGGCTACCATACGAGTAAGCTTCTTCCTAATCTCTCAGAAAAGTATGTCAGAATTGTCTGTTTGTCAAGAGGGTTTTGATATCTTGAACTCAAGGGGCAAGATCCTCAAACACTATAAATTGCTATCACTTTTCTGAAATCATTCTACATGTAGAGGAGCAAAGGATCTGCTCTAGAGATTCTTCCACAATAGAGTATGAGAGAGTATGATGTCATTCACATAATATGTGGAAATAACAGAAGTTAAAATGGGAAAAAACTTATCAAGGCGTTCCTGTGCAAAATAAGTTGTTCCCAGTGCTCTGTCTATAATGCTTTGTCCAATGTGCTGACACCAGTACTGGTAAACTAGGAGAAGTCCAGTCATTATATTCCCCTTCATTCCAAAAAAGCTGAGTAAGAGGTTGGTGCTACGTATGTTATTTTCTGTCGTTTGTAAGACTGGTATTTATTTTTTAACAGTTTGTTGGTTAACTGCTGCCGCAGTAACCAGTGCTGCAGAGGGAGTACAAAATATTGTTGACTCCTGCTCCATAAAATAGTTGCTTTAGAAACATTTCTTGCTAGACTTCGTAGTACAAAACGAACTGAAATCCAGGTTGGGAGGCTGGAGCATGCAGGATTGTATATTACAGTGGACCTTCTTCTTGGAAACCTCAAAAGAGGACCTGAGGGACTGAACAAATTACACTCATCTCTTGAAGGTAGCTTTAAGTCAGAAAGGAGCATGCTGCTCGGTATGAAAGAAGCTTGCAAACTGTGCTAAGTAAACGATTTCAGATAACAGGAATTTTTATCCTGAACTAAATTAGTTGCAAAAGTTTTAACAAGTGAATTTTATTTCCAAAGGTGCAGTGATCATCTCCAGGACTTGAACCCACTAAGTCTTAAGGTATGTTATTTATACTTTCAGTAGTAAAACAACTTAATCTGAATATGTCTTGTGTTACTGTTTGTAGTTATGTTGTGAGAAACTTAAGAATGAAATGGTTTTAGTCTTACATTTACAAATGTTAGGATTTTTTTTTCTACATGGAAGAGCTGGGATGTATATTGTGTTCTTTTGATTGACCATGCCAAGTTGATCACAGGTCATATATCTCACTATTCTTAAATGGATGGAACAGGTTTAATTGATTCATGGGCTGATCAGTTTTGTTCTGTTTTGTGACTTCCACTCTTAAATCATGAAATCTGAAAAAGGAAGAAAAACATAGTGCAATCTCTGCATGATTTTATTAAGCTTTTCTTTATTGAACTTTAGTTTTGACAGAATGTGTATCAAAGCTAGAGTTCCTGCAATTCATTATTTTAGAACTTCAGCTTTCCATTTTATACAAAACGAGGCCCTAGGTCCAAGACTATGGAGGGGAAAAGAAAAAAAAAAAAAAAAAAAGAAGAAATGGACTTTTAGAGACTCGGGAATTAGCAAATAAAAATGCAGCAATTTTTGAAATAAAAACATGCTCTCCATTTTTAGTGTTTGATTTTATGGTTGCTGGTGCTCTTCATTCATATTAGTGGTTTCTTGTGCACTGTGAGTGAGAGGCTAAAGAGGTTGGAAAGCACACATGCATGCAGCTGGAGAACTAGTCAGTGAATTCTTCGGTGTTTGTTATATCGCCCTGTTATCCTGCAGGTATGCTTGCTCACACATTTCCAGTCTTCAAGGCCTGAAAAGAATTTTGCCTGCCCTCCCCAGCCCACGCTAGATTTATTGGCAAAGGTCTTCCCCCTTCTTTGTATGTATGTTTCCAGGTGTCTTCTGGTAGACCCATTATCATTGTCAGAAATAATAAATGTCCATGTTCAGAACTTTTGTTCCAGCAGTAGCTCCAGTGGGACTGGGATGTGTCACAGCTGTTACATGAAGCAAAAGATTTGCACACATAAGGGTAATAAGCTTCATTCATGACCCACTGGAGTTGCTGCTAGTGTTCAGAGCAATTGACAGCTCCTCTGATGCACCCCACATCAGCCACCGTAAAAACATCCGATTCCATTCAACCAATGGGCAGTGAACCAACCAGCAGTACAAATAGCCAAATCAGCCAGTTGTAACACTTTTCATGCAGCAGTGCTAGTCAGAAAAGTTTGTGTCCCCAGTGTTGCTACCTAATTAATTCCAACTAGTTGGCATGCTGCTCTTGCCTTCGATTAACTTCTGAGAACTGCTAGATGTGATTTCAATTGTTTGGGGCCAGTTCTCTGTAGGTGACTATCCTAGTAATTTTGGATTTGATTAACAAATTTTGTTGGCTGGTCAGGGAAGACAGAAGTTAGACAGGTCATGGGGAAGGAACAGCCATGTTACTCTCAGGAGTGCATATTCTGCTGTGCAACAATTAGCTGGTATCAGTCTTCCTAACCTATAACCAGGACTGCAAATGCAAATGATGCTCCTAAACCAGTTGATACTTGTAGCCTGTAGCCTTTGCATTTCATGTTAGAAACTGATCTGTGAGCACACAAATACTATAACCAACACTAAATATGTATCAGTACAACACTGAATTTTGTTTCATCCTACACTATGGCTTCAAAAAGTCCCCTAAACCTATAAGGAGAGATTCAGATGGCACCATCACACTACTTCTTTTTCTGAAAGTTCCCACTATCTGTTCTAGCACTTTTCACTTTCTACTTTGTTTTATTGCTACCTCTGGAATCACCTCTGTCACAAACCCACTGAAAGGATTGAAAATCCAGTACCAACATTTAAAACAAGTCATCAGAACTGATATTATATTCATTGCATCTGTGTTCTTTTCTCTCCACTAGCTCTTTCCCCATCCTTTGCCTGTGCTCTTGATTTAAATCGTAAACCCTTGGGTCAGTTAGTGTCTCATGCATTTATATGGTGTGGTACAGCAAGAAACTCCTTTTATGCTGTCCTCTTTTTCCATTAGCACTACTGAAAAAAAATACGATATAAACAGAGGGAGCGATGAGTATCTCCCCATAGATTATACAGAACCAGCCAAAGAGCAGTTTGCCACATCCCTCATTTCTTTCTTCATAGTCACGGCATTGCAAAACAAGACTGACAAAATGCTAATAGTGCAATTAGCAGTGTAATTCTCAAACCTGAGCAGGATTTCAGGCCATCACAGAGTCTAAGCTCCCAAGGAGCAGAGACAGGGCAGACCACTGTCACCAGTAACATCATAAAGCGTCTCAGTATGTGGAAATTGGATTCTGCTTCAGTCACACTATACCTGAACAAAGGGAGTGCAAAATGCTTATTTATTAATTTTGTTTTCACAATGGTGGAAATGCAACAGAAGGATGTTGAGGATGTTGTTGAGGATGGCAAGCATCTCTGGGGATAGTCTAGTTCAATGCCCCTGCTCAAAGCAGGATCAGCTAGAGTTGCTTAGGACCATGTACAGTCAGATTTTGAATATCTCCAGGGATGGAGACTCCACAGTCTCCTGGGCAACTACTCCAGTGTTCAACCAACCTCACAGTAAAAATTGTTTTCTGATGTTCAAACAGAATTTCATGTATTTCAGCTTGTGGTTGTTGTCTCTTGCCTTCCCACTGGGCACCACTGAAAAGAAGGTGTAGGTTTGTTGTGACTGCTTTGCTTGTTTGACTTTACTAGCTCCCATTAAGTAGCATACTGTTAGGTGTTTGTTCTGTGGGACTGTGCTTTTAAAAGTATTCTCCAGACTTTAGCTTTACTGTCCCTCCAATGTTATTAACTCAGTTCACTTTCAAAAATTAGACTGCAGTAATAGTAAAAATGAACAAGTAGAGAATGAAATTTATGTTAAATATGAAACCTGTCTGCTAAAATAGGGTTCTGTGGGGTTTATATATAGTGGCATGTTCTTCTTGTGAAGATTCTTTATTTAAATGCCAGTTTTGCTGAATGTCTGTGACTTCAAAAGTCACAGCTAATATTATTGCACTAAAAACACTGTCTTAGCAGAGTAGAGATAAAATAATCTTTTTTCTACTGCTGTAAAGCAATATGCTATTATAAAACAGATTACACTGATATGTCTTAAGGTACTGTGAAGTAAGCAAAAGCTGTTGATTTTTTTCATTCTTTCAACCATTTTATAGGATTTCACAGAATCACAGAATGGTTGAGGATGGCAAGCATCTCTGGGGATAGTCTAGTTCAATGCCCCTGCTCAAAGCAGGATCAGCTAGAGTTGCTTAGGACCATGTACAGTCAGATTTTGAATATCTCCAGGGATGGAGACTCCACAGTCTCCTGGGCAACTACTCCAGTGTTCAACCAACCTCACAGTAAAAATTGTTTTCTGATGTTCAAACAGAATTTCATGTATTTCAGCTTGTGGTTGTTGCCTCTTGCCTTCCCACTGGGCACCACTGAAAAGAGTTTAACTCCACCTTCTTCAGTCCCTCATGATGTGTATTTATACATATTGATAAGATCCCCCTGAGCCTTTTTTTATCCAAGCTGAACAATCCCAGCTCTGTCAGCCACTCCTCATATGAGTCCATCATCTTTGTGGCCCTGTGGTAGAGTTGCTCTGGTATATCCATGTCTCTTATACTGGAGAGTGCAGAGCTGGGCTCAGCACTCCAGGTATGTCTCACCAGGTCTGAGCAGAGGGGAAGGATCAGCTCCCTCAAGCTGCAGTCAACACCCTTCCTAATGCAGCCTCCCTTCTTTGCCGCAAGGGCACCGTGCTGGCTTATGGTCAGCTTGTCTCCCAGGAACTCCAGGTTCTTCTCTGCAGAGCTGCTTTCCAGCTAGTTAACCCCCACCATGTACTGGTGCTGGGAGTGTTGTTCTTCCCCAGGTGCAGGGTTTTGCATTTCCCCCTGTTGAACTTCATGAGGTTCCTGATGACCCAGTACTGTTGGGTCAGTAATGTTGAGGGCGCTGTTGAGATCCCTCTAAATGGCAGCACATCCATCTGATGTATTAACCAGTCCTTCCTGTTTTGTATCACCAAAGTACTGAAGGTGCACTCTTCCCCATTGTCCAGGTCTTCACAACAGCGTTGGCCTGAGTATCCACCCCTGAGGTGAACCACTAGTGAATGGCCTCCTCCTGGACTTTGGGCCACTGATCACAACCCTTCAAGGCCAGCATTTTTAGACAATTTTCTGTCTACCTTGGTATGCATTTATCTAACCCATTCTTCATTAGTCTGTACATGAGGATATTATGGGAAAAAGTGATTAAAACCTTACTAAAGTTGAGGTAAACAGCATCCACTGCTCTCCCTGCATCCACCAAGCTCATCATCTCAGCACAGAATGTTATCAGGTTGTTAAGCACAGTTTTTCCTTCAAAAATCTATGGTGACTGCTCTCAATCAACTTCTTGTCCTTTATGTGTTTGGAAAGGATTTCCAGGATTATTTGCTTCACCTGCCTGTAGTTCCCTAAATACTCCTTCTTACCCATCTTGAAGCTAAGGTTGATATTTACATTCTCCTGCTCCTCAGGAACCTCTCCCAGGAGCATCTTGTCAGTACCCTTGGACTTGTATGTGGTTAGGCTTTTTAAGTGTTCCCAAACATGATCCTCCTCCACCAACGGTAAGTCTTCATTGCTCCAGATATTCCCCCTGGTCTCAGGAGTCTGGGATTCCTGAAGGCTCCTCTTGTCAATGAAGAATGAGGTGAAGAAGGCACCAAGTCAGGCTTTTTGGTGTCCTTTGTCGTGACAGCCCCTTCCCCATTTAGAGGTAGGCCCACACTTTCCCTCGTCTTCCATTTACTGCTGATCTACTTGTAGAAGCCTCTCTTGTTGCCCTTCACATCCCTTGACAGATTCAACTCCAGATGGGTTTTGGCTGTCCTAACCCTATTCCTGCACCCTCTGACAGTCTCCCTGCTTCCATCTCTTGCATGCTTCCTTTTTATGTTTGCTTTTAGTCAGGAGTTCATCTATCAAGGCCTTCTGCCACCTTTATTTGACTTCTGCATGTGGCGAAGGACCACCCCTGAGCTTGGAGGAGATGATCCTTGAAAATCAATCAGCTTTTTCCCAAAAAAGTGAGAAAAAAAGAGATAATGAACACAAATGGGTCTGCTACAAGAACTCTCCAGAAGATGACAAGCAAAATAATTTCTAAATAATCAACTAACTGATTTGATTTTACTGTTCACAGTAATCTACATTTCATTTATGAGTTTTCCTGATCCAAAGCTCTGGTATGGATACTGAGACAAAAATTACTGGCAAGCAGTGAATACTATCAGAGTTGAGCCTTTCCTTTTCTGGAAAATTATACCTTGTTGAGTAGTCATTGTATCAACTTATTTTCAGCATCTAGGATTTCAACACAAAATTTGTGTCACATGATTGGCCAGTTGTTTTCTTAGAAATCCCAGACACTATACACACTAATGACATCATAGATTGCTCAGTTTTTATTCCCAGTCATCCACTTTGTGTTGAATCTTAATTAAATTTATTTTGTATAAATCTTGTTGACTTCTTGTCACATTGTTTCCCTTTGTTGCTCAGTATTCCTTCCCCAACACTTGAGATTTC
>NW_008825208.1:2983760-2985023 GCF_000699105.1 Pygoscelis adeliae
TCTGTTGGTACTTCTTGCTGTCTGTTGATTTTCATCATGGATCTGGCCTATGAAACAGGATTGACAAGTGTCGTGGTTTAACCCCAGCTGGCAACTAAGCATGACACATCCGTTTGCTCATTCCCCCTGGTGGGATGAGGAGAGAATCAGAAGGGTAAAAGTGAGAAAACTCGTGGGTTGAGATAAAGACAGTTTAATAGATAAAGTAAAAGCCACACATGCAAGCAAAGC
The DNA here is from genome assembly GCF_000699105.1 of Pygoscelis adeliae. NCBI lineage: Eukaryota > Metazoa > Chordata > Aves > Sphenisciformes > Spheniscidae > Pygoscelis > Pygoscelis adeliae. The sequence goes on from NW_008825208.1 coordinate 2,983,992, forward strand.
AAAACAAGGAATTCATTCACTACTTCCCATGGGCAGGCAGGTGTTCAGCCATCTCCAGGAAAGCAGGGCTCCATCACGCATAACAGTTACTCAGGAAGACAGATGCCATCACTCCGAATGTACCCCCTTCCTCCTTCTTCCCCCAGTTTTTTATTGCTGAACATAACATCATATGGTATGGAATATCCCTTTGGCCAGTTGGGGTCAGCTGTCCTGTCTGTGTCCCCTCCCAACTTCTTATGCACCCCCAGGCTACTCGCTGGTGGGGTGGGGTGAGAAGCAGAAAAGTCCTGGGCTCTGTGTAAGCACTGCTGAGCAGTAACAAAAACATCCCTGTGTTATCAACACTGTTTTCAGCACAAATCCAAAACACAGCCCCAGCTACTATGAAGAAAATTAACTCCATCCCAGCCAAAACCAGCACAACAGGGGAGCTTATCAAACATGGCTTTTCTTTCACATTATTTGTTTTTCTACTCTGTCTTCAGAGCTAAGTTATTTATGGGAGAACATGCAAAGCCACTAGTTACCACATGTTTGACTTTTCATCCTTAAATTCTATTGACACCTTTCACCCAGTGATTGCCTTGTACACAGTCTGCTCCATATCCTTCGTCTCTTTCTGTAGGTGAGTATACACTGTTTTTAAAGCACTGGCCCTTGTTTCACCCTCCACTCCAGCCTTCACACTCAGGTAGGGTGAAAGGAGGCTTTGGAGCATTCTGAAGGAGGAATCTTGTTCTGTGGTATCCTGAACTAACAGGTGATCTCTCTTTGTCAGCACAGACATGTGGATTTGGGTTAGCATATTTGCAGGACTTTTGCCTGTTCCTCCTTTATTGGTGTTTAGAGCAAGTAGACCTCACTGGCTCAGGTACTGTTCCTTGTTTCTTTTTCTACTCCAAGATGTCCTAGTTTTAAGGAGTTTTCTTTTTCTTCAGAGAAGTGATTGGTCAAGATCAGACATAAGTTCTCATCTTAATAACCAAATCCATATATTCTGCCTCCATTTCAGCCCAGTTTCCCTTATTA
>NW_008825208.1:2985076-3013904 GCF_000699105.1 Pygoscelis adeliae
GTTATTAACAACATCTAGTTTCTGGAGATCTTGACCTTTATCCAGCTGATTTATCCCTTGATCCTATTACCTTCTGTCTTTCTCAGTTGCATTAAAGGTCAAAGTTGTTTCAGCTTGGTCATACAAATCCTGATGCATCCAAATCTGAAATCTTAGCTGATTGCTCTCTTTACACTGTAAAGTGCAAAACTATCATGCAAATTTAGAGGAATATCTGGAGTATTTAACTTTGGCCGTACACAGCCTGACATATTCTGAGAATTTTACGACAAGAATTGAATAAAACTTTTCCATTGTCTTTCTGGAAGATATTCATGAAAGCTTTACTTCTTGTTTTGACTCCTTTATGTGTCTATAATATTACATTTCTAGGAAAAACTTTCTTGCTGCCCCATCAAAGATGGCACTATGGAAATCACAACCAAAGAAAAAGCACCCTTACCCATGTATTTTGAGTTCAGTAGTAGATTTATTCTGAGACGTATTAGTGTGTTCCTTCCTCTGTCTCACTAAAATTCAGTTCTGTGTCTGATCATGGAAAACCATACATCAATCAGTGACAATCTGCACATACTGGATTAGATGAAAAAGATCCATTAATATCTCAATACAAGATATTCAGTTGATTTTCAAAGTACATTCCACCAACCTTTCACATTTCCTACATTCGTCTGACCTGGTGTATGATGAGAGATCAGAACTGTGATTCCTGATCATTTAGTCAGGTACATTCCTAAAATTCTGGACATAGTTGCTCTCCGATTTGACGTCATGGAAGATATGATAAATTTTGTACACTTGGAAACTTTGTTTTTCATGGTGATGCATCATGCCTCAGATGCACTGAACTCTCACTTTAAAACTGGGCTAAGTACAATCTTATCCCTATTTTAGAAATACCTTCTGTTTGTGTAACTTTTAGAAAAAACTGCTAATGATTGGTGGAGGTTGAATAGCAGTTTGTCTTTTGACCCACTGGTTTTAGCTCAGTTGTTGCAGTCTAACAAATTTGATTTTTTGAGAAGTCATATTCTATGTTAACCCAGTAGTGAAATACTTTGCAAAGTTAGAGAAGAAATCTACTGGCTTTTTACTTAGGATATTTCTGAATTTGGATAGAATATTTTTTTTTATCTTGCATACACACGTATGCACTAGCACTTACCTCTGTGCACACATTTTCCTTCTCTCTATTAAAAAACATATGCAACACTTGAGAAGGAGACATTCCTATCAGTGGGGAAGGTAGGGAACATCCAGAATTTTGGAGATATTTAGGAGTACTGCTCAGTCACTCTTTAAATTTCAACAGGGACTGAAACAAGAAGTAAGGACTCCTAAGGAAAGCCCAGATCAGTGTATCTTCAGGATGAACTGACCATGATCTGGATGCCATCTGGCATTCCCCATGATGTCTGTGCATTGGCCTGAAGATTTCAGTGACAGAGAACAAAGATGAGAAAAATATCTTTATTAAGTAAATTCAGCACACCTAAATTAATCATCTTTTTAGTGAAGGAGGTCGATGCACTGTAGTTTAAAGTCTGAAAAAAACACGTTTAGACATTGTAACAAAAGTATTCACTTGAATTACTAGCAGGTACTTATAAATGGTAGGAAATTTTCTCAAGGAAACTTAAAACAATAAAGAAGCAGAGTACTAGATAAAACTGTAAATTTCCCTGGCTGCATTAAAACTATGTTGAAATATGCCACCTGAATACTTTACTTGTCTGTTTGCTTTTTCTTAGTAAAACGAAGAGCATGTGATTGGTGTGGGTTTGCATTGCATCCATTTACAGGTTGCATTTTCTGTTAAAGATACTGCAAGAAATGGTACTCAGCAAAGCTCTCATGGAACAACTAACTATATTTTTACTGAATCCTTTCCATGACCTTTCTCAGATAAGATTCGTTTTGGTTCAGAATGTGATCTTCCTTTTGAAATTCATATGAAAAAGGACTTACAAGTCTATATATGAAAAGCTGCAATTTTTTAAAAAGATAAATACTGTTTTTTTAATCCTGACAGTTTTAATGGGTCAATAAGTACAACAGAGCTGCATATACTCACCAAAAACAGATTCTCTGGAACGTGAGCTTCACAGTCTCTGGTCTTGATGTTTACCAGGTGATACTTATGACTTCGTACTCACTCCTTTGTAATGTATTAATCGATTAAGGGCTCATGTTTCCTCATCCTAGGACATGGTTGAGTATGTTTCAATAAAAATGTAAGAATACCTGTGTCTTCCAGGGTCATTTCAAGCATTCTGAGTGTGGTGCCATGAGAGATGCTGTTGCCCATGACAGGTTGGGATTATCATGACCAGGTGCTCTATTTTGACTTCACCCAGTGGCTAAAAGATTTGTATGGTAAAGAGGAAGTATTGGACTTTTAAAAGTGTTAAACAGGTAAGTTTATTGAAATCAGTTTTTTTATTGACAGTTTCCAAGCTTATTTTAATTGCAGGTGTTTATAGAATCATACATCACTGATTCTTTCTAATAGGGTTTCCTCTTAATTATCATCTCAGAGTGGTAGTTGTCATGTATCTCCAAACAGAAGAGAAACACAAAGAACATTGCACTGAATTGTGTTAAAGCAGATGCTTGTTTCAGCTTATTAGTCTAGAACATTTGCACAGTCCTAACTGCCAAAAAAAATCTGTATTCCACAAGCACAAATGCAAATGACCATTGCAATTTCAATTCTAAGCCACTCTTTATTTTGTGCAGTAAGTTGTTTTCTGTAAAGAAAACATGTTTTTAGCAAAAGGAAACTGACTTATTTCCCTCATATTGTGTTAATAAGAAGAATCTCTGCTACACCCAGTAGCATTGCACCAGTGTGAAAGCAATGGAAAAAATGTAAATAATTAAGCTAACAGAGAAATTTAGTGGCTACTATGTAAGTTATTATATTAAAAGACTGTTACCTGTACATAGTTTGAACCTGAGTGCATGTTTATTTCAAGGCTATTTTAGCATATTTTGTTTTATTATTAGATCCTGAGAATTCCCTTTCATCTTCAACTAAGACTCCTGTTTTGGTGTCTAAACAACCTATCTCATTCCTTAGAGCAATCTGTAGAAACCAATCAGTCTAACATAAAGCAATGTGTTATGAACACTTTTAAACATTACCAGAAATAGGTCTATCTTGTCTGATTTTGACTGATGTTTCACAAGAGAGGGAGGAGAGGGTGAACAGTTTTGGTTTGTTTCTTTTTTCTGTTTGTTGTTGTAACTTTTCTCTTTTCAAGCCAAAATCTTAGAAACTATACAGTAATATGGCACTCTGGCAAAGAACTAAACTGCTGAATTGAGACTCAATTTGCTGTTATATAAGCCTCATGCTTATGGCTGTTTAAGGGTGCTCATGTTCATGTTTTGCTTTTTGGCTTGGTAAAGAATAAGGAGTGATATTTTATTTATCAAGACTGTATTCAAAACTGTCTTGGGGTATGTCTGGGGCAGCAGTAGATACTGATGCACAAATTCCAAGCTTATGCTGATGTGAGTTGAACCATACAAATACACAGTTTGGGTCAGGAAACAGTAGAGCAATGTACGGTGACACTGTACCTTGTGATCTTTACTGTGCAACTTCCAGACATGATCTCATTGGTAAAAGTCAGCTTAGACATAAGTGCATAAAAGCTATCTTTACATTCATTTTCCCAGACTTCTGGTTTTGGAGTACACTCAGATAGATGCAGGTCAGGTTTATCTGTATTTATATCAGAGGTGCACTACCATTGTGCTCTGCCTGTTTCAAAAAAAAAATTTGCAACAAAATTATTTTTGTAACAGGTGGGAAAAGTACGTTTTATTGGCTATTTAGTGCTGCAACTGAATTGTCCTCTGAATTCAAAATTAGTGATTTAAGGAATAGGTTTGTTTTAAATATTTTTACCGGCGTAAAAGACTCTGCTTTTTAATCTTGAAAAACTCAGAAAAGAAATGAAAAAAGAGTGGACCAATGACTGAAATAAGATGACTAACAGTTTCAAAAACACAATGTTGCAGCTCAACTTTGAGATACAGAATTGGGGAATTTTAATGCTGATGTATAGTGATAAAAAAAGAAATGTGTTTAAAATGGCATGTTATACTGGATTGTGTTTCCAGCTTCACATTACTTTCCTATAGAAACCTACAGCCTGATAAAATACTCTTCTCATAGGCCTGTACTTGTCATGGTAGCTTTATTCTGATGATACTCATGCAGAGTTGGAGTCACTGTTGGATTAGGATTGTTTAGGCTTCACTAATATTTATCTCCTTAAGACCCAGGTTTTTATCCATTTTTTAAAGAAATTGTTTGTAGTATTTAATTGAAGGGTCAGCTATTAAAAAGAAGAGAACAGTGATAACACTGTCAATTATACTTCTAAGCTTTGGGAGTGGTATGTGGAACACAAAAGGCAAAAGAAACAGAATTCTTATTTTGCCTTGCAGAAAGTATTACGCTTTCTTTCTGCTGTCCCTCATTTGTAGAAGTCTTTTGTAGTCTGTACTGTAAAAACTAAGTGTATTTAAAACACGATTACATTTGTCATCTCAGTAAGGGTTCAAATTTTTCACTGTTTGCATCAAAGGATAAACCATGTTTCCAACTGTGTAGCTTTGCATGCTACTCTGCTGGCTGGATAAATGGGCAGAAAATTGAGAGTTTTACAAACAGCTTGTGGTAGGAATCCTTTCTCGAAAGTCTTAAATTACATTACTAGCCAATGAAAAATGTTTGCTAATCAAAGGGCTGTCATGACGTCCAAAAACCTTTTTTTCTGTGATCTACAAAACCTTGCCCTCCAAACGTCATCCTTTTTTTGTTGTTGTTGGTTTTTTTTTTGCTATGAACTTGGAAAAAAGTGCAAGAAGCAGGGGGGAAATGTTACCTGCCATATCGAGATCTTCCTATTTCCCCCTCAACTTCTACATAGTGGCACTATGCACTTGGTAACCTATGAAGGCCCAGTGCTTTTTTAGGGGCTGGAGGGAGAACAGGGGCAACCCTACCCACCTAATGCACAACTCAGATATTTTTGTAAGACACTGTTTTCAGTGCATGGAAGCTTTTTACAGATTTATTGTTTTGTGGGGACTCTTTGCAGGGAAAAGTTATTTTCTATAGTTTTACTTTGGTTTAATAGCAGTAACTGTTAGTGCATGAGAGGTTAAGGTTTTGTCAGGAAGTTTCAATACTGTTTTTAGGCTTTTATGATATGGTTATGAAACAATTCCCCCAAGCCTACCTCAGAATATCTTATTCTGTTTTCAACAAATAGTGTAAACCTTGTAAAGTTTCTGCAAAACAGAAATTTAAATATAATACTAATAGGCATGGCAAACTCAGAATATTTCTGTGAGTATTAAAGAAAAATTAAAAACCTTCCAAAAGGTAATGAGTTCATATCATAAAACCATTGCATTTACCATTCACAACAAAGCTAAATGTGATATACAAACTAGCTAACTACACTGTGCTTTCTGGAAAGGCCTGAAGACAAATACACATTTTAGATCTGGAGGCTTTAAGTGACTGATAACAATACCATGTCCTTCCTTCAGGGTTATTATGGATGTGCAATAGACTGATAACTCCAAGTTAATCTGAGGCTGTTTACAGTAGTCTACTTACAATATTGAAGTAAGAAGTGAGCATGTCTGGGAGTTCAGGGATGAGTTGATTAAGTTTTTGACTGCTCATGTGATTTTCTGGCCATATTTTGAACTTAGACAGCAGGCTCAATACTATTACTACAACTTTGTTTCTCTTTGATTTATTCCTCCCACATACTTCTTCCTTCTTTTGAAATTAAAGAATTTTAATGATTCTATTAAGTAACTTGTGATTTCTTCATTTCATTTAGAGACTGATATCTTCTTGGAATGCAAGGATCCTAAACCACGTAAATACTTGAAAATATAAGATTCATTTTTGTCTAAAGTATTTTGTGATCTGCAGTGGTAGAAAAAGGTACTTAAAGGATTGATCCTTAAGAATCAGAAGGCAAATAAAATGAACCTAAAATCCATTGCAATTTTTATTTTTAATTCTCATTGTATTGTTAGTCTCATGAACTAGAGGCACTGTAAGCCACATCTTTAGATTTTTGAGTCCTTAGTTATATAATGCTGAACGCTTTCTGAAAGAAAACAAACTTCTATAAATATTTTTCCCTTTCCATTTGAGGTCAAATGATTAATTTTACTACTTTTTTTTTTTTTAATTCTGATAGGGAAAATCTGGTTAAATAGTTAAATCTGGGCAAGAGTCTTCAACAGACCTGTGAGAAAAAGAAGGTGTTGCTTTTGCTGTGTAAACACTGTGGGAACAGGAATCACACTTCACTGATCCTATTAGTTAGTATACTGGCTTACTGGAAAGTGGAGGACTTCTCTTTGTTCTCTTCTCCTCCTCTTCTCCATTTCAGTCCTTTAGCAGTATTTTCTGCTTCTGATAGCTTATGATGTGAGCAAATGGATTGTGAAGAGTGCCCTCTGTGGCATCCCTGCCTACTGGGAATAGATGAGTATGCTGACATGGAAAGGTGTAAAAAGGGCCAGGAGAAGGAGGATTGACAGAAAGAGAAAGCTACCTTAATACCATCCATTAAGTCATTAAATGAAAATGGAAAAGTGGAAGGGTAAGGAAGGACTCCACAATCTGAGGAAAGAAAATGTTGACCAAGTAATAAGACTGTCCCCATCTCCCCACTGCTGAATGTGGACAAGAAAGTCCAGGAGTCATCTCTGAACATGGAGATTGTCTCCTCGCACCAGTTGCCCTTGACTGTTGTGCAGTGCAGGCATTGAGGGTGAAAAATAGGCAGATTAAGTGGTGCGGCTCTAGCCCAGCCTTCCTGAGAGCTAGAAAGACAGCTCAGACCTGCTTTTATCTGCTCTATTGGGGGACCCACCCAACTGATGGGCAGACAAACATAAATTTCATACAGCTTGATCAGCATCATCTGTTAATATGAAAAGGGATGGATAAGGTGGTGCTTTCTTCAATCAGAATGGTGCATAATGGAACTCGCCATTCCTCTGCTTTGCACTATAGACTGTCAACCCCATTCGGCCTTTACTGCCCTTCGATTATTTAAATACAGATTTGCACAATGGGCCATATCAGCCCAGAATGGGTCAATATCCAGCACTTGTGCCTCTTAAAACTCAACCCCATACGCATTTGCTGAAATGAAATCTCATAATTCTGTTCCTCAAATTTATGTTTCAATTAAAAACGAAGTCACTTCTGAACTTTATTTTTCTTACTCGGCTTTTATCTCTCAGGTTTTATCCTTCTATCTGTCATTTTATCACCTTATCAATCATTAAATTTCAATTCTCTAGCAAGTTCAGCAGACCAACAAAGGAAGCCAAATGTACCTAACACCAACACGCTCACTAATAAAAATAAATGAGCTCCTAGGGAAAGTTACCAAAATTGTTTCATTACAGAAGATCTTACAAAAAGATGAGGCAAAGCAATGACAGATATGGAGAAAGGTTTAGGGAGATCCTGAGTATGTCAACACAAGTATCCTGTTGCTGATAAGAGGAGCTGAAGTCCCGTAACACTGTGACTTCTTTAGTAAAGTCTTCACTGTCACAAAAAAAAGTGCAGCTGAAAAGAAGAAAATATCCAATCTTGATCAGGTTAACAATCAATGCCCTGAATCTAAGCCTCCTTTTAATATTTTTCAAGAATTCCTGAAATCTGTAAACCATTCTGACTGTTCATCACTTCACACAAAAAGGTAAGTGGAAAAGAAAAGGAAAAAAGGAAAAAAAAAAAAGAGGAAAAAAAAGAGGAAAAAAAAGCACAGATCCCTGTGTCAAGAGAAGTGCCAAACTATTTGAGTAATTCCTTCTAGTTCCCAACCTTTTGCTATGCAATGTGTATAGATACATACAAATTTATATAAAGGTCTCTTCTTATATCTTCTTTTTCTCAGAGTATCCTACTTGGGTTAGATTTCTACCCTACCATAGGCACCTTTAAAAAAAGCCCACTCTTTTTCAAGGACATTTCTGTACATAACAAAGGTTCAGGTTATAACTTGATTGTCTGGGGATTTTGTCAAAATCAAATGGCAGTTTGAAATTTCTGTCTTTACAATTCCATAGTTTTACAGTTTTGGTTTTATGAGAGTTTGCTTTTCTCCTCTTATTGGCTGATCTGCTGTGACATTGGACAGAAACATATACTTGCACACATCTGAGATTGCAAGAACTTCATCCCATGATGAGATGGGAATGAACAAGAGACTATCTTAGTGTGATGCAGCTTGATGGTGCTACGCTAGTTAGGGACAGTTCTCTACAGACTGGAAAAGAAAACATATTTAGCAGTCAGTGTACATTGAGATATAAAGCTCCTAAACTAGATGTGCACAATAGCTCATGGTCTGTCAAATAAATAGTATGTATTTTAAGAAGTGTCTAAATAAGCATTGGAATTGATATATTTTAGCAGCTTCAGATGAGCTGTCCAAGTCAGTCAAATAATATGCATCCTTTCTTCCTCAAAAAAAGGCAGGAGGTAGACTGGAAGACATTTAATATATGGTCATACAATAAAATGTCCTTTAAATGTCCTTTGCAACCTCTGTAGTTTGACAAGTGAAATTTCATGTATCTTGTAACAAATTCTGTATTCAGGAGGTTTTGTGAGTGAAACTAACTTTCTGCAAAAAGCAGAAACAATACTAATAATGTAATTATTACTATTGTGATGCAAATTCTTTGGTTGAAACCTATGAATTCAGGGAAATATATATGTTATGAACATTATTAAGCACCTTTCTTAATCAATTCTTAATTAATTGTAAGACATTAATACATAAGACACCATGTATGATGGATATTGAACAACAATATTTTATTCAGCTATTTATATTTCAGTCATTCAAATTCTTAATCGTGAATGTTGAGATCAAGGCTATAAGACATTGTAAGACATTAATACATAAGACACCATGTATGATGGATATTGAACAACAATATTTTATTCAGCTATTTATATTTCAGTCATTCAAATAAAATTCCAGTGATGTTTTCAGAAACTTCAGGCGAGGATCTGACACTGTTTGTGACCTTGACAACTACTTTACTTCATAGGCAGCTGCAATTAAATTGGAAGGGCTACTTAGCAGCAGACTACAATAAGATAATGCTAGTCCTCATATCAAATAGCCATTCATCATGAACAGTAATATATTTTTGGTATTAATAGAGTAGAGTATTTTAGGTTCCTCTCTTTAATGAGGTATGTTCAAGGAATGAAAGATCAAAGAAGTATTTTGAGAATGGTCTACTCTTCCATTGCTGTGGAACTAACTTTACATTAAAGCATAACTGGAACTAGATGTGTATTATGTATGGTATATGTATAGTTTATGTATTTATATGGGCATCTTTACACATTGTTCCAGTATGTACAAAAACATTCAAATGCATGCATGACAGTGTTAGAAATTCTGGCCACAGACTTTGTGAAGATATGTTTAGCTAGGCTATGATGTGAACTTTGGACTTTCTCTGTCATCTTTTTTGTGTTGCAACTCTGTCACAGTAATGACCATGTTTGCAATTGGAAGACAAAGCAATGATTCATTGTAACTGATTGTGAAATTAGAACATTAATCTTACTGTTATTTTCCTGCTATAGTTTTCCTCTAGCAAAGCAGACGAGCATGTTGGATTTCTCTTTGTATTTTGGAATTTTTTCCGCTCTCTGATTCTGTTAGTTCCACTGCTGCTTCATACATTGGGGAGGAACACCTCTGGAGTTTCTCCAGAGGTGGTAGTTGCCCCAAAGCTAACCTACAGTGGTTCCATGGGTTGATCTTGCCTGGATGCCAGATGCCCACCCAGGCACCCTCTCAATCCCCCTCCTCAACAGGGCAGGGGGAGAAAATAAGATGAAAAAACTCACAGGTTGAGATAAACGCAGGGAGATCACTTACCAATTACAGTCACAGGCAAAACAGGTTCAACTTGGGAAAGATTGATTTAATTTATCGCCAATTAAAAATAGAGTAGAATAGTGAGAAACAAAGGCAAAACTAAAAACACCATCCCCTCACCCCCCCTATCTTCCCAGGCTCAACTTCACTCCTCCATTCCCAACTTTTCTATCTCCTTCCCCTCAGAGCAGTGCAGCCAGATGGGAAATAGGGGTTATGCTCAGTCCATAAAACTTTATCTCTGCCAGTCCTTCCTCTTCACACTGTTCCCCTGCTCCAGCATGGCCCCCCCACCCGCCTACCCCCAGGATACAGTCCTTTAAGAACTGCTCCAGTGTAGATCCTCTCCACAGGGCACAGTCCTTCAGGAACGGACTGCTCCAGAGAGGGTCTCCCACAGGCTGCAGCTCCTGCCAGGATCCTGCTCCAGCGCAGGCTGTCCATGGGGTCACAACCTCCTTTGGGCATCCACCTGCTCTGGTGTGGTGTCCTCCATGGGCTGCAGGTGGATATCTGCTCCACCATGGTCCTCCATGGGCCGCAGGGGGACAACCTACATCACCACAGTCTTCTCCAGCAGCTGCAGGGGAATCTCTGCTGACCTTGGTGTCTGCAAGGCTGTTTCTCTCACGTTTTCTCACTCCTCTCTCACAGCTGCTGCACAGAGGGTTTTTTTACCCTTTCTTAAATATATCATCACAGAGACACCACCATCAGCATGGCTGATGGGCTCAGCTTTGACCAGGGGTGGGTCCACTTTGCAGTCTGCTGGAACTGGCAGTGTCCAGCATGGGCAGCCCTGGCCTCTCCTCACAGAGGCTACCCCTGCAGCCCCCCTGCTACAAAAACCTTGCTACTTAAACAGAATACAATTTTTACTGAGTTGTAATGTAAGACAGATCCTAATTTTCCTTGAATATTGAAAATCAGGAGGAGAGAAGAAAACAGTACAGGTGAAAACTTTTTAGTTAATTATGAACACTGGAGAGTAAGAAATCCTCTTTCTGGAGCAGAGGTAGGCCACAAGGAGCTGAATTCACATGCAGATTACACTGCTAAAGCTATTCAAGTTTGGGTAAAAATTGTGATTAAAATTGTTGCCAGTTTAACAATATTTTCAAAGTTGGAGGTGGACAATTGCACTCATACATTAACATGCATTTAATAGGCCTACAAACAGCCATTGTGTGTACACAAATAAGGTATTTATTCATGCATGTGACCTAGTAGAAAACTAGCTGGCTATTTGTTTATGCAAATATGTTGTTTATCCATCCTTCACCTGGGAATTTGCACAAAAAATGGCCATGTATTACTGTTTAAGCTAATTGTATACACCTAACTAAGCTTACAACTCTGAAAAATCAGAAGAGATCTTTTCCCCACAGTGTCTCAGATTAGAATGTGTGAATATCAGGGATATTGTTTTATAAGAATTTTCCTGAAAATTAACTTATGATATTTCTTGTGAGTTCTCATCCATTAAGTTTAGTTTAGGCTAAGCTTCCAAGTTCGTATGTTGTTCGTACAAAACAGAAAATCATATGCAAGCCTTCTTCAGTCTAAAAAGCTCTCAGAACCTGGTGTATTAGTAAAAGAACCATTCAAACATTTGCAGGTCATGAACATGTTCCATAGCCTAATCTCTGGAAATAGCATTCTGTGAAATCCCAAAACAAGTAGCTGGAAGATACTTTTTTGATGTCAGAACTAGAGAGATTTGGTAAATTTATGACCAATATTAATCTAAGTCCGTAAGATGAGCCAAAACATATTATCTGTTGCTATTCTACATGTCATTTTTGTCACAATAACAAATGTGCTGTATATACCTATGTTTTGTTTATTAGGTATGCCTTACCCAGGAAATATTATCTCATGATACATTTTGTGTAAGGCTTGGTCAAGGTTTTCAAACTTGTGTGACAAAGTTTGAGGAGAGGAAGCCTAGTTTATCATAACTTCTGAAATCTTATCAGAATGTTATTTTATTTTTACAGCTTACCAGGAGTGTGTGGAACACAAAGTCAGATAGAATGGAGTAATTTCTTTCAATTAGAAGGACTATTTAAACAAATAAAAAGCTTTTTCGTAAGACCACAAAAAAGGTGCCAAGGTTAGCAATGAATTACATCTTGTGCTGTGAACTCCAGGTAGCCTACTGATGCAGTCTTTTGAATTATGTACTTTTAAAATTTATAAGATGAATTCATAATTTGTTCCAATCAATGGGATGCATTCTGTGACAGCTTCATATCTCAGAACTACATTTGTTGTTTTGAAACATGTTTCGTAATTAATCAGCAGTCGAGTATACGATATGTATATTATATATATATAATCAGCACATTAGTTCGACTTGTAAGAAACTTATCACAGTACTTATTTATATTAAGCTTCATCAATTGTTCAGCATCTTCAAAGCCATGCGGGAAATGGCCACAGTAATTCTTTCAGCAATGTTTTGATTTGATATTCATTGCTATGCAAATTTTCCACTTCTTAACTCACACAAAGATATAAACTGCCATAATGGTAACATTGGAATGATTCCACAGTAAGTTGTTCATGCAGAAGGAAAATTATATTTCTAGTCTATAACATGGTATATCTTAATAGTCAGTGGGTATATTATATAATGAGTCCTGCACCGATACTTTTTTTCCTTTTAACATACATAAGGTACAACTGTAACAGAAATACTTCTTTTTGTACCCTTCTTTAATGAAGATTTGAGTGAAGTAAAGGATCTTTGTGTTATAATATGTTTTTCACCTACAAAGTGTTACATTACTTCCTTCCATTTTGTATATATAGCAGGAAAAAAAGCCAGATTTGCTAAATTTGTTTTACATGTGGATTTTTTATACAGCTCTCTTGTTTTTTAATAATGCTTAGTGTTGGCCTATTTAAAAGATTTACATAATCTAGGGGTAAATGAGAACTTAATAGGAAAATTAAAGGATCTTTATTCCTTGCAATTCATATAATTTTATGCAGAATGCCAGTTGACCCACATTTTGAAAGAGTAAGATAACTTGTTTCAAGCTGTAGATAATACATTTAGAAGCTTTCAGGTATCTTAGTAATACAGTGTAATGAAGCTAGTAATTCCTTAAATGAAAATAAATTGTAGAAATATCCACTCTAAGAAGATCCACTCAGAGAAAAGAGAAATGTTGGAGTTAGGATTCCTTAGTTATAAATTTTCAAAAGAATGAGGGACAGCCTGAGTTCAACATCTGTTGGACTCATACAGAATTTTTTACTGGTTAGGTGTTCACCCTTAAGTCTGTAAAAATATATTTTTTGCATATTGAGATATGTGCATTATTGTCTGAAAGTAGTCATATTTTTTCATGTCAATCCTGAGATGTTCCTGCATCTATGCCATCTTTTAACCAGACTCTCAGATATCATTATGTCTAAGTCTTGAGGGTTTTACCTTGTGATTTTATTAGAATGACACTTTAAAATGGTAACTTAAATATTTGTTCTCTGCTTTTTGGTGTTCATATGATGCACTAATACCATTCATCTATTTGGATTTGTGTAATAACCATCTGGATTTCCTATTTCTCTCTTTTATTATCAGTGATCATTGATTAAAACTATTGAAGGTCCCTCCAGCTAGCACATAAATAGTAGGAAGAATCACAGAAAAGGGATCCTGGACTTGATCCTCTGTTAAAATACTGTAGGTAGTGGCAGTAAGAATCATAGTAAGAAAGGGGTAGGAATGTTTTGATTTTTTCATCATAACAATACCAAAAAGAGATATCACTGGTTACATGTCATCCTGTTAACCTGGCAAGATTTCTAGGGCCCTCTTCATTCAGTTTGTATTTAGTTATATAGTAATAACTTTTCTGAGATCATCTATTATATAAATTATAAAGGTGATTTAAGTTAACCAATTATACTTTGCACCTGAAATGGGTTATGAACATGCACATGCCTAGTTTTTACATCTCAGCTGATAAGTGCTCACATCTTAAGTTGAACTAAACAAATTGTCTGTAATTATGTGAATGTAGCCAAGGAAGAGACAGTTCCAGCTCTTAAGTAAGTTATCCAATACAGAATGACTTGTGAAGAACAGTTCAGAAAGTTTAGAAGTCTTTCCCATTTGTACAGTGGGACAACTGATAAAGGAATACATTGTTTTTAACCTCCCAAAATCTAAGGCCAGTGAAAGACACTGGTTGTCTTAAAAGAAAAAGGCAGTTGGATTAAGTAAATTACAGCTTGATGTTGCTTATGCTTCATCTGAACATTAGCATGCTTTCCTCTAGGTTTCTTTGATCTTTCTTTGTTTACATCACATTATTTCAAGACTTATGCTTGAAATGCTTCAGTACAGTCCACTGGAAAAGCCGTGTTGTGAATTTTTGCTGCTGCATACCTTTTCTTAGGATTTGAAGCTGTACTGCAGTGTCTAAGACAAGCAGTACCACAGCCCATGCACTATAACTGGAGTCAGAAGGGGGTGAGAAGGTTGAATCCTTGGATTTTCAGTCGAAGACAGCTGCCTGCACAGAGTCATGCACCTTCACAGACATCAACTCCGTTCTTTCTCAATCCCCACTACTTCAAAAGCAGCATATTTTAACCATACATTGTGTAGGATCACTCTAACTCCTAACTCCATTTTTCTTTTCTTCTTGTTTTGATAGCATGACATTTTCAAATGCTAATCAATGTATGTGTTTACCACTACTCATATTTTACATAACCAGTGCAAACTGACCTTTCTGCTGCGAAATAAACAGTGGGAACAGGAGTTTTGGGTTTTCTTCCTGCATGTGAAACCTTTTATCAGATTCAAGAACAGGTGCTTAATTAAAATCTTCTGATCTGGGTGTGTCTGGGGTAGGATTTAGCCAGTCAAAAATACTTTAAGCAATGGGCAGGAATTTAATTTTTTTTACATACAAATTTAGTCTCAAAATCTTCCTCATTTCCATTGCGCATCACTAATGCTAGAATGGCATCAAACACAGGGACACTCATGCACAGTTTCACTTCTGTGGTACCACAAGCAAAATGTGTAAAGAAATATCTGTGTGACCCAGAATTACTTGGCTTTAACTCACTTTTATAGCCCTGACCTAATCCTCTGTTTCATCTCTTTTCTCGGCCACATATTACCTGTGTGATCTTAGATTTATTACATTGTCTTACTAAGCCTCATGCCCTGACTGTCAAACACTGGTAATGGTGCTTCTTGCCTCCCACATCTGTCCTGTTTGTTTTGATGGCAAGCAATTCAGAGAGGGGACTGTTGGGCACGGCATCTGCACAGCACTTAGCATAACAGGACCTCACTGTCTGAAACCTTGCATGCTTCTGGAATACAATCAGTAAAGAGTGATATGTAATAAATCTTGCCTAAATCCTCCCAGAGGACTTGCATTTTCTATTTCGTTTTAAGCAGAAGCAGTGAAGGCACTGGCATGTAGTAGGAGAGACAAGCTTTCTATCTGTAGAGTGAGTGAAAAGAGGTGCATTTTTCTCAGTCTAACATGTGCTTCACCTCTGGCTTGGAGGATTGACTTTTCTGGGTTGAAGGGCAGTTCATTTTCAAGGCTCATTCAGCCTTGGCCTCTCAGCCATGGTTGCAATCAAAGATGTCAATCAGCATTAGCTGTAATTGTTTTATGATAGAGAACTGGAATGAGGCCACCAATTCATTTCCTATAGGCCACAAAGCAACCATCTAATCGTCACAATTTTCAGTCATTGCTGACCTCAGGCAATTTCATGCCGTTATCTAGAGGTAAAAAGCTCCATATGTCATTACCTGGCAATAAAGCCATCTACGCCTTCAAATTCTCACTTCTGAAAAGATCTTTGGCCTGCCTATGCTTTCTCATGTGCTTACGGCAGCTGTTTAATACAACAACAGAGAAGTGTGATCAGTGAGGCCCAGGTTTAGTCAGTCCAGCTGCCACCTGCCCCTTTGCACAGATTTTTTCTGCCTTGTGGCCTGAGGAACCGTAGTGGCTTTAAGCCATCTGAATCTCACCCAAAGCGGGAGTTAATATTTATGAAAACGTTTTAACAAGTAACTGCAGATTTTTTATCGCTGTTTTGGGGACTTGTATTCCAGAAGTGTGGAAAGCATTATCAGGCCTCTTTCCATTAACTTGATATTAGCTTGACAGTAACTCGATATTGGCTTGATATTGTATTTGGGAACATTTACTCTTTTGGGAGCAAGGGGAAGGCCGTTGTTTTTGTATGTTTTTTTATTTTTTTCACAGTGAAATGTTTGCTGAATCGTTGCTTTTTCATTTAGTTTTCCATTTTACTTAGAAAGGTGTTGGAAAAACTCATAGAAAATTTCATTCTGAGAGACACTTTTGAATATAAGCCATGATACTGTCCTCTTCTTTCCAGTTCCTCTATTGCATTTATATGATGCAGCTATCAAGATTTTCTAAACATAACTTCATTGTTTTCAAAGGTAGAGATGCTGGTATCTCTGGTTACATTTACTAGTATTTTATTACAAAAAGAGATCCAATAAAATGAAAAAGAGTGGCTTGAGAAGGAAGATACTTTTCTGTGGAAGTAAACATAGCAGGATTTGAGCTTCAAATTATTTTGGATAAAAAGGTAGACTACAGTCAACATTATATTTTCATTTTTTGTGTAACAGAAAAAGAAATCTAACTTCATAAAGCCTCAGAACATCTGAGGGTGATTTTATATGTGTATGTATATTCCAGCCTATCATTATTTTAGGTCGATATTTTGTGTCTCTTATGAGTAATAAAAATAAAAGTAGAATAACATGTAGGAACTCTTGTGAGAAAAAAGAATGTCATAATAATTTTCTCTGGTTTGTTAAACTAACATAAACATAATATCAAACATAACAGCATGTTGTTCTTCTATCTACCTTTTTTTTTTGTTTTACATAATGTATCAAACAGATGACAGTAAAAAATAATTAACATAAAAGTAAGAACAAAACACCACCACCCCCCCAAGAAAACAGTTTTAAGTCAAAGTCTCTGGTTTGCAACACCAAAAATTACTGAAATATTCTGTGAAAGAATTAAGCTACATTTGTCTCAGCAAATGTTTAACTAGCTGGAAGGGAGTAGGCAGGGAGGTACTAATCCACTGGTTATGGATGCTAGGAGAACACAACTGCAGATGGTATCCTTCCTTGTTTGTTCTTCCCACAGCCACTTCCAGAGGGAGAATAGTGGACTTGGATGTACCACTGGGCTGACCTAGTAGGATACTTTCAGGGTATAGAAAACAGAATCTTTTGAAGACTTCTCACCTCTAGCTTCTAAAATTAAAGTAGAGATTTACTTGATTTATTTTAATGTATTTTATTATGTCAAAATGTTCTACTTCTATGTACTACTTTGCCTTTTTTCCACTCCACAGAGATGCTGTCTCCTTTTGTTATTTATTGTCTTGAATTTCAGATTTTCTTTGCCTTTAAGCATGAGTTACTAGTCCAAAAAAAGCAGCACAATGAAAACAAGAAACCTACCTTAGACCTTATTAGAATATAAATAAGCATAAGCTTCTTGTCTAATAATTCTACCCATTGAAACGGAACTTTTGTAGCCAAGCAGATATGCCACAATACAGCATTTTACAACATTAAAAACACTTATGATTGGAAAACTAAGTTATATATTTATTTTTAAAATATTTACTGCCTTATCCCAGAATGGATTTTTGATATCTTTTGATGGAAAAATAGAAACTCCAACTAATTTCTCCTTAATCTTGTAAAGTGCTGAATGATTTCTGGTTGACAGGGATGGATGAGGAGTCAGAAGTCAGATTAAATAGTATTTTTAGTGACTCCAATCACTCTTTGTCTAATAGTTATCTTTCTCTTACTTCCTCTCTGCTTTGGTCTGTCAGATGCATGGAAATTGAAGGCTGGATGGCTTTTCTTGAACCAAAACTTTTAATAAGTATAAGCAGCTGTAAGTTCCACTGTATTTTGAGTGGCTGCAGAGGGAGAAAAGGGAAGAGGGTGAATTCAGATATTCTGTCCTTTTTAAGAGAATAATAAGGATTCCTATTGATTTCACCAGCAAGATGTTCAGAAGTCTCTGATACAGTAGCACAATACAACCACAGATGGGAACAAGAAATGTTCATTTTCCTCCCTCAAGCCTTATCTTTTGAAAGTTCTTCTTGCTTGCAATTTGAACAGTACTTTTGAGAACAAATCTCTGGAATGGAACTGGACTCTAGCTCAGGAAACTCATACTGGTTTAGGTTAGGGATCAGCTAAAGAATATCTTTATTAATAATCATAAAATGAGAAAGACTAGGAGGAGTGATAAGGATGTCTAAAGGGACTATCTTTACTATGTCACCTGGATCTCAGGAATGCATGTGTAGTCTTGGCAGTGACCTGAGCAAAAATGGCAGCGTGCTTTGTAATGCTAGCCTAAGTCGTGCTCACTTAAGCTTTCCATCCTGTCTCTTTTCTGGCCTGGTAGCTTGACTGTTGCATCATTTATTATTAAAGATGTTCTGGGGCTGCAAATGCCTAAGACTTCGAGCCTGAGAATCTTAAATAACATCCCTGATTTCCACCCATATAGCCAAGACCTCTCACTCCCAGGTTGAAAAACTCTTTCCATGACTTCAACATTAATTTAGCTGAGCTCAGTAGCAACACGGTATCTGTACACAAAAAAATGTCTGAACTGGGAACCATGTTTTACACCAGGAAGGTCATCAGCTTCCTTGACAGGGCTGAAAAGAAATGTGTTTGTTGCTTCCCTTATCTATATTTTACCTTCTACAAAAACAAAAATTCCACCAGCCATGGGTGAAAAAGGGACTCTTCTCCTTGCAGTACAGTGATGATTAGACTTCCACTCTGACAGCATGGACTGAGCTTCGGAAAAAGAGATCCTTCTGCTACTCATTTAAAAAAAATGGGCCTGATGCTTCACATTTTGCTATTTATGCAATCCTTTATACCCAGATAAAAGCAGGTATAAAATGCAATCAGTTCAGTCTTGTTCTCTTACATCTGCTTTGTACAGGCATAAATCATGCATGAGTTGCTTAGTAGTGAAGAATCAGGTCTGAAATATCTATGTTTTATGAAATTCAGTAGTTTCCTGTGAGTCAAAGCTAGACTGGAGAAAAAAACCTATTAGTCCGAACACTGGGGAAAAACAGTACTTCAAGAAACTCCAAGTAGGTAAAGTGTTGCAATCTGTTGTATAACGTATCTCATGAGCTTTATCAACAGTGATCTGAAACTTCAGCTGCCCAAGTTCTCAGTCCTCTGGCTTTAATCCCCTCTGTCCTGGGACAACATTAGCCACCACCTGCCTTGGCCTTCCCTTGGACAAAACAGATTAGGAGCACATGAATGTGCTGGTGAAAACCTTTTCCTTCTGCTCTTTCAAATAGCACAGGACAAATATGGGTGACACAGTACGAGTTATTGCCATACAGGTCACAGATTTCCTGGGGATATGTATGACCACAGTCTGTTCTACTTCTCACATGTGCAAAAGTTAATTTTGAAGAGTGAACCAGAGGAGAGGAAAGGGGAGGGCAAGAGTCTCAGCCTTCCTCTGGTGTCTCTTTCATGGAAGTTGCTGAGTTTCATAGCTCATAAAATATTCATCACATTGTTTGAAGAATAAAACAACATGTATGTGTCTGCTTCCAGCCTTTAGGAAAGAGAGAAATTCCTCCTGGACATGATTTATATTCATTGTGTAAACTTTCGTGTGGCTGGTAAGTCAGTGAGAATAAAGATGGGGTGGAAAAATGGTTTGAAAAAGATGTTCTGTGTTGTAGCTCACAGCTCTCATTGTGCTGCAGAAATCTGATTTATTTTCATATTTCACTAACAAGACTCTCTGGTGAGATGGATGTTAATCTCCACAGACTGCTCTTCCCCTAGGAAAGAAAATATTCCTGTAAGATATTTTTAAATGAGCTATAGGAGCAGCATATCCTTATCTATGCCTTTTATTAAAATGAAGGCAGCCAACTTCTTAAGACTATTTTACTGCACATGTTAAAGAGAAACAAGCACTCAAAAATAAGGAGTGCTTGTAGAAATGTTCTTATAGGTTATTACCTTTTAATTCCAAAATTTTCCTTCTGGCTGCCTTTCTGCTCCCTCTTGCTAGGGGGAGGAGGAAGAACAAGAAGGTCTCAGAAGCATTGATGACTGAAGCAGTGACACCTTCCCACAACTTCCTTACCTGTTGCTCAGTGCTTATCACACACACGTACAAACTGTGCTCTAGTCTTGCAGCAGCTCCATATCTTTCATAATTTCTTTAGTAACATAGTCTTGTTTGTTTGTTTGTTTGTTTTTCTGTGCTGGCCCGTTAAATTTCCTTTATGCAAAAATAAAGATGCTCTTGAATTTTTAAAACCAGTAACTTTCACAGATAAGGTCCAATATTTTGTAAATTTTGTCTTTGCTGATTATTCGTTATACTATGCTCAGTCATCTTTCTTTAGAAAAAGCTCATTAAAGTTAGTGAAAAAAATCCAGGTGACACAATACTTTTGATTATACCCTTAATCTTCTCTTCCAAGCAATGCCTCATGCTGTCCCTAATCTTGGGATAATTAACCTAATTTTTTTTGCATCATTTAACATTTGTCATCCTTCAAACTTCTCTCCCCAAAATCTGTTTTACTCTGGAGGCTAACCCTTCTTTTGAGGCTAAACCTAGGTCTTCTCTTCTAGTTAAAATGTATTTTCAAATGACAAAGATGATGCGGGTCTCATAAAGATCACCATTGCATCACAGCTGTATATTTGGTGACATAAAATCACATGGTTCTTGTGTCGGTACCACTCACTCTAATGACACATGACATAAGTTGACCTATGCCATGGTTAGTATCAGTGACATGGCTTGGGAATGGGATGTCTGGCCATGTCTGGTTTTTCTAGCAGTTCTTCACGGTCACCATGGCTACCTCAGTACCATTCAGGGAGATTTACAGGGTTGTGAGATGGGCCCAAGCTATGGTCATCCTGGAATAGAGGAAGCATAAAATTCTTCTGTGATCATTTTCACTGTCAGACAGCTGCAATTCTATTTTTATTCTTCCATTGTAATTGGAATTACAGAGAAGCTTTCTTTGGGAAAACTAATCCTGTGCAGGTGTAAATACTCAGTTATAACTGTTAGGAGGTAATAATTCTAACTGAAAATGTGGTGTTGGGGAGAAGGGAGAAGACATATTGCTTGGATTATATGGAAGAATCAGAGTCTATAACATTTGGAGGCTTTAAAAATAAGAGAAAAATAATTTCCTGATTCAGAAATGTTTCTCCTTTGTGTTACTTTTTATACCTTTTTCATGTAATATACTGGTATTTGTACTATCATCATACCTTGGCCACGGTCCAGGAATCTCTTATACTAGGTGGTATATAAGCAAAGAATAAGAACTCTCTTTCCCGTGGTGTTTACAATGTATGTTTAAGATGAGACAACAGTTGGAAACAGACATGCTGGGGGAATACAAGACAGTGAGGCAGTACTGATCAATATGCTAGGCAATGATCTCAGCAGTACCTAATTGTTGTTAGTGTTCATTGTGCTGAAGCAGCACAATGAAGGAAAGTTTTAAGGAAGATTTGAAAGTGTTTATAGGCAGTTCTAAAGTTGTGAGAGAAAGCATAGAAACAGATGTACATCTATTACATAACGTCCAATTCATAAGTGGGGAGATGATAATTATGTTGCATTAAAACAATTTTCTGTAGTGGTAGGGCAATGCAACAGGCAATCTGAAATGAAATATTCTTCAGCTAGCACTAACCGTAGAGGGCCTTGGCATAATAATTTTTTAAGCTTTCAGAGTTTTATAAGACATCAAAGGTTACAGACGAGGTTCATCTCAGCTGGCCCTTTCTCTAGAAAGCCTTATCAGCTGCAGAATACCAAAGGCTTTTCAAGCTCTTTTGCCTGAAGGCAGGCTGACATTATGCTCTTTATTCTAGAATTTCATGGTATGCCCATGAGTCATTTTTCTTATGTATAACCACAAAATGGGAGAAATGTGGTTCCATTTTCAGGCAAAGGGGCAGATCTCTAGTTTCAGAATAATGGTTTTAGTGACAGCAATTGATAAAAAAAAAAAATCAAACATTTATGTAAAAGAAAAAATACAGCAGAAAGAACTTGGTGTGCTTTTTGTTTCGGGTAAGAAAGAAAGAAAAAAATTCTCAGGAACAAGCAGCTGAAAATATCACCATCACCCTACGTTGTACCCTCAAAGAAGAATCAAGAAGAAGTCAAGAATCAAATGTCAATTTTATGCAGATGAAAAAAAATAGATCATAGAATCATAGAATGGTTTGGGTTGGAGGGGACCTTCAAAGATCACCTAGCCCAACACCTCTGCCGTGGGCAGGGACATCTTTCACTAGATCAGCTTGCTCAAAGCCCTGTCCAACCTGACCTCAAACACTTCCAGGAATGCAGCATCCACAACTTCTCTGGGCAGACTGTCCCAGTCTCGCCACTCTTGTCATAAAAAATGTCTTCCTTACGTCCAATCTAAATCTACCCTCTTTCAGTTTAAAACCGTTGCCCCTTGTCCTGTCACTAGAGGCCTTGGTAAAAAGTCTTTCTCCATCCTTCTTATAAGCCACCTTTAAGTATTGAAAGACTGCAAGATTATATCCCTTTTTTTCTCAGCAAAACACTACATACTACAATTTTATGGAAAATGTGCATGCTAATTTTTTTATCAGTGCTTATCCGGTTTACAGCTGTGTCTGAGTGACAGCCTTTGGGAAGCTTCATTTCTTAGACCAAAAAAAAAAAAAAAATCACCACAGATGGTAAGATTTCTTGAGCCCTTTGTATACAAGTTACAGGATAGATATAGTAGAAAAAAGAGGATCCCATTCCTATGGTGGTTGAAGTGCAAATTTAAAGGCATCAAACTTAACAAAATAAGACACCTGTGTCACTTAATGTCAAAATTCATATACTTCTCCACTAATACTTACTCCATACTAAGATTTAGTAACCAGCTTATTCAATATCAGTGCAACTTTTTCGCCTGGAAAAATATTAAAAAGTGTACTGCAACTTCTGAACTTCAACACTGAAGTTTGGAGTTGCTGGCAGTATTACTGTTATCACAGAAAAATTGAAACTATTTTCCAGCTGATGCTTGAAAACAATTCAGTTACACTTTGAGGAGTGGTGGGGTTTTTGTGGGTTTTTTTGCTGTGTGCTAAGGTGAAAGTTTTTCTATCATACCCATTAAACACTTTAAAAATAACTAAAAATATTATCAAAGGAAGAGAAGGAAAAACATTCACTTTATTAAAGACAGGTATTTATCCTTCCTATTTGAAGCTCAATTTAAATGTGCTGCTTTCTTTGAATAAAAATAAAAAGCCAATTTAATGTTAATGATCAGAGAAGAATTTTTATTTCTGACTGAAAGAATTATAGCTCATCTTTTCTTTAATGGGAACAGTAAGTAAAAATAATTATTCATGCATGCTTGCCATCTCATTAGGCATTTGATGTAAAAAACCTCTCCAATAAAAACTCTAAGTAGTTTTTTTTTTCTTTTTGCAAGGTTAGACTGAATAAGGTTTATTCTTTCCATTAGGCCTTAGAATTTGATTATTCAATCAACCTACTTCAATCCAGGAAGTCACTTATGGGCCATTAATTTAGTGATGCTCCTTGGTTCATGCCATGATTGTTTAAAGGAAAAAAATGTTCTAATTAAAAAAAAAAAAGAAAAAGATTGTTAGTTCTTTCCAGCTTCACTTTCGTCTCTGGCTTGTGCCACTCTTGCAGCAAACCTCACATACAGAGGAGGGGGAGTATCCTAAAGAACAGAAGCAAAACAGAGGAGCCAGGGCAGACTGGTAGTTTTCCTTGAGGAAATATCAGTCTGGTCAAGGGTAAAATAGTAATTTTTTCTTTACATTTAAAAGCACCTTTTTAATCATTTCTGCAGTCTTGAAGAGTTATCCTGGAAACTGACTTATTTCTCTGCACCTTGTCTAAGAAGAGCTTACAATGGCACTGCAGGAATATTAGGAGAGTTCTTACCTACCAATTCCCAAAGTCTTTGTGATCGATTAGTACAGGCCTAAAAACTTTATACGAACGCATATAAGCTTTACTTTACATAGCTGCAATACAGGGTTCGGCCACTCCCCTGCATGCTTAAGACTTGGTTTTTCAAAGGTCCTTGAAGCGGTTAATTCCTGCTAAAACTAAAAAAGTTCAGTACCTAAATGATCTTGTAGAACTGTTCCAATGAGGCTATGAAATGCAGAATCATGGATTATATAGCCTGACGTCAGTAGGCTGTTGTTGTATATTAATAACAACACTTGAAATATCCATTTATAGGTAGCATTTATGGTTACTTAGTGTAGATTTATTCAAAGGGAAATTGGCAGCACAGTGTTGAGGGCAACAGCAATTTTGGGAGTCCCGCCCTATGGCTACAACAAGAGATCTGAGAGGGATCTAACCTGCTTTTGTGTCTTGAGATACAGCTAAGCCCTTCTACCATGGGAAGTAAATATGCTGAAGCTTTTGTTGATTTTCTGAAGTTTGGGATGGGGACAAGATGAGGAAGTGGGGTAAATGAACTCTTGTGATTGCTCTCCACTTGCCTGTTGTACACCTCTGGGGACCTTTCAATATAGTTTAATTCTGCTTGCACTGAAATCAAGAGCTGAATAAATACTATGGTGTAAAATCAAAGTGCTGAAGAGGATGTAAGCTCCCATGTGAATCATAAGCACCATAAAAGATGCTGAGGTTGAAAAGAGTTCAGCTATGATATTTTGCCATGCTGGATTGCTAAGTAAACTAACTAGCTGAACAAAGCCTGAATGTTAATAACTGACACTTTAAAGTAAATAGCTTTAGCCAAATTAGTGTTTTGTTCCTAATTCTGTAATTACGAACATGTTCAAATGTAGGCTCATGGATTTTGGCTGATTCAGGGACCTGCTTGGTCCTGGAGGAAAAACCTTGTTGATCTTCAAGGATAGCCCCTTCAGAGCATAAGAATGGTTCATCTCAATGTGTGAAAAGTCGAGCAAGTGTGGCAGAAAAAATAGCATGGATGAACATGGAGCTTCTGAGCTCAAACCTATAAAAGACACACAGTAGGTAGAAGTGGACTTCTCTGTAAAAGGAAGGCTAATGAAAATGTGGGCCCATTGCTACATGGGGCAAGAGAACTAATGACCAAAGACATGGAGATGGCGGAGGTACTTTTTTACCTCAGTTTTCACTGGTAAGATCTGCCCTCGAGCCACCCAGGTCCCTGAGCCTCCTAGTCTGTGAGACCAGACAGAACGCTCCAAAGGGAGCTGGCTGGTGTCTTTGCAGGGCTGCTGTCTGTCATCTCCAAAAGTTTGTGGCTTCATTTCTGATGCCTGAAAAAAGGCAAACATTGCACCCATATTCAAAAAGAGTAAGAAGGAGAATCCATGTTATACAGGCAGATCAGCCTCCCCTTAGTTCTTAGGAAGGGTCTGGATGTATCCTATCTTTAGCAAGGCCTTTGCCACAGTAACCGAGAATCTTCCTATGACTAAATCAATGAGATCTGTTTTGGATAGCTGAACAAGAAGGTGGGTGAGAAGTTAGCTGGATGCACAGGCTCAAAGGCCTGTGATCAGTAGTGCACAGTCCAGCTGACAGACAGCAACTAGTGGTTGGTCACTAGTTGCTGAATTAGTGGCTGAATTAATGCTGTGTCCATGCAGTTTACTGCCTTCATTAACAGCCTAGACAATGGGACAGAACACACTCCCAGATGGTTTGTGGATGACACCAGATTGGGGGGAGCAGTCAGTGAGCTGGAAGGCAGGGCTGTTTTTGAGAGGGACCTGGACAAATGGGCTGATGGGAATCCCATGGAGTTCCCCTAAGGCCAAGGCAAAGTCTGACCTCAGGGATGGAGAACAGGCTGGGGCCTCCCTGCAGCAGGACAGGCTGGGGCCAACCAGCAAGGAAGAGCTCTGCAGAGAAGGCCCTAGGGGCCCTGGGAGGCAGCAAGTCATTGGGAGGCAGCAGTGCACCCAGGCAGAAAAGTAGCCTCTGCACCAGGGACTGCACCAGCAAGGGTGCAGCCCGCGGGGCCAGATACTGATCGTGCACTGCTGCTCAACAACAGTGAGACCACACGAGGTCTAGGTTGGGGCTCCTAGTGCAAGACAGACCCTGATGTACAGGGGAGAATCCAGCAGAGGGTCCCCATGAAGGTCAGGGCTGGAGCACAGGGCAAACAAGGAGAGACTGAGAGCTGGGTTAGTCCAGAAAACAATGGTTCGCATGATTAATACAGAGAATTATGTCACATCATATACATAATAATCTAATAACTTTTCTGAAAGAGTAGACAGAACCAATATATGTGTGTTATACTATTATTATTTTACTTGATATGAATAAAAATCTTCACAAAGGGGATAAAAAGATAAATCAACCACCAAAGGCACTCTGTTGATTTGTTTGGTATATAACCTTGCTGAAATCAGAGCATACAGCACCCAGTGGCATCCCCTCACCCAGACTACGAACTTCCTCACTGCAGAAGGCAGTTAGGTTGGTAAGGCAGGTTTTGCCCTTGGTAAATCCAGCCTGGCTGCTCCCAGTCACCTTGTCCCTTGTAGCTACAAGTGTCCTCAGGGGGATTCACTCCATCCGCTGCCCAGGAATTGAGATGAGGCTGAGCTACCAGTCTGCAGTTCCCCAGATCCTTCTTCTACCCTTCTTGAAGATCAGTGTGATGTTTGTTTTCTTCACTTGTTTAATCATTTACAACCTCATGCTGAACAGGAACCAAGCTGGAATATGAGGTGATAAATTTGGAAAGGGGGTTAAGTGTACTTTCCTCCTTTTAAGAGATTGAGAACAAATTTTCCAAGTTTCTTGTAGAGCATGTCTGGGGGGGGGGGGTGTTTATATATTTCACTAGTCTTGTCACTGCTACAACCTCACTTCATTTTGACTATTTTGGAAGATATGTTTAAACATGAGAGCAAACCTGTTGTTTTGAAAATTGGGATTTGATTCAACACCTTCACAGATCAGGACCGTTGCTCCTCTTTTTTAGAAAGTCGCCATCAGTCGACCCTTTTATATTCTGAATCAAAGTTTGCTTTCCTGGTCTAATTAGTCACCATCCTTCTAGAGCACCTGCTTGCTTGATGGTAGCATTGCAGCTAAAACAGAGACTGTCATAGTTTTTAGTTCACGCCTTGATCTTTAGGGAACAGAGATTTCAAATGGCATTGACCTAAATCAAATTTCTACTTCTACCATATCATTGAAAGGGTATCAGATTTCATTACCAGTCTTTGGATCTGATCTTGTATTGAAATAGGTCTTAAAATACTCCTGGAACTCTGTAAAGAAATTTCATGCTGTACTGATAAACAGTTAAGAATGATCTTGGTTGAAGAAAGAAAAGTTATTTTGATTTCTTGGATTTTTAATCCTACCTTGCTTCCTTTTTTATTCAGTATACCAATTAAAGAACTAAATTAAAGAACTAAACTGTTGTGCACACATTTTAGCCTTGATTAAGTGAAATACTAATTGTTTAGCAAATATCTCCTTGTCCATGCATGTGAATATATATGCCAAAATTTTAGTTATCATCAGCCTTGAGAAATCTATAGGAATAGAATGAAACATGTCACAGACTCACTATGAACAAGACATTTTTGATCTTTGTGCTGTTGTTGACAATGAGGCCTGCGTTTTGTTGAGAGTTAACGGGCTTAAAATAAAATAAATAAATAAATTGTTTGTGCTTGCTTAATGTTGGTGTCTTCCTGCAGTTATAACTGAAGTGTTTTCTGCGTTAATGAATCAAAATTGACATAAGCAGCAAGACTGCAACAGTCTTCATTTTGCTTATTCAATGTGTCTCACCCATGGTCTTAACAAACCACTGTTAAGAATGACAGAGTTTCTCATGATTGAATCTAAAGCAGCAGCTGGGAGTTTGTTTTCATCCTCTGTATTGAGGAATGGTGTTGGTGTAGAGAAGTCAAACTTTCTTAATGTCTGTTATATATTATAAAAAGCATTGTAGTTCATCAACACTCATGCCAGCTTCAGTCATTCTTTATGTGTTTGGCTTAAAACCAGTGCACAGGCAGTTCTGTAGCTCATAACCTGGCCTAGTACGAGTACATAACAGAAAAATTCTTGCCAGAGCTACATAAATGGTAGGCTCCTGTCCAGATCCAATTAAAGTGTATTTTGCAGACTTCATCAGGGTCCTGGATGTGCTGTCTCCTCTGTTCCTTTTCAGGAAGGAGCTGCAGGTGTCTTGATGCTGCGCTTAGATGTGCAGGTTTTATGCAATGTTTGGGCTTCGTATCAGAGCAAAAGCTGGTGTACTTCTTCTTACAGGGCATCCTATTAAAATTGTCTGTCTGACTATAAGTAGGCATAATCCAGGATTCATTTGTTCTTCTACCCATCATCTTTTTATTAGAAAAATGCTGTACCTCACCCACTCCACGTTTTGCTGCTAACTATCTTGATGTTATAGTACTGCCTGTTACTTTATCAGTATCCAGCTACGCCAGACAAGGAAGTTGCTGTTTAAAGTTACTCCTCCAAGCACAGTTTGGAGCTGCTATTAGGTTATCAGAGAGGAAAACCAAATTAAAACTGCTTTCATTTCAGCTTCTTTGCAAAACTCTTCAAAAAACAGAGTAGAATTTTGAAACCGCAGAGGTGAGTGGCTGCAGACATGATTTCAAAGGTGCTGTGGGGAACATGATTGCACTACTCAAAGGTGGGAGTTTAACAAATCGATGTGAT
>NW_008825208.1:3013934-3016381 GCF_000699105.1 Pygoscelis adeliae
TGTGTTAGGAGGGAAAAAAGAAGTTATTTTTATTTTCAATCTCTGATTAGATGTTCTATTTAGCTAATAGAAACGCAGGTCAACAGCTTGTCTGGTGTGCAGTGATTATATTTCTCTTGCATGAACCAGTTTGTTGGTTTGTTTAAATGGCTGGACAATAAGGTTTTTCTTGCTTCTACATGACCTAGTACCTATGAGCACATAGCTACTGCTGAGGAGGATGACTGATGACATATTGTTGTAACAGCAATGATTCACTGTCTGTGAAGCAGTGCATGAGGACAGTGTAAATCTCTTGAAGCTTTTAAAATTAAACCATATCTAGTTCATGCTTCTTGGGAACAGTGCTTATTTAAAAACCATTCACTCCCCAGAACAGCATGAGCAATTCATCTACAGACCAGCAATGTTGTACCTGTTGTTGCTTTTTAGACAGAAGATCAATAAGTATGAGTAACTTGAAAAACTAACAACCTTTTAATGCCCACTGTTGGGGAGACTCAGAGAATTGACTTTGCATTGAGAGAATCACAGGAGAAGTTGGTAGCTGTCTTTATTCATTATTGGTGTCAGTGGGCAGCAACTAGGGTAGACGTACTTGAGAAATAATGATGCTTTATATAACTATTCCCACCTGCAGTGTCAAGGCTCTAGACTTCATGTAGCTCATTTATGTCTGATAAGCTAAAAAAGTTGTCCCAAATTGCTTCTTTGTTATGAGTAAACAGGTAGAACACCTTTTAGCAATCAATACCTTTCTTCAGCACCAGATGAGAGACAAAATAGAACCTATTAAGGATGCATGGAAATAAATTGGTGGCACATCTCTATACTTGTAAAACTGACCTTTCTAATAGCACATCATTCCAGGGGAGCATCCATTTGTGGCTTGGTACCATAAATTGACCTGCCTCTGGTATTCTTATTTCTTTATGTGGGATTTTGATTCTTAAAAAATTTCTTTGGGATTACTGTTACTATTTTCATTGGGAGCTGCTAAATGTTTAGCATTTTTGAAAATTTTAGTCTACAAAGGCAGTACTGTGAAAGAGAATCAGAACTCCCTTCCAACCCAAACTATTCTATGATTCTATGATTCTATAACTCAAGTGTTATGCTGGTGTAGAGTATTTCTTACAACTTCCTTTGTAATATCCTGTGCAGCATAATCAATAGATAACTCATTTAAAAAAAAATCTCTTATATTAGTATCTGATATTCTCTATCCTGTTATAATACTCATTAACATGTTTTTGATAGGGGTTTATTCATATAAAATACAGGCAATTAGTATATGGTATAATGACAGAATCCGTTCTGCCCTATAGATTTGTGATGTTATACAGTGTTGTAATATTTTTTTTTTTATATGCAGTGAACCAGTAGTTTTTAACTGGAGTGAGGGACACACAGGGGAAAACAAAGGAACTGTTGTTCTAAACCAAATCTTTAATAAAAAGTAAAAAATATAAAGATATTAATTGTATTTCAGTCTCACTGGCAACTCTCAGCAAGACTCCTAACAAGAGGCTGAAGCTGCTTGTTCAATTACAAGCCTTGGAAAAGACAATCATTTGTGATTATGCGTGCAGTTAATTATTATTATTTCTTTGTTGTGTGTTCCCTCAGTGTGCTCTCAGCTGCAGGTTAGAAGTGAATGGGGAATCCTTGCTTCACTGAATTCCACTGTAATTTTGCCTCTGGCTTCAGTGAGAAAGTGTGTCACTGGTTTTACCAAAAAAGCATAACTGTCAAATCTGATTAATGAGATTTTACTTTGACTTTTGCTAGGATGCATACATCCCAGTATGTATAAGGATTATTAAAACAGGGCCTGGATTTTCACCATAAATACAGTAATAATGGTAGTCTAACTAACAGAAATGCATGTGATCATAGTGATAATGTTGCTGAAATTACAGTGAAGCGTGACATTGATAAGTCAAATGTGTAATCTAAAAAACATCAAGTATGGGCAGAAAGTACTATTGTCTCTGCATATAGCATAAATGAGGCTATTATTGATGTTCATGCTTCGAAAATGTTGTTAAAAACAATGGAAAAAAAATCAGAGAAAAGGTACAGGAATAAGTGAGAGTTAAGAGCTTACGCTATTTTTCACTTCCAGATGTAATATAAGAAATAAAATGACATATGCCTACATGAATGTATCTAGTGAAATGATTTGTAATAGATAAATTAATAGACAAAAAGGTAGAAAATAACGTCCACTACATTTAGAATAGAAACTTCTTTTAATGCTAGTGATGGTTAACAATAATCATAGAATCATAGAATCACAGAATCATTAAGGTTGGAAGAGACGTCTAAGATCATCGAGTCCAACCGTCAACCCAACACCACCATGCCCACTAAACCATGTCCCTAAGCGCCTCATCTACCCGTCTTTTAAATACCTCCAGGGATGGTGACTCAACCACTTCCCT
>NW_008825208.1:3017433-3078760 GCF_000699105.1 Pygoscelis adeliae
TCATAGAAGGAGATCAGGTTGGTCAAGCAGGACCTGCCTTTCATGAACCCGTGCTGGCTGGGCCTGATCCCCTGGTTGTCCCGCACATGCCTTGTGAGCGCCCTCACGATGAACCACTCCATAATCTTCCCCGGCACTGAGGTCAGACTGACAGGCCTGTAGTTCCCCAGATCCTCCTTCTGGCCTTTCTTGTAGATGGGCGTCACATTGGCCAGCCTCCAGTCGTCCGGGACTTCCCCCGTATTAATTCCCTATTAATGACTTAATAGGGAATTATGCTGGTCATTCGATTACATGAAATTTTTCTTGGAACACTGTGCTTTTATAAAAAGTAGTCTGTGGTTTAAAACAAATAAGGAGTCTAATGTGCAAATTACTAGAAGGCCTTTTGTTATGCTGGAAGTGAGCAAGATAACAATACGTGCAGTCTATTAAGCTAACTACTAACTGACCATTTTTTTGGTTTGGGTAACACTTGCTACTTTGAAAATACAGTATTTTGCAAATGATTTCTCACAAAAAATTATGCTGTGAACTATTTCAAAGTTAGTTCTTCTGTCTTCCAAATTCTCTATACCTGTTGCATGTGGTGTTATAAATAATATCAAATATTGAAATAATTTTTTGGATAAAATTCATACATTTAAGTCTACCATTAATATTCCAAAATTATTTTAATATTCCCATATGCAGAGAGAAACAGCTTCAATTTTAAAATAGTGTAAAACAATAAAAAATGTATGATATTAGTGAGTTCTGCTGAGCCTCTGGGGACCAACAGCTAAAGAAGGGGTAAGACATTGTAAAGAAACTAAATAGCTTGGCTATGGTAACATTGGTCATGGCAAAAGAGCGGATTCTTTAATAAAACAACATAGATAAGAGCAGTAAATTCTCTGGACTACATGATATTCATCTACGAAATCACAGCAAAATGAGTAATAAGTCTAATCTTCTAACAGAAGTATATGCCTTTCTCTTAAAATGATCTCTTGCATACCACCTTCCCCAATGAGCTTGGAAAAGCCCTTTGACTTCCTAATAGGCCTATCACTTGTTATTAGATAATGTAATAATAGCCTGTATGTTCTTACAGGACTGAGAAAACTGCCTTTATTTTTCCCAAAAATTTCATACCCTGGAAGAGTAACATGTAAGTGTTTAACCTCCTCAGGGAAAGCCAAATCTTTTTTTTTTCCCTAGGAGCAAGATACTTCTTCATGCATTTATATTTACAAGGCAACTTAAAACAGCAGCAGAAAGAACATCTGATGCAAGAGGAAAAGAAAAAATAATCAATAAGAGGGCAGATGAACTAGATAAATTTGATGCTCAGTGAAACATTATTCCAAAGCCTGCAGAGCTCAGCAGAATCATTAAGGCCTTGTATTAGCCTATTCTTATTAAATGTGAAATGTTATTTGTTGGAGTCTCATTCAAACAAAGCACTCTACATAAAATCTACTGTGACCTTATTTATTTCTTTTGCTTGAGTTTTATTTGAAGACCAGTCTAGGAAGTACTAAAATTTTAAAAGCATAATTTTCTTTGTTATATATGAAGAGCCCACTAGGTGAAATCCCTGCATACACAGGGAAAAAACAATGCCTCGTGTGCCCGTGGGACCCCATACAGGGTCTTGGCATAGCTCGGTCCAGAGGAGGACTCCTCACACTGAATTGCTTCTGATGTCGACTCAGCCTCTAGTGTACATTTATGTGTGGTCAACCTCAAAGAAAAGTGAGAAGATAAAAGCTGTGTTGATATCACCAACAATTTCTGAAAATAAGCACAGCCTGATTCAGTCTTGACATTTCCAACAGTGGCTTTATTTATTTACAAATTTATTCATTTATTTTGTTTGTCTTCTCTTCCACCCAAATGACTTTGTGTTTCTCCTCCTAAAAAGTTAATTTTCCAAGTTTATTCTCTAGTGAAAGATGCCTGTCTCCTTTCTTCAGAGTAAAAGCTTTTCAATCTGCTTTGGAGAGTTCACTTTCAGAAACGTATTATATAATTCCAAATGTCAATTACGTCGAGTATGGACATTACCTCCCACTTAGAGTGAAAATACTTCAATGCCATAGCTGAAAATCACTTAGTGTTTTTCAGGTTTGGCTGAGCTGTGATCATTCATGGGAAAAACAATCTTGTTCTTCACAGTAATACGCTTGTGAGGAATAAACTGGTCCATTTTTTTCTGGAAACTCTCTAAATAAATGCTTATGGAGATGATGGGGACAAAAAAAAACCAACTGTAAAAAGTACAGGTTTTGAATTTGAATTTGAATTTGAAATTTATGACTTTTTGCTGCTGTTTTATATTTCTGAGTAGGTAGATTGAACAAATTAGCAGTGTTTTGACAGGTAAAAGCGGAAGGGTAAGGCCTGAAGAAGTGAACTCTTGACTCAGAAAAACAAAGGCTTTTTTCTAGCCTTCACCTTAGAATTGGCAATAGGCTAAAAGGAAAAAATCATGGATAAATTTGTGCAACATTGCTTGTGCATAAAATATTAACATATTCATTAAAAAGCCATCAATTGACTTAGATGCTTGCTTTGATGAATTTTTGAGATACAACATAGATCTTCAATCTTCCATTTGCATCATAGCCATGTAGTGTTTGTTTTGAATGTGCCATGTTTTTTCAGTGCCAGCATGGCAGACGTTTCACACAGTGAGATCACCGAAGTAAGAGTCCTTACAATGCAATAAGCTATCATCAATTTTTTCTATTTGCATTTACAAAGAGGTACACAATATTAACAACTAGCAATACTTCACAATAACTTTATAAAGAATTTCCACAATTTTCTGTCCTTTAGCCTACAAGCCATGTAACTCATAATTTACACAAAATTTACTTCGTTATCGCTCTGATTTATTTATAGAACATGTTTCTTTTAACTTGCATCCATTTTCTCTAGGGAGAAAATACCACACAATGTGTACACCTTAAAAGTCATGAAAATGAGGATCCAACATCTCCAAAATTGGACTTCATATTTTGTTTCCACTTATTCTTAGAGCGGCATGCAAAAAACCGTTAGTAGATCAGCCTCTCTGATTCTATTTTCTGTCTTAAATTATGGGAGAAAAAAATAACATCAGGTACATAAACACTACCAGTAGCACAAGTTTCATTTTCTCAAGATATTTTTTCTCAAGACTGAAAAAACTGAAAACATT
Organism: Pygoscelis adeliae; assembly: GCF_000699105.1. Lineage (NCBI taxonomy): Eukaryota > Metazoa > Chordata > Aves > Sphenisciformes > Spheniscidae > Pygoscelis > Pygoscelis adeliae. Next base: position 3,020,624 of record NW_008825208.1, read on the forward strand.
AAATGTTTACCAACTGGAATTATTGCAGGGTAAATTCCTCTATGTAAGTTGAAACACTTAGGTTGATCATGTAAAAACATACAAATAGAATGGAAATGGATTCTTTTACTTAAAAGATATCATGACATGTCAGCAATTTTAAAAAAATCCCAATGTTTATTTGAATAGGAAATGCCTACACAGTGATTGTGGAGGGACTTCTGATACCCAGATTCTGTAGATTTCTTATCTGAAGCAAGTCACGTAGTATATTCCTCTTCTGCAACACAGAATTATAGTAGCTTCTATTGCAGGTGCATGTTTAAGGATAAACATTTTCAAGAATATCAGGCCCTCAAATATGTTACTCATGTAGGTGACTAAAACAAAAAGTGTTATACAGAGACTTGCTGTAAAAGTCTGAACTGAAGCATATTGTGCAAGAAAGTCTTCATATACACCATATTTTAGTAGTTCTCTGTCAGTTCCATCTGTTTTCTGCTCTAATCATAAAAACTTTTCTTCCTATTCTCTGGTAATGTTATGAAGCCTATGCAAATAGTTAGATATCCACTACAAGGAAATCAAGTGCTCTCTTGCCACTTATAATGTAGTTTACTTTTTCTGTTGAGAGTCCTGTAACATTACCACCCACACAGGGTAATGATCCAGTACCTCAGACATAAACTGGACCATTAACTTTCAAAGGATCTAAGATAGGAGGGCTAGTCATAGCATCTCATTTTAAATTCAGTCTTACTGGATTTTGTAATAGCACTGTCTGTCTGTCTGTAGTATTTAAAGTGTTATGTGTAGGGCTTTTGTGTGTGACCAAGAGCCACATGTACACTCGGAGAAAGTGCAAAACTGAAACTGATTTGGCAAAATTAGATCAAATTGTGCCTATACATTTGAGATCTCTGAGGCTGAGGGTAGCAAGCACATAGGCTAAAGTCCAAATTCCCAATGAGACACACACACAGATCATAATATTCATAAATTCAGAGTCAAATTTGACAGAAAACACAATACAGGAACATGAATGTACAAGCATACGTATTTTGTTATAGGGTTCCTTAAAGCTAGTTGTCGGTACAACAGGATTTCTACTATGAACACAGAGCCCTATCTTTGGTCAGACCTTTGCTAATTTAGCAGCTCTCCATTTCGTCACATGGGGGCTGACAATATTGTGATCCCTGAGCTGGCACGGGAGTGTCCAATTGACACAGAAGAATTTCACATTGACTGCCGATGAAGCCCATCTGACCTTCATTGCTAACAGCTCCTGCCCAGCTCACCCTTAGGCATGGCTGGGCAAACCTTCCTGTTTAGCCCTTGTAGCTTGAGGTCTGCTTCAGCCAGCGTGGCTGCGATCCAGTGTATTGCATGGGCACAAGCAGGGAGCTCTGCATTGTGAAAGGCTAAGGCCTTCTCTGGATAACCTTTTCTTGACTGGAGCTTTCAACAAGAGCTGTTGCTATGTGCAGAGCCCATACTTACATTAAAAGCTTACATTGATTCTTATCGAGCCTTTTAAGATTTACATGTGTCAATGAAAAGGGGCTTTTAACCCAGAAGCTCTGTTTGGGGCAGTACCAGCAGAGAATGACAGATCGCTCTTAGTCCTAGGGGGACTTAGTCAGGGGAGCGGTAGATGGATTCTTCTGCTGGGAACAAAAAAGAGGTTCCAGAGAGCCATTAGCTTGGAAATCCCACCCAGAGCAGGATCATGCGGTACTGGGAGTTGTCCACAAGAGGAGACTGCATTATCATGCCTGGAAGGAGAATTGCATGAACATGCATTGCCACCCCACGGTCATCAAAATATTGTGATCCCTGAGCTGGCACGGGAGTGTCCAATTGACACAGAAGAATTTCACATTGACTGCCGATGAAGCCCATCTGACCTTCATTGCTAACAGCTCCTGCCCAGCTCACCCTTAGGCATGGCTGGGCAAACCTTCCTGTTTAGCCCTTGTAGCTTGAGGTCTGCTTCAGCCAGCGTGGCTGCGATCCAGTGTATTGCATGGGCACAAGCAGGGAGCTCTGCATTGTGAAAGGCTAAGGCCTTCTCTGGATAACCTTTTCTTGACTGGAGCTTTCAACAAGATAGCCCATTTAATGTCTGTAATATAATGAACAGTAATGATTACTTGTTTAGGTGTTGCCGTTGGCCTATCTTGCTTTTTGCTAGGGTACATAATGTTGTATAGTAGGATACAATATTTTAAACACATCTCAATATAACTGTTATAAACTGGTAACTTTGAGGATTCAGAAGGTCAGAATTCAAAACAAGTATTGTGTGTTTGCTATCACATTGCATTTGTATGCTTGCAAGCTGTACACTGCAGCATCTTACAAAAGAGAGCAGTTGTTTAGAGAAGCTCTAGGGTGAAAAGACATAATAATAATTAGTAAAAGGATTTCTTCTCACAGGACGTAATGAAAAGTCCACTGAACTTTCTAGACTCTAAAACTTGGCATCCCTCATGCTAAAGCTGGAATAAAAGGTTGCTTGTACATTCTTGCAACATAGTAATGCTCTTCCTTTGCATGAATGACTGTAACATGCTTAGCCTGACCTCTTTTGATCTTTACAGCTCCACAGTTTTACTAATCTGCACAATTTGATGGCAATTCTCTATAGCTGTTCATCCAGAAATGAGCTTGAGGAAAAGGAGATAGCTGAGGCACTAACATTCATTTCATTCTGCAGAGTTGCCTTGTAAGAAAAGACTGAGATACAGAAGTCCAGAGTAGGACTGAGTGTAGTTCAGGAAAAGCATCATAAATGTCTCAGAAATCATAATTCAAAATGGAGTAAAAGAGAGCTCTAGCATAAATTACATATATTCTTGTGTGTACACATGTGTGTGAGTGTGTATGCATCTTTGTATAGATGTAGACAGAATACTCAATCTTCCAAAAACCATTAGATTGTAGAATGTTTTCTATACAGTAGTCACAGGAGGCCAACTCTCTCTTATCAGCCAAACAAGTTCAGCTATGCCTGTATATTGAGATTCACTCCACATGTATCACTGCAACGAAACACTGGTCGTAAGCAGAAACTGAAGAAAACTTCCTTTTACCACCTTCCCCATTTTCAGAAGTTATTCAAGTAGGCAGCTGAACTGTAATTTCCCAAAATGAACCTTCATATTTGCTGTGGGAAGTTCACTGAGCATTTCTGCTGTCATGCAGCATCACACCCATACAGGGTGAAGTAAGACTAGAAATATAATCTTTTGTACCCATAGAGTGCTTTTCACTTGGCATCATATAAGACATGAATGTTGCTCTAAATGAGTTAAACATAAGGGAGTAGCTGCAGTAAAGCTCAGTGAAGTGTTGAATGCCACATGCTTGCAAAAACTTCAATGTCATTTAGCACTCTGTGATGCACAACTAAAATAAGAAAGAGAAAGGCCAGTTATTTAAATAGCCTCTAAGCTTATTTCTATCTGTTTCACTGAACCTCTGGGCTTTGGGTGCACCACACTTACCTGGCATGTAATAAAAAATATTAAGGTTAGCTTCATACATTCAGTCTCAGAGTATTTATGCCGTCAAGTGTTTAAGGTTTTACCAAATTATCCTCTTTTCCTGTTCACTGTGATTTTTCAGTTAGCCAGAATATCTGTCCTCAATGTGCTTTACATATATTTCTTCTGTTCTTTGTGCCCAACACAGCTGCTGTTTCACTTATAAAAACTTTTTTATGCTTCATATACCTAGATCTGACCACTCCTTGCTTAAAGTTGCTCTCTATTCTTCATGACCAGAGGAATGTCTTGAGGTTGGGAAGCATGATTTTAAGATGAAAGGGGAAACGGGGTGAGAAATTTATAAGAAGCAATGGAGAAACAGACTTGAGTCATTGTTCTAAATAAAGAGCATTTATACAAACCTGAGGTCAGCCATGAATCCCTATTGTGAGAATGCTGAATCTTCTGTATATTAATTAGAAAACAGGCTATGTACCTGATAATATATCCATTCATTGAAAAAAATTCCAGCTGAAAACACTCAAGAGTTTATCATGTGAAAACATAGAACAGTATAAAATATTTAGTGGCTGGGAAGGGTAAATGGTTCCTTTTTATTTCTGTCCATCTAATTTTTTAGTGCTTCGTGGTTTTCTTTTCTGTCTTCCTCATGCTCTGTGTGGCCTGAATTAAAAGAATTGTTATGGTGATATGGTAAAATGAAGGAGAAAGCAAATGAAGGTGTTGAAATGCCATCTGTATATGGGTGCTTCACATTTTCAACACATTCGCAAAACTCTTATGAGATTGAGAAGTTCTGTTATCCTCATTTCATACATGGGAGGCTGAAAACAAAGAGATAGAAGCCCAGATGAAGAGTGCTACTTAAGGTGTAACAATTTCCAGTGATTTTTCTGAAACTTAAAAAACCTTAGTCTTTGATAATCCAGTGTATGTGATTTACCAGGGAAAAACAAGATACCTGTAGCAGAGCAAGCAGCTGACCCCTGGCTCTTGTGTCTTAGCCTGCCCGCTTAACGAATAGGACATACTTATCTTCTGAAAGTAAGCCAACTGTTTTTTCATTAATACTGTACTGTATGTAGAATAATTTAAAACTGAAAACCAACCAGAAACATTTCTAGGAAGATTTCTAACTTGAAACTATTTCTAAATAAGACATTTCTACATATAGGATGCTTCATAATTATGGAAAGTAAATAACTTCTGTAATTTAGAGACATAAAAATTTTAGAACAACAGTTCAGTAAGTAAAAGTCAGGAGGAAGCATTTATAAGAGTTCTGTACCTGCATTTTAATACAAGGCAAACTGAAATCAAAAAGTTGCTGCAAAACAAAAAAAATCAAATTAGCTTGATTTTGTGTGCTGGATAACAAGTATGCTTCTGTGTGTCTGTGCTGTAATTCAAATGACTGCAGCTTAAATTAGGTAGCCATTTGTAAAATTTTTTGTGAAGAAAAAATAAACAAATAGGCTTTTATCAAGCTTTGTATCTGAAATCAATCCTCTAAATTTAACTAACATTGAAAGAAGAATTGATTTTGCTGATTTCTCCCTGAAGCATAATTGTGTCCCATTTAACATCCATCTGTGTACTCTACTAGGAGAACTGCAACTAGTTCAGAAGCAAAGTATCCTTTTTCAGACATAATACCTTTACTAAAGTGGCTTTGACTGGGCTCAAATTAATGAAAATTCTGGTTGCATGACTTGGAATTTAAAATGCCAAGAGATACCTGCAGGTTGTTTTGCTGGACTGAATGTTGATCCCCATCTGCATTTGCTGAGTTTTCTACTTAAGTATAAATTTAATCTTCAAATCTAAGGATAGCCAGTGGGTTGGCCCATAAGCAAACTCAGGCAATTTGGCCACTGGTACTTGTTGAGACAGACCGCACAACGTGCAGCTCTCTGAGAAATCTCCCTGTCCCACAGGGAAAGAAGGACATGTCTGAGGGAAATATATTGATTAACGATGAGCATTGTATTGACAGCAACTCGGCCGTTCAGGTGGCAAATCTAGAAGATAATGGCAGCGCTGGGACAGACGTGGGCTGAGCTGGCTTCTTAAAATGTGTCTCTTCATAAGTGTGCTGGACTTATTTTTCCAGTGTCCACCTCCACTGCCTTCTTAGACAATGGCAACTTGCTTAGTTCTAAATTAATGCACAAACTGAAAAAAAAAAGAAAAATTTTCACTTAATCCTGGGATAATCTCATGTGAACCACTAGATATTGGGCATTTAGCCTAAGATACTTAGCAAGGAATAGTGTGGGTTTTCCTCTTCAAATGTAGACTCACTTAAATTGAAGAATGACTTTATTTCTAAGCTCCTTAATCACTTTTGAAATGCCTAGACTAAAAAACATAAAAATGTAGGATAGTAGTAGGAATCAGGATTAAAACCTCTTCATAAACACAGTCTATGAATTAAAAATGTAATCCATAAATTGTCAGCCACAAACTGTAGGTTTTTTATTTTAACTACCAGGAAGATAATAAATCACCCTGAAATAATGTTGACATTTATGTATTCAACCTATATGGCAATTTAACATCCAGCTATATACGGTGCCTTCTGAACTGGGGATTTGTTGTTGCATGTACAGAACTTTCTATGGCAGTTTGTGCTGAACAGCATACTGGGGGAAATCCAGAAACTTTGCTATGCAGTATTATTTGCCTTTCTCTTGCACTCAGGCATTACAAGGATTTCTGAAAAGTGGGTAACCAGACCAACCAAACACAAAAACCAAAACATTAAACCAAATACAAGAAAAACATTTTCATTAAATGATATAAAATATCATTTGTGGCAGTAGACTGTATAATATCAGAAGGGAGACCCACAGAGCTCAGGTTTTGTTACTGACTTACATACACAACCTAGAGGAGGTGCCAACATATTCACATAATCAATTAGTTTTCCCACTCATTTTCTGTGTTCTTTACCTTTATCCATGGATCACCCATCAAGATAACTGATGTTTTTCAGGTGTATTTGTTTATTAGTATAATATAAATCCATTTTCCTCAGATGCAGATGAACATTCCTTTAAGACATGGATGGCATCTTAATGATTTTTTCCAAGTGTGGTTCAATATAGTTCTTGTCAGATATACTTCAGGATTCCTAGATTTTTCAGTGTCCTTGAAAATCCTAATTACATAGCAAAGGTGAAAAACACATACACATACACCTTCCACACTCACTATCCTTCTAAGCACTTATTACCACAATTATTACCAGGTAATACTGTTATATGCCTGAATTCAATTATTTTCAGGTTACAAAACTTTGCAGGCTTCATCAAGATATGAGGTATGGTATAATGTTGATTATTTATTGCACTTATTTGTCCACAAGGAAAAGAATTACATTCTTCCAAAATGATTTTTTAGCTGGCATTTAGAAAACGCAGCACAAGGGAACCAAAGTGAGCGAGTCATCTTGTAGGCAGTAACCGAACACACAAGCAGCTGCCTCTATACTCAGAAAGCTGTGTCCTTGATCAAAGTTTTGTTGCATGCAAGTGTGTTATAATATGGTAGGTACAGCACCTTTCAGCTAGGGTCAAAGTTATATTGTACAGATATATAGAATAGCAGTAGCATGTATATTTCTCTCTTAAAACTTGAGAAGAAATTCGTATCAGTAGCTATGAGATTTTTCTCTTTCAGAAAGCCACAGGATAAGCTTAGCCTGGTTCCTGAGTGAGATGTACAGATCACTAAGCAGGCTTGTATAACTTTTAAGTGGAAGTTTGGCAGAAAGTTGCAGCATTTGGGTGGAAAGTCTGGCAAAGTGAAGTTTGGTCAGTGGAAACCATTGAGAGGTGCCTGGAAGATATTGCCATTTAAAAAGTGATTCAAGATTGGTTCAACTTTCCATTCAGGCAAATGGGTACAGTCTATGTCTACTGTCAAAACAGACGCAGGAATTCTACGTGTCTGCTGTCTGGTATAGAGTTTATGATGTTGATCACAATATGAAACCCAGATTTTCTTTCTTCTTTGCTAAATTTATAGATGTGTTGCTGTACATGCATCTGACTAGTTTTGTTTGAGCTCTTTTTGGATCTACATTGCAGAGGTATATAGTATTTTAAGTTATTAAGCATAGTTTTTAAAAGTGGTGGCTGTGAAAAGAACCAATATTGTAAGGTGGTATGACACGTTAGTTACATTTTCCCGGAAACAAACAAAACATAGCAGTGGAGACCCATGCACAACTTAGGCCATTTTTTAACTCTTTCATTTGAATTGTTTCTATTTAAGGATAGTTTCCTTCAAGTAACTGGATTCCCTGAATACCTTATACTGCTATTGTACATTGTACTCTGGTGTAGATTGTTCTAATGAAAGCTTGTGATTTGTCATGAAGCATGCTTGACTGGATGATTTCTAATGTCTTGTAGTGCCTTTGTTTTAAAACTAGATTTTAATCCTTAATTACAACATACCTTATCTATATTTGTTCTATGCCCCTCTGAACTACATTTAACTTTTTTCCTAACACTTCCTTGTAAGTACAGTGTTTGACATCAAAGCAGAAATGTGGTAAGAAAGAAGATCATACATGACAGAGGTATGCAAAGTTAGAAGGCTTAGAAGATTATTTTCAGGACAATGTACATATCTCTTCCTTTTCAACTCCTTGCAGAACACTCTGCCTCTCTCCACAGTTAGGTGTGATCCAATGCCATTTCACATTTGCCATATATAAAGATGAATATACTGATCAAACTAATGTGTTCCCCCCCTGGTTTTTCCTTCCACCAATGCTTTAACAGTCTGTGTTAATTGCATTGGTGCTGCTTGTGAAAGGAAAGGGGGCCTTTGTTACCCTGAGACTGTTGGATAAGCCTGAGACAAAGTTTACATTCAGGTCAAAATTTGGAAATGTGAATGTCTTTCAAATTCCCATATGATATTAATTCTGAAGTTTATGTCTCAACCTGATTATCTTTGGAATGAAAAGAGCTCTTACTCACACTGATATGTGGGGTTTTTTCTCTCGTATTTTGCCTTTATGTACAAGCACCTACTTTGTCTTTTTCTTCTCACTGCTAAGCTTAGTTACACTAATTTTCTTATGTGAACTTCAGTTCCATAGTCTGAAAACTTGGTTTAGATTTCATCTATTTCCTTTCTTCCAAGACTCCAAAATATCTCACAGGATGACTTCATCAGAGTAAGCAGTCATTCTGATATATTTCCTAATCCCACCTCCTTAGCAGTCCAAATGCATTTGAAAGCATTACCTTGTAGTTTTGTTGCCCTACAGCTCTTGCTAACCTTTAAAAATGCACTGTGATAGACATCTTTCTCATGGATATGCAAAGATGGGCAACTCTGTCACTTACTGCCCTTGTATTTTGCCTGTTAATCATTCCCAAACTACAGCTCCCTGGTTCATATGAAACCCTATATCTTGTACATAAACGTCTTGATTTTTTGCTGCCAGGTATTGCATAACTAAATACTGATAAAAAGGAAGATGAAAAATGGTATGAAAGTGATATTGTGTGGGTTTTTTATTATTCCTTGATGTGCTTTTGTTCCAGGTTCCAACTCTGGAAACTGCTAGGCTTGGTGGTAGAGTCTAGCTGAACAGGTCTTATGACTGACATTTAATTAACAGATCTGTCAATATGGGCTTCAAAGTACATTTCTACATTCTGTTCCCCATACAGAGAGCTTGCTGAATTTAAAGGTGGCAACACATTAACAGACCCACAAGAACACTTGATTGTACTGACAGGAATGAGGTCCAGGCAGCAGATTTTAACAGTCTAGCAGCCCAGAAGATTACTTGATTCTTGACTCTCAGATAGGGTTGTTTCAAAATAGATGAGTACAATGTGGTTCCCTAAAAGGAGAAGGCCAACTCACTGCTGCCAGAAAGGAGAGGTATTAGAGGATTTGGGTTTTCAGGACGTTTCATTTCAGTTTGTTGTTCTTATTGCTAAAGTCTTACTGTTTTGTTATTTGATAAAAAACAAAATGTGTGTGGAAAGCCTGTAACATTCATTTTCTAGGCTAGCAGGAGGCACAAGCAGCCACAAACACTTTAGTTTTTAGACTACTTTGATGCAATTCTGAATTACAGAAACTGCAGCTGCATTTCTTAAGTCTTTTAAGTCAACAGGATCTATCTGGGATCCTGTGAGACAAATCCAGCCTGGGAGAAGCATCAACTGAATTTTCCCCCTAGTCCAGAAAGTACATTATGCATCTAACTGTCATCACTTTCACTTGGAGCCAAACCTTAACACCTTATATCCATGTGAGAGGATAGGTTGGTTGGGAGAAGGCAGGCATTTTTCTTGAATGAGTTTTCTTCAACGCAAGGCAATTTCCTGAAATGTCATCTGCCTTGTGTATGTTGTTTTTCTAGATTTTCTGGAATTATATCTGTAATTTTCTCATTTAGGTCAGTCCTCGTCCTTTATTTCTATGTTGTCTTCCAACTGACTTTGCAACAGGCATCTTTGTGTTTACATTGACAACAAATGTCCTGAAATGACACATGTGCTTTCAAAGGAAAAGTAAATACATAACCTAATTTGAAATATGAAAGCCATGTTATGCCAGTTTTTCACTGTCATTATGTAAAGATGTAGCATCTGGGGCATAAGAAAAAGTCAGGAGAGATGCTGTAATAGAAAGTGTCAGAACAACGCAATGCTTGTTCTCTTGCTCTGCCTGGCAATTTTGTATAAAGTAGAGGTTTAAATAGGAAAAACTTTGAACTGGGGAACTACTGGTGTGATATGCTGTATTTCTCTTGAAAGTTTTTACATGTACAGGCAATTGGAAATGACTCCCTCAAACATGAGGACAACTTTAATAACTGTCAAGTGTCAGTGAAGTAGACACATAAACAGAAGAAATGTCGCAGTCCATCAGCTTTTCCTTACTTCTCCAATTCGCTTTCCATTGCTTAGTCACTTAGAAGTACATAAAGACTCTGTGCATCAGTTCTGCACTTGTTCTGCTGCAGAAAAATGTTGGTACATCTGTTTTGCACCTTTCCTGCCTGCACAGCTCCCACCTAGCATTCAAATTGGATTTTCACTTTAAAACTTAAGAATAATCTTTCCTTGAGGTATGATTATGGTAAAAAATATTATGCCTTGGTATTCCATATTTATTCTCCTTCAGTGATTTCTATACTGAATCTGCTTACTGCTTATCCAAACCCAAAAACTTTCTAGCTGCTGCGCGGGCAAACTCAATTTGGTACCTGAAAGTAATGCTGGGGACTTGATTACCCTTCTTCATCAATTTCATCAATGAAAAACACAAATTTTAGTGACACTTTATCTGTGTAAAACTAGAGACAGGTCAGAGGCACACTTGCATTTCAAACATCTGAGAAAAGAGGAAAGTAAGTCACACCAGAAACAGGAGTCATACCCAGTCTAGATTCACAGTGACAATCTATTTGTTTGCTTCCTACAAAAGCAAGGACTGCAGAATTAAAAAAAAGTGAAGGATATTTGTCAAGATCAGAGTTCAACCAAAGAAAAAATAAAGGCAATAGAAATACAACCACATTATTCTAGTCAATAAGTAAACTGAGAATGTCTATTTTGGGGTATTTAGCCTTCTGGTACAACATTCTGATTTGGTTTCATCGAATGTTTTACTCCACCTTCCGACAAGCAGTCAATAGTAGGCTTTCCCTGAGTATCTGCACTGGGGGAGAGAAAAGAATTAATCCCATGTTTTCTGAAGATTAAAAAATACAGCATATTTCTACCATATGTTTAGTGCTTATTTCCATCAAAAGGAATAGAATAGTATTTCAGCTCTTTTGCCAAATATACTGATAGTCTCCTACTGCTATTCCAGCAGAGTCTGAACTCCTGGCTCAGCTTTTCAGACTCCTGGAGATCCCGTTTGTTTCAATTCCAACTTCTGACAGTCTATTAGAGACAGTGAGGCCATGTTTATTCCTCTTCTTCTAAAGATGAAGAAAAGGAAAAGTTTCATCAGTAGATTAAGCAAATCTAAATTTGTTTAATATCTATAGAATATATATATTGAATATATATAAATCCTGAGGGACCTAGCTTGTTAGGGACTAAGTAGGGGATAATCTCCCTTAAAAACAACCAAGTACAGGCCCCTAAGAGAAATATAATACTGCTTCTTTTTAAAATGTGCCAAGGACTTTTGGTGCTTCAGAGTTGCAGGAAAACCTGAAAATAAGCTGCAAATATTTTTCATATAATTCCTATTGCAGGGCTGTGGATGCTTCGTATTCTGTCTCCCTGCAAATACTATGTGATAGCCCAGTCTGGCCAAGAAAGAAGACAGATTCTCTCAAAATTCAAAGGTTTAATCCTTAGAGTCTAAGATAATCACATTTTAATTTTCTTGCTCTGTTCATAGGTCAGTTATTGTGAGGTATAATAGAAATATCTTATAACTGTGCAAGAATACCTCATCAATTTAAATAGTCTTACCTTTGGGGCAGGAGGAAGGGGAAAAAAAGAAGGGATATTTTTCAATTATTTGAACACAGTTATAAGCAATCAAAGAATCATGAGGGAAGATGACATTATATTATATAAAAACTCAAGTCTGAAGTATAAAATACAGCAATGCTATGCAAATCCTTTTCAGAATTAAGAGATTTTCAATTTTTCTTATGAAATAAAAATGGCATTTATCTGTATGCTTAAACTTCTTTATGCCCCCTATTTTTGTCTATCCACACAAGTGACCTTTAGCTTAAGAAGTGGCAGGGGCAGGGTTCAGGTTTGCTTAGAATTTTTTTCTTACCAAAAATCAATATATTTTGTGTAGAAATTAATTTCCCCAGAAAAATAAAAAAAAATTATTGTGACGGGCAATGCAAGTTGTGTAGAACTTGAGGAGGATCTGCTGAGATTTCCTGATGCTGACCTCCCTAAAGAAGGAAAGGCCTTTAAATTAAGCTGTGTTTCATTTCTTTATCAACAAGCTAAGTATTAGATAAGTCTTGACATGAAGAAAGCTTAAAAGTCCTAGGTCAGACAGAATAGATATAAAAAATGCTTACACATTAGTTCTTCCCCTACCTACTGTGTATTTAAAAAGGTGTATCCTTGCTTTTGGTTAACTCATGACTTTCCAAGTGGCTGTGTATTTTGTCCCCAGAAATTATTATTTCCAGTCTGTTGGAGGCTTATTTTTTCACTCCCTGCTTCTCTCATTAGTTTGTCTTTCTCTGAACAAGCTGCTGTTTCCCAGCTTCAGGCTAGGATTCTTCTGTTTGCTGCACTCTGAAGTTTCAACAACTTTCCCTCAAAGCAGTTTCAGCAAATCTCCCCTCCTTCCAAAGGTTTGGATTGGATTACTCTTCTGAAAGGAACATAATGCAGAGCGCACAAATAAAACACACTGTAATGCCCAATGGTATGTCTGTTATTTCAAAGTAGACAATCGAACTCATATTTTAAACAAAATAGATAATAAGTTACCTTTGCATTGAAAGCTTGAGAAGCTGTGTAAGTAATACCAAGGATAATATGAAATCTTATGGAGTAGCCACTTCTTTTTTGCACAATTTGGAAAAAAATTTGAATTTGCTGAGTTCTAGTTTGTAACTTGGGGAGACAAAAAGAAAACCACAATTCCTTCCAAAGGAAACTTGAAAAATGAGGAATGAAATTGATGTCCTTGTAAAGGTTTTTCAGCTCTCAGCTGAAGAACCCATTCTGTTTGGTACCTTAAGGTATATTTAAGAAATCAGGAGGTCTGAAAGATGATTAGGTCTATTATTAACATGTCTATTTCCTGGCAATTGTTTGACTGTTATGGCTTTATCAATTCAATTTCATTTCATAATAGAAACAGCTCCTGTGGATATGCAGCTGAACATTATGTCTCACATCTTATTAATTTCAGCCAGAACAATATGTATAGGTTGTAAATTATTTTCTTCCTTCTCTTCCCCATGTTGTAGTTTCCCTGGGGGAATCAACCCTACAGGGTGTTTTAAACAATAAGGAAGACTGATACAGAGGTAGCCCCAGGAGTATTATGTAGCAGATTGTCTGAGGACGATTAGATTGGGATGAACTGTGAGCATGACAGCACTGTGCTAATATTGTAAGCATGACAACAAGATGCTTTAAAAAGTGCATAAACCTCAAGTCGCCTTGCTATTACACAGTTGTCTCTGTGTTGTAAGTGTAGCAGTCTGAGAACAAACTGGGCCAGGTTCTGAATTTTGTTTAGTAGGGCTGAAATTTTCTGAGTCCACCTTGTACCATTTCAAATCAGTTCTGGGAAGCAGTGTAGCTTATTGCTCTTCATTAAAATATCTACTTGAAGTCAAACGGAGCTTGCTTAGCTGCTCTTGGAAGATCGCTGTGGTCCTCCTCACACTGCTGAAACTCCTCACCGCTGAGTCGAGAGGGGAGTGCTGTGCACTCTGAACACTGTGAACCATTGCACTTCTCTGACATGATTTGCCAGGGCCCTGAATCACAGTTCTTTGTTTAAACTCTAGAAAACTCCCAGTGCCATGCTGGGTTGATAGCTATCTTAAAACATTGGTCCAATTAGGGGTTCACTGCCCCCAAGGGAGACTGAACATATTATGTAGATGTAGATAGATGTTGTAGATATTTTAGGTATTGGGAAGTTTGGCATATAGCCAAGCAGATGTATATCACAAATAAAAAATATTTCATCAAAATATAAGTCAAAGACAGATACTTATGAAACACGGTCGCAGCATAAGCAGAGATATCCTGGCCTTTTCGTAAGCTCTGGTATTGTTAGAAAAGGGGCAAATAGGCACTAATTCTACTGCAGTGGAATACAGAGCTTTTCTTCTACCACTTTTATAGGTAGTTTTTATGTAATGCTGTCTTCTGTGATCTTTACAGGTTTTTAACTACAATATTTTACTGATCTTACAAGGTAAGAATTCACTCTCTACTTTCTAAAGCACATAGCCTATACATACCCCACATAACAGCAGAATTTTATAAAATGTGGCATCGAAACTAAACATGGTAATGTACCTCACTGGCAAATTTAGAAGAACAAAATAACATTTGTCACAATTATTCTTGTCCTATGCTGATAAGAGAGAGGGGAAATGAGGTTTGATTGTAATACACTAATCTATTCCTATTATTGAGGAACCTCTTGCCAAATAGGCACTGCATCAGCAGTAACTGTCTCCCAAGAATATGTTTAATAGATTACTTGAATGATCGTATATCACAAAATCTGCTGCTCTCAGAAAAGAACAACAGGTCCATGTTGGATCTACAAAATAGGGACCTTCCTGTGCTTATACTTAACCTCAGATCAACAAGCATGGATATAAATCTCAATCCAGGGAACTGAAAAGTCAAATTTTAATACATTCTTAAAAATATGGGCCCCCCAAAAGAAGAAATGGGAGGCAGTTCTGATGACCAACATTGGAGGAATGGAGCAGCAGGTGCCCAGAATTTTCTATACAATGATCTAGTGTTTGTCATAAAAATGTCATATTATATCACTTTATAGGCATTTTTAAGGAAAAATACAGTCAGCATGTTCAGTCTCTACATTGCTGGGTCTCTGTGTTATACAGTAATAGACATTTAGGAAGTGTCTAAACACATTTAAACTGTTCATGAGGTGCTGTCTTACGACCCACTGTACTGTATATGCTGTGCATTGGTGTCCCTAATGCTGTGTGTGTCTAAGGAAACAATCATACAGAATTTGTTGCTTTTCCTGCCCCTTATTCCTCCAGTAACGTGGAGCTGACCAGTTTGAATCAAATGCAACAGGGTAGATACCTCAAAGATTCAAATTTCTACAGGTTTTGTTGAAGTCAGTGGTGGGTAGAGGGAAGAGACCCAGATCGATGCCCCATGGAGGAAAAGGCTGAAGTGTGAGCCTAGTGGACATCTGCTTTGCTTGTTACAGTGCATGTACAGGTATGGTGAGCTACACGGCGTGAGCATTTTTCAGTTGTAATCTTCAGACCTATGGGAGGAAATATTGGGCATGTGGGGCAGGGAAGGGATGGGGAAAGGAGGTCAAATAGTGGAAGGTCTGTAGTGGCAGCAGGTTGTAGGTGAGAGATGGAGTTTCTACAGTAAGGGAAGGGGATGAGGCACCAACTGGTAACTGTGTTTCATTAGCGGTGCTTCTCAGAAGAAAAATAGCTTTTCCTCCGTTTTATCTCTGTCCACTGAGTTTTCTCTTTTATTGTGTACTTTACATTTGTAAGTGTGTGAAAGCAGTAAAAATAAAAATTGACAACGCTGATGTTTTTTAAAAGGATTTGGAAAAATTATTGCACAGAAGAAGAATTGCTTTAGCTGCTTATATAATGGTTTAGTTTTATCTGTATGTATTCAAGTTTCCCTTCATTCATCCAGCCCCCAAAGTGCAGAAAATATTTTTTGATATTTTGTTTTTAGCCCTGTATCTTCACTTGTAGTCTGTCTTGAGAGAACTAACTGTGTATTTTTAAAATGATTGCCAGGCTCTTGAAAAACAACACTTCATCTGAAAACCTGAAACCAGTTAGAAGATATAGTGTAGCAAATAAGTAGTTCACTTCTGAGATTGGCATGGCATTGTACAGAGTATATTGCTTGTGTTGTGGGAGAAAGTCCGGCTCTTATGGGAAGAGAAAACCATTTAGTTTCCTTTCTGCCACAGTAAGACCTCACTGATGGCAAGTTAGCACTAACTGGTTTTTTTTAATTACCTCATGAGAAAAACCCACGTGATTGTGAGCTATCTCTGGACCTACACAGAATGCACTGTAGGGGAAGCAGAAACAATCTTTCATGTAGATATTTTTTATAACTTGTACATTTATTCCATGCCTTTGAACATTCTCAGAAATATAAGATAGATTTACGTATAGCTGTTCTTCCGAGATTACTCATCATCTGGGTTTCACTTGCGCACCCGGAGACGGTCTCCCACAAGCTCCTGAAAGCATGCAGTCTTGTACGTTTTACACAAATGTGCAGGTGGCATTCTCTCAGATAAGACTTTAAAGTATTTAAATATTTCTATAGTAATTACTGATTTTGTAGGCTAATCAAAGGAGGATTAGTGCCTCTTGCCACATAAATTGACAGGCACATGTTTGCTCTATACATCAGTGAGTAAGGTCCTCTCCTCTGTAAGAAAACTCTTAGTGTTTGATTCCTCATGGCATAAAACAAACCTGAAACTACCCTATTTCTTAGGCTACCTGAACATTTTCCTTGTCTCTGGGAACATTAGCATGCCATCATGGTGTGGCCAGTGGTGACAACAGGGTCCACAGACTGTTCTTAAGCCAGGGCAGATCCTTCACTGCTGAAATAGCTCTGCTGATCACCCATCCACTTTCAGGTATGTTATTCACAGCTGTATCCCATTTGAATAATTAATAAAATCAAACCAGAGTTGCCTCTTTCTGAGATGGCTAAATGTTCAGCACAAAGAATATTTGTACAAAACCAAAACAATATAGGCTCAACCTAATGTAATCTTCCACTTACACATGTGCAGGTATGAAGTATTCCTTGTGGAAAATCGTCTTAGAGAAGGGGAAAATTTGTGCCTCTTTCCACTGTGCAACAAACCAGGTCAATACTGAGAAATTCCTTTCTTGACTGGAGGGTAGGCATGAGATCTATATGCAAGGAATGGTATATAAGCCAATGATTTGTCTTAGTGGAACCTACAATAACTTAAGCCACTTAGCTCTTGAAATAATTTTTTGGCTTCCTCTCAAGCTCCTCAGTCATCAGTGTCTGCCCTCCATTTTCCTCTCATTTGATGCCTACTGCAGGAAAAACTAAAAAACATGAATTCTCTTTAAATATAGCCATTTTCCAAGAGAACATTTATTCTGACAGCAGTTAGGAATTAATGACACATCCATATATTGTTAAAAATGCTTTCTGAGTAGCTGTTCTTCAAGTAATTATTTCTTTTATCTCTCCATGTACAGTTTCACTGTTTGAAATATTGCAGGGGACAGTTATTTGTTATTGTCTCTCTTATGACTAGCTTGCATGCATAGCAACTTCTGCTTTCCCTATCAAGTCAAGATCAGTTTGATCTTGTTTTCTTGTATTACATTTGGAGGGAAAAAAAACCCAAACCAAACACCAGAACAAAACCATGCTTTAATCCAAAATTTAGACTCTATCTGTTTATCAGAGGGAGATGGAAGGGAAAAAAATCTCTAAAATATTTGAAACTGCAATTATAATATATAAATACAGCATTTTACTAGTCATATCTGTAATTATATTTTGTGAAAATGCTGTTAGGGGAGCAAGTGAAAGCATCCTCTTCCTTCTCCTGTAGGCTACTATTCTCAATGGTAATGAGAAAATCATCTGTAATTTTCTGGTTTTATGCTTACCTCACGATGCAATTGAAGTTATTATTACCTATCATTCAATAGAACATATCTAGATTTGAAGAATTACTCTGCAAATCAAAGTGCAAAAATAGGTCATTTTATATGTAGATATTTGGGCTGGCAGATAAAATTGTTAATTTACAAACATATATACCAGAAGAGAGCAGAGAATTCTGCTTGTGGGCCTGCATGTGACTTATTTCTAACTTGTGTAAGGATTTGTAATGAGCTATTGGATAGAAAGAAAATTCACTCTGTATAATCCAGTATCTCAAGAAATAAAAGTGTGCACAATACATTTCCACAATTTACAAAAAAATTGTCTGAGATGAGCGTAATTTCTAGTGAAGCACATAGGCTGTAATAGCAGCTATTGTATTCTAGAGTCAAGGCATGAATACCCTGTCCATTTCATGACAACAATGAGATCACTTACATGTAGTAGGGTAGGAGTCAGATTCTTCTGCACAACATGTCATCCAGCAGAGGGAATGTATCTAAGTCATATGAATAAACTTTTATGAGCCCTGCAGATTTCGTATGAGATAAAGGTCAATAGCAGTGACATATGATGAGACTCTGATCACCAAGTAATCTCATGAAGAATCAAATAACGGAAGACTAACTTGCAATGCAGAAAAAGTAAGAAAAACTGAAACAGACATGAGGACATAAGAACAGATAAACAAGGTGAGGTTGAAGATCCTCCTGTCCCACTATTCCATCCCCAGTGATGGTCAAAAAAAAATTTCTCAAGAAGAGTATACATCCAGAGCAAGTATATACAATACTTCCCCTGAGTATTTGCCCAGCCTCCAACCAGATGCAATTTAGGGAGCTCATGATTTGGAGATATTCCTTCTGTGTTTAGCAACCCTTAGTGAATTTCTTTTCAATAAATTTCTTCAGTCTTGCTTTGAAACAGTATAAACCTATTATCACTCATAACATCTGGTGGGAAGGCTTTCATAGCTTAATGACATATTCTGGAAACAGCCACTTCCTTTGTTTGCTTTGTACCTGTTAAATACAAACTTTGTATGTTGCCTCCTAGTTATGCTTTATGAAGTTACACCAGCATTTTTGTTAGATACGTGTACAGACCTTTCAGAAAATTAGGCATTTTTATGATTACCTTATGCATTAAAACAATTGAGATACTGAAAATCGGGTACAACATGGAAATCTTTGTCGTTATCCATACTATCTTCCAAATCCCTCCTATCCCATATTTTCCACCCTTTCTTTCTTTCAGAAGTCAGATGAAGGACTTGAGGCAAACTGGTTTGTTTGCAGCATGTAATGCCTGTTACTCTAGACCAAAGCGTAGGTCAGTACTTGGAAGAGACATAATTCTCTTGTTCTCTACTGAATACTTACAAAAACTGCAAAGGCAGGTTGAAAAGTCCACCTGATCACAATAATTCCAAACCCAAATAACTATATGCCCTGACAGTTATCTTTGACACTAAATTAATTCAATTTAATTGGTTTATTTGCTAACTGCTGCAGATTAAATAAGATACTTTAAATCCTGAGACATTGCCCCAGAACATGCAGCCCTTAATGAGACAAGTTTGTTATCTTCCCATAGAGCCATATAGGATAGATGTAGAGAGATGAAATACATGTACAGCTAAACTCTTGGTAAGAAGCAACACGTTGCTATTGTCCAGCAAGAAACTTTGCATACTTTTCTCCTTTCTACTGTTCTTCCAGTCATTCTTGATAGATTCTGTTTTCTAGACTTCTTGATGATTCTTGTTGATTTATCCTCTTCAGTTGCTTGCCGCAGCTTTCTCTCATTCCTGCATCTTCTGTGGATGACCACTGGCTGTGAAAGGGCCATGGCCAAGCTATTTCTCAACTGATCATTCAGAAATGTTAAAAATATTTCCCAAGCTGAGTAAGTGGCAAGATGAATGACCTCCCATCAGTCGGGTAAAACACACTGTACCATAACTAACTTAAGCAATCTATAAAATGGTAAACTTCCAGACACTGCCTCTGTGCTGTTCTCATCCTTGCCTGACATTGAACACCCAGCTCCTCACTGCTTATCTTTTAGCTTTCACAGCACTGATATTCAGATGGTGAAAAAAAAAAGTAGGTTTTTTTCAATGTAGAACTATGCAGTTCTTTTGTGTTTCCAATCACACTATGTCAAATTTATATGAAGTAACGTGTATCATCAAATTATTTATTTAGCAGATTTAGTATGTTAATGAAATTTATACATGCAGTAATAAATAATACTGCATGTAATTTACAAGTTCTAGCACAAAGACATTAGAAAGCAAGAAAATATTTAAAACCTGTTGGAACATAACACACAGTTATATGTCAAAGTCAAAGCTGAACTCATGTTGAGATTTTTTTAAGATACAGTAGAGACCCAGTGAGACAGCTTATTGTAGATAGAGCCCCTGACAAAATGCCAATTCATTCCAGGAATAGCCTGGGTTCTCTGGCCTTTGAGTGGTCATTCAAAGAAAAAAAAGGGAAAAAATCTATGTTGAAATCATGAGTATATGAAATGCCATTATAAGCTTCCCTTGGAAATATATTCAGGTCTCCACTGATTCAAAAATGAACTTCAGCAATATCATCCTTGTTCTATAAACTTTAGAGCCTACTTAATTAAAAGCTCTTCATGAAATGCACTGTCTAAAGCTATTTGTCAGTGAAATGGTTTTGCTTGTTTGTCAAAACTCCAGTCTCACAAGTCTGTATCATTTTCTGCTAAGTAAGGACTATTCAGTTTAGTGCTTTTAATGGTGGCTATATGGAGATAACTTCCTGTGAAGTTCTCCAAATGTCAGAATTAATTTCTCTTATCGTATCAGTATAAAAAATAAAAATCCAAAAGTAATTAAGATTTACTGAAGATTTCTTTTTCACCACTCTAAGCAAGCTCCCAGAGAAAATAACTACTTTTGTTGATTTATTGGTTCCTAGCAGAGAATAATGGGCTATATATAGGATAGCCAGCAGTGAGCTCATTTATCAGAGAAGAAAAGTCTTAGTTTAGTTAGCACTGCTGAGCTTTGTCTACAATGAAAAGCTTAACTAGTACTGACAATGTTTGTGAGAAATGTATGTAACAGAAATGATGCTAAAAATAGTTTAATTGCTAGAATAGATGGGGCAAAATGCATTGCACACATATCTAAAACTCCTTCTAAATTTCCAGAGCAAATAAATTTTGGTTCACATACTGAAGATATGAAGATATGGTTCACATCATGAAGGCTTTTTGAAGACTTCCTGCCATTTTAGAAATATTGTATGAAATTTTACAAAGAAGTTGTTCTTACAGCTTTCTCAATTACAAAATAAGGTGTAATAAAGAATTACATTCTGCCTGTTGGTTTATAAAAGAACTGTAGACAAACCTTCCTTTTCTCTGCTTTATTTTACAAATTCATTTTCTTACAAAATCAAGCTCATTACAGCAGTTTTCCAAAGCAGCAAAATTACACTTCTCTTTGCAGACACATTTGCTCTTCTGCTATTCTTACATAGTTGTAAAGCCTCTGAAGGAAGAACTCTATCTCACATAGTTTGTGCTTCACCCTCTTTCACACTTCTGTGTCTGAAAATGGAAAGCACTTTAGACATTGCAGAACTAATGTAGTAATATTTGTCATAATGTTCACTGAAGGAAAGGATTTGGGCTTTTTCCTCTCTTGCCAGGTACGTATGTGCAACTGGTTTACTTACATCTTACTTACAGTCACCCTTAGCAAAAAAAAAAAAAAAAAAAAAAGAGGTTTGACATAAAGGCATCTTGATTGCTTTTGCCTTTTCTAACAAAATACAGTAGACAAAGATTTCAATTAATGCTAAAAACATAGTCAAGCACACTAAAATCCATGCTTAAATAGGTTTGAGTAAGTTTGAATCCTCTACAGCTAAAGGGCATGGCTGTGATGCATGGTCTGTCATCTACATTGCTGTCTCTGACAACGGAGGAACGTATTGCACAGGCACAGCAGGCTTGAGAAGGCAAGTATTGCAGCCTTAATCTCTGATTGTGCAGACTGTATAGCCTAACTTCCCCTCAAGTGCTGTTTCTGTGTTGTCTTTTGCGTGATAAAGGGACAGAGCTGAGACTTAGACACTCCTGACATTAAGAATTAAACCCATTTAACAAGCATTTTTACTCAAATCACTATTTCTAAACAAAATTATTTGCTGAATTGTCAGAAACTTGTGCTTTATTTTCCACCAATCCTGCATTTGTAGTCTTCTTCACCCCTAAAATACTTGTCCAGCTGAGTATCTATCATCTCTTTTTCTAACCTTGGGTCTCAGTCTGCCATTGTTCAATTTGGAGCATCTTCACTGAAATCAGTTTGGTAATCCAGTGATTCATATATTATTTAGAATTCACAATGGTAAAAATCTGGTCCTGGGGATCCTTAAATGCATACTGCTATTAAAGTGCATCTAAAAAGCTTTTATCATTTTCCTGTGATTCCAGGTAAACCTCTGAGCCTGCATAGGTAAATGCCTGCTAGCTTGCTTTGCACTTCAACTTGTTTGTTAGGCTTCCTGTGGGTTCACTCATTTTCAGTAACGCTGCTAACATAACATTAACCAGTGCTGGGGTTTCATTTTCTGCGATTTTTTCATACTATTGCCATCTTAGAAAAACAACTTCTGTATGGTTATAAATGCTCGGTTTGAAACAAAGATCAAGGACTTTATCCACCAGTACTTCAGAAGACTTTACTTCTATGGAGGTTTTCCTTTCTCCTCTCCTGGCATTTTGAAGTCGTTAGATTTAAAACTCCTTTGAGAATCAGTAGTGCAGGCTAAAGAGAGAAAAGGAGCTACTGAGTAGGGGGGAAAAGACTTTGCTTTTCGCAGAAGGGTGAGACCATGGCAATTGGTTAGGCTAGCGCTAAGAGCTTTTTGATGTAGGAGTGATGTTGGAGGCGTGAGATGCCAATCACAAAGTGAATGAACTTCGGAAGAATACGAAACAGATAACAGGCAAAAATGGCCTTTCAAGAGGGCGACTGCAGAGTGATCAGAATCTCAGCTGAGAATACAGGGAGAGTTTCCCAAATGAGGGATGCTTTTCTGACTGCTTAGCAAAGGCCTGAGGCAGCCAGCCCCAGGTGCCTAATGGAAACATTTTCTCTATGTACAGTTACGACTTTCACAAAGCGTCTGTAACAGAAGTCTGCTGTGCCTTTCAATCCATGAAACAAATTTTTTTCATTTATTGATGATTTTCCTTTGCTTTTTATCTTGGCAGTAGTGCATGTAAGAGGAGGAAATGTATGTCTTGATTGTAAGAAAAGAAAAGTTGGTCTGAAATTCACTATTCAGAAATCACTGATCAATTCACTGATCAATATTCTCATCATATAATAGGAAGCTGCACAGTTAAAGAAGTAGCAAGTTAGAGGAGGAAACCAATTTCAGTCAGTGCAGTCAGCTAGTTGAAGGGGGCCTTTCCTCTACTTTAACAAAATGGGGAAGTTATCTCTCAATTCTTCTGAGGAAAAAAGAAAATAATTAAATATTTTCAAGTAGGAAGACAGCCTCTAGGAAAGAGAAAAACAGTATGATTGCTGAAAGCTGAAATTAGAAATCTCAATTTTGTTCCCAGCCTACAGTTAAGAGGAAGACAAACTGTACTTATTGCTTTGCATAGCAGAATTTTAAGAATTAAAGATATGGGGGTTGGAACAAAGACAGGAAGCAAAATACTTAAGAAATTGGGGTAGATTACAGCTACTGTTTCCATTCACCACCACTGCATTTTTGTACATAAAGTCCTTTTCATTTTAAATTCATTGCTAGGTAATGTTCAGAATGAATTAAGTTTGTGTTCTCTAACTGAGTTTAGCAGCAAGTAATGAGGTGGACTTGCCATTACCAAAACACAGTTGCCTGTTTACAATATACATTCAGGGTTGTTAGAAAGGGATGTGACAGACATTCAGAGAGTGCTTGTCCTGCTGCTCAGGACCTATTTTTAATTAAAAATCTGAGCTCTGGTACATATGCAAATATCATTATGTCAACAGCAATAGCCATGAAAACATGAAAGACTCATCAACAGTCTCAATAGAGCAGAAGGGGAAAGCAGTGGGATATCTTACACCCTCCTTAACTTCATGAAATGAATTGTAATGGACACAGTATAACATGAGCTTTTCACAAGGTTAGCCCTCTCTTGTTAATTTGCTGGCTGTACATGGAGGAGATGGTAAGACAGAAGTGGAGAATTTTAACAGTGGATAATATAAATCATAAAACATGGCTTTTCATTTAAGAGTAGTTCAGAACTGAAAAATACAGAATTGTTGACTTTAAAAAATGTGGTAAAATAACACAAAACGCAAAACAACTAATTCCTCCATAAATTGTACTCTACTTAATACTGGAATCTCTTGTTCCTGTGGCAGAGAGTAGATAAGAAGTTCTTGCTTTTTTACGTTCTGCTGTAAGCAGGATTAATATAAGAAAGCCAAGCTTATAGTTCAAGAGTAATGAACTTTATCTGAAGAATCAAGGAGAAGCTCTCCACAGCTTGGACTTTTCTGATTATGAGATCTCGCTGCATCCACACTGGTATCTGCAGATCCTGCTAAGCCACATGGTAAAGCAGAGTCTCAGCACAGTCTTGACACACCACTAACCATTAGGTAAGTGTGGTTTTGTGTCAGTTGAGACACAAGTGTGTTGGGCATTTTTCCTTTATTTATACTGGTGGTTATTTATGTATATTCCTTTATTTATACCTTCTTGTTATTGGTTCTTTCTGCAGAACGTGATTTTACAAAAGATATTATTAGTGGTTAGTGGTTAATATCAAGCCATTGCATATGGGGGAATATACTTGATTTGCATGGTTTTGTTGTAACTGTATAGACTCAACAAGCTATTGGCCTTAGAAGGGGAGCTAAGTGGAGGTGAAGTTGTCACAGCTATATTACATAAAATGCTTCTTACTCCAAATTAAGCACCAGATTGAATCTCTGGGGGATCCGTCGCAGCCACACTATATAAAGATGCAGACTGTCTGGCTGAAAGCTTTGTCTTTTCCTTTGCCTCTCTCTGGTGTATACTACACATTGAAAGAATGCTAAAATAATTGTACCATCGAACAAATCAGCAGGTATGTATTATCTGAGAGATATTAGAAGGTATTGGAGGTGAACACAGCATAGGGGAAAATCTATTCATTTTTATTTCTGTAGATTTTAACAGCTTAGTGAATATACATGCTTATGAATACATGGGTTGGTCTAGGCAACACAGAAAACATGCAGTTTTCTAGATGGTTATTTTCTTGCATGAGATCATGTTAGCAGATGTTGGTACTTAACAATTTTGTCTTAAGTCCTCCCTCCTTCTATTCTTTCCATGTACAAAGATAAGCTCTCTTGCTCATTCTCAGTTTAGATATGCTCTCCATTTAGCAAAACAGATGTTCTCTTTAAAGAGGCTTCAGGTAATATGGACATCTCAGCCTTTCCTTAATGAATCCGTCGTAACCAAATTACATATGCATAAATGCAGCCTAAGTCCTTCAAGGACATATTCATTAGCTGTGTCATTTTGCGTTCACTCTTTGGAATAAATATGTCCCTGTGGCTGTTTGAAGCATTTTGATTCACTGATTCTATCTGAAAATACATTTGATATATATTAACTATATATTGTTATGTACACAGGAAGAAAAAGATTCAAGATAATTATTCAAAAAGGTATAAAATAAGTCCTCTTATATTCCACAGCCCTGTATCTTTTTCACATACATAAAATAATAAGATAAGAATCTGCTCAATCATCTCTAATACTCCTAATTTATTCACTGTGGTATAACTTAGCTAACTGGATTTTCCTTATTTATAATGAAGTGACAGAAAATATTTCTAGCTATAGTAATTGACAAATGTAAACATTATAAGTTATGGGAGATTATGATTTCTGTCAGTGTAGGTAGAGGATATTTTTATTATATGGCATAAAGTAACATAGCTTGGGATAAAACATGTTCAAGGGAATGTCTGATATTCAGAAAACATATAGTGAGATCCATCAACACAAGAAAAGCTTTAAAGTGCTGAAGCTTTTATGTTTAAAAAAAAAATTCTTAAAGGTCTTAAACCAAGTTTTGTGTAAAATAGGCAAAATAAGTAGTATGAGTTTGGATCACTAGATACAGTAATCTTCAATAAAGAGATATTCGGTTATCCTCAGCTATCCAAGCTTCATGACACAAATCTGTCTAATTAATCATCTGTGCCATTTTTAGTTCTACTTTTTACACTGGTTTTTGCGGTGCACTAATTTGCACCGTTACAAATGGTAGCTACAAACAACTTCTCCAGTGTTGATATGAATCATGGTACTGTTGAAATCAATGAAAAGCTTTCCTTTGACGTCAGTGTGAAGCAATGGAAACCTACATGGGTTATTTCATAAACAAAATGTAGTAGTGCTGGTAATTATTGCAGAGGACATTTGGAATCATCATGCAATCACTATTTCTTTTCTTTTCTCCTTTATCTGCTGGCAACATTCAACCTTATTTAGTTAGCTGGGTTTTGGTCCTCTTCATTGCAATATAAAGACCATCTTTAAAAACAAACACCCGCACTTCACTTGGGCTCTAGGAAAGACAAGAGAGCCAGCTACATGTACTTCAGTTCTAGGCAATCTCCTCTGAGGGTTTTTTTTTCATAATATTAAGGCTATATTTGACTCCAAATAAAGGCCTAGCTTCTGGTGTCTTTACTCTGACCTAGCTGAAACATTTATTTCGGTGGGACTGCTCAAAGAATAACCATGGTGATTTGTGCATTAGTGGTGGCACATCACCCAAAGAAGGTGGCAAAACATGTTTCCTGTTACCATTCAAGTGCAATAGGTGTCCATGGTTTGTAACAGCTGCATAAAGGAATACCAGAACAAGAGTGAGGCCCACTTCCACAGCCAACAGTGATGATTTTGGCCTGCCTTTGCTTCCAGGTGAAAAGGGCTCTACTAAACCTTCATAGAGGAAGATTCACCCAGTAGACCAGAGTGACTGATCCACCAGGAATAAAGTTGGGTTGTATATTGGAAGCTGTTATGTGTGAATGGGGAATATAGCAATTGCAGATTCATAATGTTTGATTATAAATTATGTTTGAGTGCTCATTAAGGCACAAGAGCATGCATTTCATTACAAAAACACAAGGATTTAATACAGGTAAAAAGTCATTATGACACTCAAGGGCATAATAAACTGTAAGCAATGCAGCATTCCTTCATAACAGTAAACTAATATATATTGTTTCAAGCTTTACCCTAATAAATAGGCCCCAATGACAGACAATGCTCCAAACAACAGAGAAATAGAAACCCAGTATTTACAGATTGGAATTTCTCCCCTCTGTTGCTTGGCCTGTACTCATTAAGGCTGTTTTTCTAGTGAAAGTTTGTCTGAGAAGAGTTTGACAATATTACTGCTATACCGATTTTATAGAAGTCATGTAAAGCATCAATAATGTGATCAAAGCACTGTTCTGTTCAGGGGGAAAAAAAAAAGGGGGGGGGGAAGATTCTTTTTCGTTACAGCAAAGTGCCGGTATTATAAAACAGATTATACAGGCAGATTACAAATACATATCGAAGCAGATTTTTGGACCTTTGTTCCTGTTGTACTATATATGTGTTAGAAGCACCTTTTAAGAACAAATGCATCTTTCAACTTCCAATAAAGTGGCTCACCACATTCTTCTCATGTTCTCCAGGAAATCACTACATGTCTGCACTGCCCACTCCATTGTACAGAGCTTTTCAAGTTAGTCTGAAAACCTACATAGTTGTATCACTGCAGTGCTCTGTGGTACTTCTCAAAAAGGCTAATTATCCTGTGTCAAGCACCTTACTAGTGGAGTGGTGCTAATTACCTTTTTTTCTCTATTTGTTCAGCTAATGAACTTAATTATGTTCAACTTAGGCCCATTGTTTTTCACCTGTTCTTAGCTTGAAGCTTGCTGCTGCTTTGTCAGTTCTAATGAAGAGGCTTACCTATTTTTTCCAAATATATTGGTTGTGTCATTTAAACATGTTAGCCTTCTGAGAGCTGGCAGGGGTGCCAAAGACTAAGGGAACAATACAGCCTCATTATAGTCCCCAGAAAAATCATGGAGCAAGTCCTTTTAGAGCACATCTCTGGGCACGTGAGGGAGAAAGATGTCACGGGGAACGGTCACCGTGGCTTGGACAAGGGTGAACCATTGTGTTTGGGCCAGAGGACAGGAGAAACATCAAGAAACTGGAGGTGCTCAGGGGAAGCCACTGGGACAGCAAGGTTGAAGCACTCGCCCTGCAAGGAGAGGCTGCGGGGCCAGGGCTGGTTCAGTGGCAGCAGAGATGGCTTCACAGCACCTAACTGCAGCCTGGTACATACAGAAGTGCATACAGGGATGGGGATTGGCTCTTCATAGTGGTGCCTGGTGGGAGAGCGAAAGACACTGGCTGAAACAGGAGAGGTTCAGGCTGGGTTTCAGAAGAAGTTTTTTTCCCCAGAACGGCAACCAGGGAGCAGGGCCGGCATGCAGGGAGATGGTGCTGTCTCCCTCCTTGGAGGATTTCCAGACCCCATGGGATAAAGCCCTGAGCAACCTGGTCTGACCCCATGGCTGAGCCTGCTCTGGGCTGCTGGGCTGAGGTATTGTGTAATGCCTTGGTCCTCTCCATGGTATTTCATCACTCTGAGAAGTGGAGGATGCCTACATGGCAAAGTTGAGCCAACATTGCCCTGCTAGCTTGGAGTCTGGAGAAATACATGTTAGCTGCCACCAGTGTGCTGAAAACCCCTGTGCGGATAGATTACCCTTCCAGAGAAGACCATCTGTTGACTGTGGGTTTTTTCCTGTGGAGAAGTGGCATGAATTCCTTTAATCAATCCATTTTCCATCTAGGACAGTGAGCTGTGCCATCAAAAAAATGCTCTGTAGTGTAGCCAGTGTATTTTATACTAGGGTTATACTACGCTGTTGAGAACAAATTCATAATGATGCACTTTGTTAAACCTTCAATTTAAGAACCTTCTCTAGATTTGTCAATTGTGAAGAAAAAAACCTACTTGTTATCCACATGACATACATGGAACGTTCTAACACAAGAGAAAAAATGGAAGCACAAATCGCTCACATAATTTATCCAAGGTCATACAGTCTATATCATAGCTAGGAAAGGATCCATTTCTATTTGTTTCTGATCTTATGACCTAGACATGGGACTTTTTTTCTTCAGTTGTTAGCCACTGAGTATATAACAAGTAAAAACTTTGGAGTGCTGAAATGAAAGTCCTTTACTTTCTATTGCCAGGTACTTTTAGCAGGAGTAGAAAACAGCTGCCCTTCCTTTTCACCATTTACTGTAGGTCAGGAATTTTCATGCCATGGTGGTAAAAATGAAAAAAAAAACCAACAACAAAAAAAAAAACAGAAAGAGAAAATGACAGCCTTTTCCAGCTGAATCAAACTGGAGGTTTGTCTAATTCTTTGTCATAGAGTGTGCATTGTCTGGTTTTGACTGCCAAACCCTAGGAAGTGCTGCACTTTTTCCTATGTTAAATATGCACAGTAAAGTGCTGCTGAATTCAGGTCACCTTGTGGGACCAAAGTTAGGGATGGCAAGATCAGATGGGAATGTGAAGCAGCTTTTATTGCTGCAGCCCATCTCATTCTTAGCTGGCTCCAGCCCACTGCCACCAGCGCATTACACAGCCACAGAATGAATGATTTTTGGAGTAAGAGAGCAAAATGATGCCTTGATATGTCATCATTTGAATTGCTCTACAAACTTCATGCTTTGGAAGAAATGTAACTTTTTCCTCTCCCACAGAGTTTCTTTATGCTGTGTTTCTCTGGCTTATTACCCAAAGATCAGCCTAGAGCACCATAAATCACATACGATCTGAAGATCTGCCTTCAGCAAAAGAAAGCAATAGATACTGAGATATTAATCTTAGCAGTGGATTTCCCCTGCTTTCCATGGACTTTCATTTTAGCTAAAATTGAAATGCCTCAGACAGAGAAATCCTACACAGATGCAAAATAACTTTTATTTTTATTATAGTCTACAAAACTCTTAGTAAGTGTAGGGGATGCAATTTTTGTGCTTTATATTCTTTAACCTCCATTTAGCTTCAATTTTTGGCTTTTGTGAACGATTCTTCCAGTATCATGGGATGCCTCTTTCATCACTGTATTTTCAGTAACGTCAACAAAAACTCTGAAAGTCAAGCCCTCTACAAAGTATTAAGGAGTACTCTGCAGGGAAAACATCAGTTCTACTGTATTTCAACTGTGAAATATGATACTTGCAAGCAAATGCAGTTCTTGAATCTATTGTAATATAAGAAGCTGAGTGATTTATCACCTTGGGCATGGCAATAGTTCTAGGAATAAAATGGCTGTGATCACTTACTGCTATTAGGAAATGAACATTCCCTCCTACATAGAGTAGGAAAAGGTTACCTTCCTGAGTGAAGGGTATGTGTCCACATCAGCAACTGACAGATAATCTTTTGCCACAGTAGATTAAGTGGGTGAACCAGAGCTAATGTGTCCTCCCTTTTACCTTTGATGTTTTGCCAGTTTTAATGGTTCTGCATGGATAGAGTTCTGCATGGGTAAACAGAATTTTCCAAGGGTTGTA
Organism: Pygoscelis adeliae; assembly: GCF_000699105.1. Classification (NCBI taxonomy): domain Eukaryota; kingdom Metazoa; phylum Chordata; class Aves; order Sphenisciformes; family Spheniscidae; genus Pygoscelis; species Pygoscelis adeliae. Next base: position 3,051,200 of record NW_008825208.1, read on the forward strand.
ACCTTAGAAGTGACTCTGTTTTTAAGATTTGCACCATCTATTCATGGGCATTTGAAAAGAATGGAAATATTGTTTGAATAAGCAAATCCAATGTGGTGAAATATACACTGTAGAATTATGCCATATTGCAGGTACACCATTCCCTGTGAAGACCACATGCTCAACACACAGTTATTATACAACGTGAATAATGTATGTGAGAGAGAGAGAAGGAATATGGAATTTGATATATTATCTGTAATATTCAATAACCATTTAAGTAGCTGAATAGTACTGTAGATGTTGTACTTAAGATCCTGACCTGAGTTAGTAGACAGATAGAGTTGAGCCCTCTTTGAGGTTGTTTTATTTCAACGTTTCCAGAATATCATGCAGAGGTTCTTCTTTGGCTACATGATGCAGTTTTGGACAAGCCAGTCAAGTTATGCTCCTCTAGTTGACCTGGAATGAGTAAAATTTTCTTATGGTATGTTGTGCATTTAGGCTGACTGCTGTTAAAAGCCCTTAAGTGGAAAGCATTGGGAACTCTAAACTAAACTTTCAGTGTGTTACCATTATGGTAGGTCACACTACATCTGCATTGATGTCTTCTTTACCTGTTGTCAGAACTTTGCAGAATTTTCTTTTTTTAAAGTTTAGTTTTGGTTCAGATTTAAACTATACCTGTAATCTCAGTAGCATACACTGAAAATGCCTAAGGATGTTGTTAAAATTTATCTCCTTAAAATATATCTGTTCTCTCATTCTTGAACCCAAATACCTCTTAATTTCTCAGCTGCCAAGAGCAAGTGAATCTGAACTGCAGATATTTGAACCCAAGTACTTCATGATGCCTAAATGAGCTTTGAATAATAGTTTTCTTGCTATGAGAGAAATTTAATAATAGCATAAATAGCTAAATGATTTTTATGTTGAGTGCAAATTACTCAGAACGTGGGATGCAACAGGAAGCGTAAGGAAAAGAACTGAGATTATTTTTGAGAAGGAACAGAAAGAGATTATAATAGGCTGAATAGTTAAAGGTATATGAGACCTGTTACTTTGTTTACATCATCCCATTAGCTTCCATGTGTACCTTTCCTGCTAAATCACCCTGCCTGCCTTTCCTTCCCTTGGCATACGAATTGTCCTCATTTTTCATACACTAGATGCCTGAGGAGGTCACATTATATTTTTCCACATACTTCCATTCAGATTTTGAGCAAGATACACAGAGCGGTCCAGGTTCTGCTATCCCATCGTGCTGGGTTGGGTTGGTTTTTTTTCAGTTTTGTTTCTCTTTGTTGTTCTTCTGTTGTTGGTTTTGGGTTTTTGTGGGTTTTTTTTTTTTTTAGTTTTCACTGGCACAACCCTTTGTGCCCATTTAGAATAATCTTTGGGCCGCTTAATTTATAACAGCTCAGAGTGAGAGTCACATATTCATTCCCACCTCTAGCACACTCTGGTTAGAGATTTACTTAAAGTAAGAAATAATTTCTGTCTAGCAAAGAATGTGTAGAGCTGACTTAGAACATAACTATTGCTATTTACATTGTTAATGACTTGTGCACATAGTTCTTTAGGTGCTGAGTAGACTATAGATGCACTAAAGATTGCCCTCTGAATCACATTGTTCTCAGTTACTTCTTCATATAGGTTGGATTTTTCCTTCTAGCCTAAAAGTATTTCAATATGGTAATTTTTAGTGTATCTGTTTTCTTCAGTTTGTTGATCGCCAGTCTAATTCAAATTGAAAGCTGTACTTTGGGCTCCTAAAATCCACTATGCTGGTATCTAGGCAAAACAAAGACATCAGATCAAAATCTTATTTATTCTTCATTTAGAAAAAAATTCTGTCACATTTATTCAGTGTGAGTAGTAACTAAGAATAAGAGTAACTTATTCTTAGTAACTAAGAATAGCAGAGCAAGCTGCAGGAGAAAAAAGATCCTTCTTGAAACTGGGGTAAAACTAATCTTTCAAGCTTCTCATAAAAAATGTAAAGGAACTAATCCTGAATAGTCTGTCATTATGATTCAGTTTATTCTTTCAAGGAAAGGCCCCATTTTAAGGCCCTCCTTGTGATATTTTCACAAGTTCTTCTTGAAAAGGCATTGTGAAGCCTATGTAAGGGAAGTGTATTTGGACCATAAATTAGAACTGTCTGGTTGGAAACATGGTTACCAAAGCCATCACTTGACCACTAGTTCCCCTTATGGTCTTCATGTCTGTTCCATTCTCTGACCCTGCCATTGTCTTGGCTTTTCTTGCTGAACAGAAATAATTTAGTTTCCTAGAACTGACCTGTAGAAAATTGACACAATGCAATTCAGCTGATCACTGACTCGACAGCCTGAGTCATGTCAGAAAGTCACTGCCCTGCCAAATCTGTTGTAGAAACCCCTGAGGAGTTGACATAATGAATCATCCCTCCCTGGTGAGGTTTTCTGTGTTTTGGGGTTTTTTTTGTCTAAATGCTAAGCATCTGTCTGTTCTTCTGCTTTCCTCTTTTTCCATGGCAAAGTTGTTAAAAATGAATGGGATATGTGCATCAAGCATGCATGGCACTGTTCGTTCACTCCAGGAACTCTGAGGTTACCACTTGACCAACAGAAATATCAGCATGAATCAACATAATGTTACGCAGCGATTACAGTTAGCTGCTCTGCACTTACTGCACATTGCCTATTGCTTTGTTTTTTGCCTTCAAAAAGCTACATGGAAGATTTATAACAACCCATCAGAAGAGAAGTTTCAAATCATTTGATTAGAAAAATCTATCAAAAAAATTGACAAAAGATTTGGCCAGAGAAGATAGAAAAAGAGAAGAAAATAATTCTTATGTTGTTGATGTATCACTACTACTATATATTATTGTGTCTTCAGAGATGGAGAAGCATTATTAATAATTTATCATGTCAACAGTTATTAGGGTGTCTTATGTCATCAGTGTTCTCAGACCCCAGTTTCTGCATGCTTTTGCTTTTCCTAAAGTGAACTAGCTCAGCAGGGTCAATATGAAGACTTAGATGTCAGTGGTCTTGTGCAGGAAATACAGAAAGGATGATTGGCTATGGAAATCTTTAAAAGAAGATTAAGCCTTTGTAATTCTGAAGCTACAAGACAGTTACACAGATACAGAGAAATTTTTTTTGTGAGGGTTTCCATTTAGGAGAATAGCAGAGCAAGCTGCAGGAGAAAAAAGATCCTTCTTGAAATTGGGGTAAAACTAATCTTTCAAGTTTCTCATAAAATATATAAAGGAACTAATCTGGAATAGCCTGTCTTTATGATTAGTTTATTCTTTCAAGAAAGGGCCCCATTTTAAGGCCCTCCTTGTGATACTTTCACAATCCAGCTAAATACCATGGTTATGTAGGAAAGTCTTTCATCCCCTATTGAAACTGTCCACTTCTGTATAAATAATTAAACAACTGCTAGACAGGAATTTAATTAAACAACTGCTAGACAGGAATTTATAAGGTAAGGCTCCCGAAACATACTAATAACTTTCTCTATGTCTGTTGGACTTCTTGCCTGCTAAATAAGTCCTGTACTTGAGAAATCATTTCTTAAAACTTTTCATCTGAAATTCCACATTCCTTTCAATAGCTTCTTATTTCAGGAGTGCATTTGTTTTTGACCAGAAACTGTTGGGTTAAAAAAATGTCTAGTCATCTCTATGCAGGAGCACCTCTGCATCCCTAAATTCTCTGTGATAGATCTTGATAAATCTTGATAGATTTACTCTGATGTCAACATTAACAGTAATGTTCACTCACATACATAGGCCTAGAAACATGATGGGTGCATTTAAAAATATGAATAATACAGCTAAACACATTTGTTACTGGAACATCTTTGCTTTGCCTCCCAGTCCCATTAAACTTGCCTTCAAACTCTAGACTGTAATAATTTACTGCTTTCTTGCAGTCTGAGGGGTGGAGGGAGGCATTCATCTCTAAACTTGTAATTTTAGGGAAAATTAAGTTTTACTGGTACTTTCACCAAAATTATGCAGCTTTAGTTACATTTTGCCATCTGCAATTGGATTAATCTTCTCCAAACTAATGAAGTGTAATTTGTAAATGAACTGTTTGTTTCTCTGAAAGGATCACTCCAGTCATCTAGCTGTCAAGTCTCCTCCAAATGGATGCATTGTTAATCAGGGATGTCAAAGTCTAGCCTTTTCGAATTAGATTGGCTTTCTGGGGTTGTCACTTTGCTTGGCTCTTTGACAAAGACTAGGGAGGGCAGAAAAGGCTTCTGTTTCTGTTTTTCCTCAAAGCCACAGCGAAGCAGAGGTGCATGCTACTGTAGCTCTTCCATCTATCATTCAATGGTGTAAAAAGGGTCTTGGTGATCAGATCTCCTTACATAACATTTTCCTGTTACACATTCATCATGCTGTGGTATGACAGAGGTGAAAGCTAACAACTGCTTTATGATTATAAAAAAGATTAAATATGAATATTGCACAGTACACTTTGCACAGTAATGATAACACGATATAAAACCAAGGGACTGGTTAGCCCTGAAGAGGTTTAAATTACCCTTTTTTTAGTCATTTCTTTCTAATGTTTCTCCTGTTAGTGGTTTCTGATTCCAGAAATCTCGGTTTGTAATGGTTCTTTCAGCTTTCATGTAGTATATCCTCAGTATTCTCAGAAAATATTCTTCTCACAGGCTCTGATATGCTTATGTGTGTGTGTGTTTTGGGTTTTAGGTTTGCAGAACGGAGGGGCTGGGGTTTTTTTACATGACAGCAGCAGCAGCTAATCTTGTTCTGAACACATATATGCTCCTGATAATAAAACTGAGCTGGTTTATACACTACATCTATCTAAAAGCTTGAGCTGAGCTAACATTTGTGCTTTGTGGGACTGCAAATGCATGCAGAATGCGTAGTTCAAGATGGCAAAACTAACATTCAGATCACTTTAGTTATATCAGTTCCTTATTTCTTATTTTTCTCATGCTTCTAAACTTTGAGAACGAAATGCTTTACTGCAAGCTCTGTTGTTTATATCCCAATTTGTGACAGTGTGTAGAAGTTCCAGAGCAGCATTGCAGACTCTTCTGTATTTGAGTGAATAAAGAAGTTTGTCAAATGAGGTCCAAGATTTGTAATGTTTTTTAAGGCCCAGAAACAGTTTGGGATTACTTATTATTTCCAATTCCAGTAGGTTGGTATTGCTTACACCTGGCCATTTTGCTCATAGAGAAGGGTATCTTTGAAGGCAGGCGTAAGAGGACAGTAAGAAAAAATAGTGCAGCAACAGCTGAGATACCAGTATTTGAAATTTTGGCCCTGTATATCTTTAAAATCTAAATGATGCTGCTAACCAAAAGTCAGAAAAGAGGCAAGAAAGTGATGTGTCAGAAAACTTAGAACTTATTAATACCTCCCTTCTCCTTTACTAAATTGAAATGGCACTTGTTTTCCTCTGTAATAATTTGAAAGCAACTAAATGAATTATTTATTTAACAGTTTTGTCTTTCTATTAGCTTCTTAATTGCCCACAAATAAGTTATGGTATTCTCATATCTACCCTTCAAATCTTTATATATATTTCCAGTGCATGTTTTTCTTTATGTACAGATAGTTTTAGTGTTATTTTGGCATAGTTAGTTTTTAGCTACCAAGTCACATGTCACTGATTTTTATTTTTTTTTCCCTCTGATTAGATTATTTTAGCAATATCCAACAAGGAATGAACAGTAACTCTTAAAATCAAATACATATTTCAAATATGTGAGCAATGACGCTTACAGTTCACTTGTGTTTGTTCATGCTAAAATGGTTTGAGAGCTCAGAAGTCTGCAGAAAGCAAACAAAAGGCACTACAAATGTGCCAAAGTGAAAATTAGTTTTGCGTTTGAACAAGTATTAATGAAAAATGTTCCACTACCATTCACTTTGCTCTGTGTCCTGCAGTTATATCACATTCTTCTGAAATGCCAAATCCGGACTTCAAGTTACAGCAGAACCAACCCAACTTTCCTGACGGGCATCTCACTTCAGAGCTTGCAGCTGTCCTGCCAGCTGTGACTCTCACATCTCTACCTGAAGTTCTGCTAGTGTCAAGATATCTTAAGAATCACCTTTGCATTGATGTGCGTACAGTAACTTCTTCGACAGCAGATAGTTGTTCTGCCCCACTATCAGATAAAGGCACTGTGTGAATTGGTGACAAATTTTTTTTTCTGCCCTTCACCTCCAGTTTAGTCTGGTGTCAAAGGGGATGGAGAAAGTTATCTCCCTTGTCCTCCTTTAACTCATCATGGCATATCTTATTTCCTTCTTGTGCTCAAAGGCAGCTACTCTTAAGAAAAAAGGCTCCACCTCTTCCCACTTCCCGGTTTGTGCTGTCTCCAGCCATCTTCATCTGCCAAAGGACGTTAGGCAGGCATTCCTTCTGTTCCCTGCCACGTCCAAAACTTAAATAACCTTTGTAAACAAAATTAAATAACATTTGTAAGATGAGGTGGGCAAAACATATTAAGCAAGAGCTGTGATATTAGCCTGATCAGCTAAGATTTATGAAGACCTCAATTCAGCACTATTTTGCTAGACTGAGATCACATCCAGGGGCCAGCTGATGAGTAGAGGGGTTTTCACAAGGGACCATTTACTGCAAATGAAGGAATAAGTGTGTTGGCAATTAAAGACTTTGGGGGAATGTAAAAGCTCAGCCCCTGGAATTGGATTTAGATGTGACTGTTCTATTTTCTGTGATTGATCAGGCTTGTGCAATGCCTCAGCTTTTCATTAATGTCACTGGCTAGATTCATGGGCTCTGCCACTGCAGCAGAGAGAAGGCCACTCAAATTCTTCTTCCATTCTCCTTTCTTTATTTCCCTGGAGTTCAAGGCTCAGCAATCAAACTGCACATCAGCCAGCTGGAACTGAAACTTCTTCTGTCTCAGTGAGCGGACCCTGAAAAAGCCCTGCTTATATGGATCATTTGTATTGCTATGTGCCATTGCTATTTATCTTACAAAAAGATACGTTAGTCCTGGCATCCTGTAGGATACTCTTTCTCATGCCTGTGCAGACAGGTATCCCTATCATATGTTTATCCTATAACCATTCATTATTTTCTTGGTGCATGTGTCTCTTTCAAATACATATAAATGCTCTTTACATAGACTGAAAGAGCTAGCTTAGGTCAAGGGTGATATTCAGTTATGGAAGAGACTATGAGTCATTTATTTCCCCATAAGCCAAAGGATTATCATGCTTACTGGGCCATTGAAGGCCTTTCAGAATTTATTGCCAGAGCTTCCCTTGGGTCTTATGAAAACTTTAATCATTACAGCATCTTAAAAAGAAAACAAGACAAACAAACAAACAAAAAAACAGTAATAAAAACAACAACAGAAAAGTAGCACTTGACTTATTTTCTTCATAAAGTTTCAGGCAGTCAGCTGGCTAAAACTGAAGGAAAATAGAACTCTGATTTTTTTTTAATCTACCCCATGGTTTTTTTGCTTTCTATTAGTATGGGTATGTATAGGCAAATATTTCTCTTATCTATGACATTTGAAGTGTAAATAATACACCACTATCTTTTCTGACACAACATGAAATCATCTTCTAAGGAATTTTTTCTCACAGTATTGCTGTTAAGAAAAGTACGGCTTATTTAGACACCACATGATGCTTGGTTGAGTGAAACTGAACAAAAGGAAATGGCATGTTATGAGCACCTGAAAGGGCAAGTAAAGAAGTGATACATCCACTTATTCTTTCCCCTGTTTTTCTCTAGACCACCTACCTCCAGCAGCTGCCCCTTGCTCTGTGCTATTTCTCTGGCTGCTAATGAAAGCTGGCAGCTGTCCTGCTAGCTGCCGTATTCTTTGGTTAGCCAGTTGGACACTTGATGGAAGCAGCAGATTTGAACACAGAGGCATACATTTTCACCTTCATGGTGTGCTTGGGCTCTGCCCGCCAACAATCTGGAAAAACCAATCCCCAATTCAAATTACCAGCTGAATTTTTTATTTTATTTATTCAAATACAAACACAGACACACAAGCTTGATGGACCTTCTTTTTTACTCCTTAGTATAATAAATGAGCAGATGGTTCAGTATGCACTTGTATAAAAGTTGTAATTTGTACAAGGATGAGTTAAAGACGTATCAAAAGGGAGAACACCCACAACTGCCTGTGCGTGACGTAGTTTCTTTTTGCTCTTAATTCTGTGGTTGACATTTTATTTAGATAATCTCCAAAAAACCTTAGTGAATTAGCTCAAGGAAGCAACACAAAACTTTAACTTAGGTCAGGTAACGAGGTCTGCAGTTGCAGTTGGCTTCCCTGGGTGATTAAGCAGAACAGCATTATGTTTTCTCTTGGCCTTGGAAATCCTCAGGCTTAACTCACAAACATTCACTTGAGCACTCACAATATCTGCTATCTAACTGATAAATTAAAAATGACAGAAGATGAGAAATGGAGAATGAGTTGGTTATTCTGAGTTCAGTGCTAAAGGACAGTAGCTCGGATGATTCACCTTCAAGGACCAAAGGCAGAAACAGCATCCCTTTAGATGGTGAAAGCTGAGTGCTCTCCCCAAAGGGATCTACAACCCAGTGTGAATTTAAGGGATGTAGCATCCAAGGCTTGACTTCCACTGAACCATGAGGGTAGTGGTGAGCCATTGTGAAGAGCCTCCTGCCAGCAGGAGTCCAGCAGGCAGCCAGCAGAAGTAGAAGAGTACAGGCAAAAGCACTCCTTGGGTCATCACGGATGCACAGTGCATGCACGCATGCCAGTGCTGTCAGTTACACCATATATTGATGTTACACTGTGCCAAAACAGAAATTAACTGTATTTTCAGCAATAAAGCAAGAAACGGTTCCTTTGCTTCTTTTTTTTTGGCAGTGCATCTTTTCTACAAAAATGCAAACAGAGGAAATATGATCAGCCTTTGTTCATACCATTAGCCCAGTTTGTTACAGTGCTTTATATCCCCAAAGAATTTTACCTGTTCTCTCCTTTTGTTGATCAATAGAATATATCATACCCACTACTGCTGCAGTTGCTTCTGCTGCTTTTTCATTTCTTTTTCTTTTGGACTTCAGGGCCTGTCTCTTTTTTTAGATATTGAAAATTGCTTAACATCTCTGTTTGAATATGGCATAATTTACTTTCTATCTAGAGAGTGAAGAGGCAAAACTACTGAAACAAGGCAATGTCTTCATCAACGTGTTGGGAAAAAAGCAGAATAAAATACTTTATTTTTCCTGTAAGAATGAATCAAGAAAAGGTTATGACCAAATAAAGAAATGTTCAGAACAGAATACATTTTGCAGAGTGGAACTTTAATATTGTTCTCCAGTCAGGATTTGCATTATTTATTTAGTCATATGGAATTTGTCTCAGAAAAAAATTAAATTGGGAATTCAATTTCCAGGACTGTACACTATATCATTATCCTAACTTACATTAGTTTCACTGCGGTCATTTCAAGTTTTTTTTTTTTTAATGAAAGAGAAGAGAAATGTTTTCTCTGTGTAAGGATGTGTCATTGCTGCCTATCAGTGCAGTATCAGAGGTTATAAATACTCTAAAGAGTGCCAAGCTACTCAGTTGGCTTAAAAACTATGTTGATCAGATGCTAGATGTAGTATAGCAATACAGGAATGATGCTCAGCATACTATTTGTTCATTCCCAGCTAGATGCATTTCCAGTGTACAACTCTGCTCTGCCATGCAACACCATTTCCAGTGCTAAAGGTATTTTAGTTATGCTAGATACCTTTGTACAACACAAGGAAGGTGGTACTTCAGATCTCTGCTAGATTTCTTAAAATCACCATCTCTCTGGCCTTTCCCAGTTCAGAGGAAATGTATGGTAGTGGTGTCTGTGTATGAAAAGTCATAAGGATGGGTTAGATCAATGAATGGTTATTCTAGATGTGTCACTTTCTTCCATTTAGAAAAGATACATTAGTGGCTATGGGCATGAATGTTTGTGTGTAGATATACATAAAAATGTTTAGTGTATGAGTATTTATATGCATGGCTATAAATATCATGTGGCAACATGAATGGCAACAGTCATTATCCTGCCATCATTTATCCAAGATTTTGCATAAAAACTCTGTATTGAGGTCATCATGAGGAGGTGTTTTTATTTTCACTTCTGCCCCAGGTGGCTGTCTAAAGATTAGTTGCAATCTAGCATAAATTGCATTCCATCAAATCTAATTCATAACAAAAGTATTGCAGGATGTTCCATTTGAGCAATAAATATTGAAGAAGAAAACAATTTCAGAACATTTATTTAATCTGCCATCCTTGTGGATTAAAAAAAATTACAAATGAGAAGGAAATTATTCAAAGATATGTGACTTCACTCTTTTATAAATAAATCATGGCACTATCAATATTTTAAGGTGACAAGTGCTATCTAAGCAAGATAAAATGGCCACAAAGTTGAGGTTACTCTGTGAGTTTATTCACTTACATAGATATAATTTTAGCTATTGTGAATGCTAAGGAACTTAGGACAAAGAAATTACTGCCTAACAGCACCGAGAGCAAGTGAAACTACTTAAGTGTGCATGAAATCTTTTGTCAAATGCTTTAGAGCATCAACAGTTGTGCAAATTGGAGTGGTATGGAATATGTCACATCAGAGATGCATCTCTATATTTTCAGTAGCTGATACCAACTTTAAGAACTGATCACATGAAGTCTGTTGAAAAAGTCTGTTCTGAAAAAAAAGTGTGGGCCTAATTCTTCCAAAGTAATTTGTTTTTCATCTCAACAGAGCAGTGACATGTCTCTGTAAGTCTTTTAAGAAGTGATTTATAATTCTTTCAGAGATAATTAACACATTCTGCATTTAAAAATATACCACACAGTTAAAAAATGGAAGCATTGTTTCCTCAAGGTGTGCTGAGCTGTTTTCTTTAAACAGTGAAACCTGGGAATGTTTAGCGCTTATTATCCAGAATATAGAGTAAGAGAAAATGCCAGAAACATCTGTGTGGCTACTGCTTCAGCCAAGGCACTCTTGTCTCAAAGCACGGGCTTGTTTGACTTGTGTGGGGCTCTTCCTTTATAACCTGTGTTTCCATTCTTGCTGTTTAAAAGGAAAACAACAATAATAGTGTCACCTTGGATTTCTTTTACCACAGACTTAAAATTGCTTTGTAAGAGTGCTCAGTATCATTATTCTTGTCATCCAGAGTGGAAACAGAGGCACAGAGTAGTAAAAAACACTTGGGCATGATTAATCAGCAGAGCTGATAATGAAAAGCAATGTACATGATCTGCAGACTTGGACTTGGCCACGCTGCCTTTCAGCATATTGGCTAAACCTCTCCAATAATGTTGATTAAAGGTCTAGCATCCTAAGTGTACATTCGTTTCCCGTTTGGGCAGCATTCTTTGTACGTTGGTGGATGTGCAAAATGAGGGACAAGGCAGTTGTTTAATCTTTTGGGTAGAAATGGCCTATTTTTTTGAATTCTTGCAGAGGAGAAATTAATGCTGCTTGTTGAAAAGGATGGATATATGGCTATAATAATTAATAATAAGTGATATATATTTATAACAATAATGAATTATATGATGCATAATTAATTGTGTACTGTATAATTACATAATACAAATATATTACGTATTGGAGCTATCTGTTATATATAATGTATATTATACAATTATACTTAATTATAGTAGTTCTGGTACTAACTCCCTCTCAGCCTATGTACTTTGGCTACTCTAGTTTATAATTCAGCAGTTTTACCATTTCTGTATACTCAATATAATTTTGATACATTTTAAAGGCAATCAAAAGCTGTGATTTTGCATTTGAGAGTCACCTCTAAATGACCAAATGTTACACCTCTCTTACATTCTGTGGAACTTTTCTGAAGGAAAGAAGTGTCCATAGACTTTAAGGGCCCCCAACAGCCAATGCTTCAGCTCTCTTTGCTGTCACTGTAATGCCAGCCATTCCCTCCTAATACAAATGGCTCAGCAGACTACAATGTAGCTGTTTGAGTGGTCCAAGGACCTTTACAGCCTTCCCAAATTCAGGAAATTCTCAGGAGAGAGAAGGTGGCATTTAGGTTTCCAGACATAAATATTTGTAAACTAATTCAACAAATTTTGACTAAGAATAAAATATGCACTATCCAAGCTCCAAGAAGCTGTGAGATATTTAGCTGCACACAGGTTTGCTTGTTTTTCTGTAAATGCCCTCAGTGCCCGAGGTCTTCTGCTTCCAAATCTGTAAAGAATTAAAAAAAAAATATATATATATAGGTGAAGGTGTCTGCCTTTAAACAATTGCCAGATAGTGTTATTTGTCTACAAATAGCATCTCAGGATTTGTCAGACTCTTGTGCTTAGTATGGAGGGGACCAAATCCTGAGGTAAAACTAGCCAGCTTGGGAAAGGAGTCATGGCAGTCTGAGCACTGATACTTGAAGGCTGTCTTGGCATCAAGAGAAAACATGATCAATGCTGAAGTCAAATACTGCTTTTATAAGTAGAATTTCATCTCCCTTGGATCAAGACAGATGACTTTGGCAGTGTTCTCCAATTTTAGCTGATAAGAGCATTTCTGATTGGCAGGACTTCCTTGACTGGAGGAGTTAATAGAGCTGCTGCTTGGCTAGTTATAAATTAACTGACTATTGACAAATTTATTTGTGTCATGTCTCACAGAGTGAAGGAAATCAGCACATATGGAGACTAGTTATCCCCTCCCTTCAATTATATTGCTTTACAGTGTATTGTGTTACCTCCAACACTCTTCTGAAATATTCTTCTCTGATAAACACACTCTATTTCTGGCTAAAGATGGAAATATAAAAACAGGGAGGGATGAACTGCAAATGCCAGGGTTTCTCCCTACAGCTTCAGGAGAATGCCCACTCCTTATTCTTTAAGGGGGCCCTATTTTTTATACAAGATTTTTTTTTTTTCATTAAGTCAGTTTAATCCTGAGAAGTGCTGAACTCCCTTCAAATCTTACTCATTTCCAACATTTTATTTACACTCATATCAATGGGAATTATGGATGTTCAGCACATTTTAGAATGAAGTCCTTCATCCCTGTGATGAAGGGATGCTCTGCTTACCTCCATCTTCTGTGCTGCATCCTGTTTCTACTGCAAAGCTGCTGTTGCAAGTGAATTTGTTGTCGGTTTTCCTCACAGCAATCTGGGTCTAGTGTTTACAGGTTTCTTTCTGTTGCTCTATTCCCTGATTTCTATGGTACTGGGTCATAACATGGAAATGAAGTATCAGTTTTCCTGGCAACAATAACCATATGAAATCTTTAATAATTTCAGGTGAGGTTTGTAGAAGAGATGGTATCTATCCTTTCTAAACTGCTAAATGAAAGCCGGGGATGGAGTTACTGTGGTAGGTACCAGTACAACTTGAGGACATACAGGCTGATGTAATAGACACTGTAACTTGGTAGTATAAACCACTTCCAGCTAGCTAGATTTCTGGTCCTTTCATCAGCCTGCCACTGCTTTGGTTTCAGTTAACAGAGCAGCAACTGCCACATACCCTCTTTTTCCAAGGAAGTATGGGAATGAGAGGATATTCTGGTTGGTTTTTATAGACAATAGAAATGTTTGTTCTGACACCCTATTAGGACTGGAACTTCAGTTTTGTTTGGTTTTGGATGCTTGTTTGTTCCTTGCTTCTCTTCATATCTCTTAGAAATCAAATGTTTCTGCAATTCCACCATAAGGAAGATCCTAAGCAAATAAAAGAAGTCAATATTTTCCTGAATACAATATTATAAGAATCTATTTCATGCAGTTGGATAGCACTTGTCATACCAAAAATAAATGGGGGGGAGGAGAGGACTTGACTCCCCTGGTAATCAAGCATTCAGAGGCTTCGTGGGGGGCTCTGCAAGCAATCTGCAGCCAAGGAATTGCATTATGTTTCATTACCCCAAGGACAGTGAATAGGGTCCATAGCACAGTGAGGATCATTCTGGTTTTGCACTCATTAAAGTAAAGCTTTGAGAAGACTGAATCAGGAGTCCAGAAAGTTCTTTACATTTTTCACAGCATGGAGAAGCGCAGGTTATCAAAAGGCAGTACTGACAATGATTTTGTATGAGGCTGCATGACAACAGGGTTGGAGATGCTCTGTCAGGCACTCCAACCCCACACTGGATGTACTCCTTTCGGGGAGCATTGGAACCGAACCTGCCAAATCAGCTGCCACTTTGAAAACAAACGTTTTTCCACTGTGCTTTCTTAAAGGGGAATAATATTCTAAAAGATCAACTTGCTCCATTGTGTGAACTACACACTGCTACAGCAAATGTATATTGCATGCTTTCTAAGCTCTCTCTGGGTTATTAGATGTCCTTAACTAACCTGAGGGTCGTTTTGACTATCTTACATTTTCTGCCTCCAAATCTATCAGATCATTACCTAACTCTCGTTTTTGTAACATTGCTGAAGTTGGTTTTGCCCTCTTGGACAGCTTTATGTTTCTTTGTATTATGTAAGTAGGCACATCATTCTTATGATTCAGTGTATATAGAGCAAATTACAATAAGACTCAGATCTGAATTATCTAGGTCCATCTGAAATAAACTCTGAATGTGCCCCTGGCTCTTCAGTTGTCCCTCTGTTACCAATGACAGTGAAATCTTGTCTCCATTAATCTCATATCAGCATACCCTGCAGTTAGACTTAAGGGAGAGCCCATCAGAACCAGATTCCTAGTTAAGACTTCAGTGCCTGAAATAGTAATTGGGTATCTGTAATTGTTTGCTTCCTCTTACATAAGAAGAATGCAAAATAAATGTCATTTAGAAAAGGAATTTGTTATGAAAACTGACTAATGCTATTCCAGAATTGGATCATTCCTCTGAGTTGCTGAGTTGAATTTGTAAATCACCCTCAATTTCAGTGATGGCAAACATTTTAATTCTGACACCCTTCTCCTCAAATATATTGCCTGGAGTACCTTTGGCTTAGTTTTCTGTAAAGGGGTCAATAAGAGACTCTCTGTCTCGAAAATAAACACATGAACAAAGGGGAAAGCCAGAGGAACAGAAGGCTAAAATGTCATGAAGGAAATTGAAGCAGGGAGATGAGATGGGGTCAAAAATTTAACAAGACAGGTGAGTGATGAGTTGATTTATTCTGCTAGAAAATAATCATGTTGTACTCCTTTGTTTTGGAAAGATTATACTGCTTTTCTGTTCTTGATGCCTTGCCTGAGTAGGCAGTACAGACAAACTCTCACAGATTGTTTCAACAGTGACACGCCACTCCACTCTGCAAGTGCAGAAAGTCTTCTGCAGTGTATTGAATACTTTCAGCTCTGTTTAGGCCAGAGGATTTGCAGGTTGGCCACGACACACTTTAGCAACTCGTGAACCTCTTCCAGATAGAAGAAAGCCAAGGTAGAGACTGCTGGTTTTTATGGATTTTTTTTTTTACAAAAATATAGTGTAAAAATATTGGGCCTCAGCTAGATAAAGGTATTCTTAATACCTAGTGTGGACTGTAAATGTTTTACATGGTTATGCCAAGTCTTTTTCAAGTATATATTTCAAATTAACATGAAAGGTATAATTTTTTCATTGAAAAGTTTATTTTTTGCTAATTATACTGGAGGGTGGGTGATTTCAGTACCATTCTCTGATTAATTTTTGCTATTACTCTCAACAAACTGCTTTTTGGGTCTTTTTAACATTTTTCTTTCTTTAGTCAAGATTGTTTCCTCTTTCTTTAACAATGATAATAGCTGAAGAGGAAGGGCTGTTCATAAAAATCGCTTTGGGTCTATAAGCACCATTTAGAATGGGGGGGTCTCTGTGGGAATTGTAAGACATTTGAGTGAAAGTTACAACTTATCTCTTCAAAACTTTTGTGATATTTTGACAGTTGAATTTAAATTAGATGCAGAATGTATATGCAGTTATGTGCTCCATGTTTTCCTTCCCACTTTGCCACAATGAAAAGAATAAAAGAAAGAAATTAAAAAAAAAAACAACGTTCTACATTTAACTCTGTTCATTAGGAGTGAAGGAAATTAATTAGTGGCTTTTTCCTCACTAATTCATGCATTTTCTTGGTCTCAAGCCAATCTAATAACTAAAGTGCTGTGCAAGTAGCTTTTAATTCATGGTGAAATAGTACATTCGTGATTCTTTCTGTTTTGAGCTGTGTGCTTAGAGATTCAGGTACAAAAAAAGCAATTAGGAGGAGGAAAAAAAATTAACGTCAAACTCACACTTGCATATTCCTTGTGCCACTCCTTTCTCATGGTATTTAGTTAGTTGCTCAGTTAGATAGCCATGGATAGGTTGATCGAATGTGTATCTACAGTTCTGGTTTCTCGAGTCACCAATTACATCTGTCTCAAAAGCAGACTAGCTGAAGGAAATTAACTCTTTTCTGGAGCTGAGTTAAAGCTAATTTGTTTGGGTTTTTTCCTAACTGCTTTTGGAAGTGTAAGAGCGACAGTAAGAAAGGCTTTTTTTCCTACCCATGAAAGTAACAAAGGAAATGCATCCATCAGCAATTCCACTGGTGCAGGTTGCCACCTCTGACTGAAGTGGGCACCTTTTACTTTTCAGCTTTATTTTTGGTTATCACAGGCAGATTCAGGAAAGTCTTTCATGAAACAAAAACACATTATCTGTTTTCAAGATCCATGAGCAGTTCAAGTCTGGAACATAGTTTTGGAACCTTCTCTAGATAATCTCCGTAAGTCATGAGAGATGTGTATTTTCCCTGGAAAAAAAAAATTGAACCATGGTCAGGTCTTCTCTGAAAGACTTCAGTCTTATTTCTGCTCACCTCTCCAAACAAATGTTCTTTCCTAGCTCCTTCAGATTCCCTATCTGAACAGACAGGGAACCTCATCTACAGAGTATTTGCTTTCTAAGATAGGAGGTAATAATCTTTATTTCTTTCTCTTTTTCTTTGGCATTTAGTGAACAGCCAAACCAAGACTAGACCTTCCCACAATCTCTGGTCTTCTTAAAATGCAGCTTGTGGCACAAAAACAAGATCCTAGTCATCTACTTCAGGGGAAACATGAGGAGGAAGCATTGTTAATCTTCTCTCCACCACATCAGCAGAGATGTTGAGTTCTTGAAAGACCACTGGGTGAACACAGCCAAAGCAGCTCCATGACTAAGCTCAGTAAATTAGCCAGAGTAATGTATGACTACCTCTTTTGCTCATGGCAGTTTAAACTAAAACTCCTGCTCTTGGCAGTACTTGAAAACAGATGTCTAGTTTTCACTAAGTTCATGGGGGTTGTGTACACAGAGTTACACAAAGACTTTGGTAGTTTTCTGAATCTGGGGCATATGTCTTTCTCTCTCATACTGTAGGTAAACTATGTTTTGTAATGAAGCTATTTTGAAGACTGAAAGGAAGAGGAGATATCTTCCCCTCTACTTTTTCATTTATTTGTTTTTTCTTTTTGACTGTGTTTGACCATGGGACAGACTGCTGTGCCTGTCCCAAGGAGGAGTTACTGTCTCCAGGAGGCAGAGCACTGAGTGACTCAGTAGGCAATACTTTCTGTTCTGCTTAAAGATTATCTTTACAGTGCGTACAGTGTGTCATTCTTTCCAAGCAAGAAAAACAATCATTTACATTTTTAATCAGACCTCCAGGAGCCTTAACCATGGAATTATCACAGCAATAACCTGGGCAGTATATCAATAATGATTCTGGCATCTCTTTAATAATAAAACTATGTCTGTCTTTAGCTCTGACCTTCATTTCACACAAAAAAGTTACACCTTTGTAGCACCAATTATACCTATCTGTCTATCTATGTGTATCTATGCAAACTTGATTCTAATGACTGAGACCTCATTAAATAAGGATTAATTTATATTAAATACATAATTAATTGGTAGGGATAAGGACTGTTTCACCTTTAATCATGACCAATCCATCTTCAGCCTATATCAACGTGATGGCAAGAGAGTTTTAACTTGAGTTCTGCACTTTTATTCTTCCTTTCTCTTCTATGACTTTTTAAATGTACATCACTGGCAATAGAGAACAGACTTTTTTCAAAACCACTGAAATGGCCTCTTTCAGGAAGTTCACTTGCCTACACAGCAGACTAACATAGCTACAGTAAGGATGGTTGCAAAACTGAAAGAATCTTACTGCCTCTAACGATTTATCCTGCTTCTTACACAGGGCTAGTTTCAGTATTTCTTTTCTGCATTGCAGTGTGCAATGCAGGCTTTCCAACAAGCCTCTAAGAATTCAATTAGAAAATCTAGCGGACTGAGTGCTGTGACTTAACCCCAGTTGGCAACCAAGCACCACAAAGCCATTCGCTCACCCTTCCCCCTCCTGGTGGGATGGGGGAGAGAATTGAAAGAGCAAAAGTAAGGAAACTCATGGGTTGAGATAAGAACAGTTTAATAATAGAAATAAAATAACAGCAGCAACAACAACAACAACAACAACAACAACAATAATAATAATAATAAATGATAATAATAAATAATAATAATAAATTGTAATGAAAAGGAAAACAACGAGAGAGAGAGAGGAACAAAACCCAGGAAAAACAAGTGATGCAACTGCCTACCACCTGCCAACCGATGCCCAGCCAGTCCCTGAGCAGCAATCACTGTCCCCTGGTCAACTGCCCCCAGCTTATATACTGAACATAACATCATATGATATGGAATATCCCTTTGGCCAGTTTGGATCAGGTGTTCTGGCTATGATCCATTCCAGCTCTTGTGCACTCATTTACAGAGTATGGGAAACTGAAAAGTCCTTGACTTACTATAAACACTGCTTAGCAACAACTAAAACATCAGTGTGTTATCACATTGTTCTCATGCTAAATCCAAAACACAGCACTGTACCAGCTGCTAGGATGAAAATTAACTCTATCCCAGCCAAAACCAGGACACAGAGGTAGGTACATATTTATCATGCTGGACATTGGGACTTCAGTTCCTAAACTAGGTTAGCCTTAGGGGACATTTATGTTCACTTCTGAAACACCTGTGAAGGTTTAAGAAGGTACGTCTCTTGAAAATGTTTTGTTGTGCCTTCAGTTTTGAAACAGCACCAAGTCAGTGAGCAATAGAGAGTTTTTTCCTTTGTTCTTTAATGTCTGTAAAAATCCTTACTCAGCTATGTCCTGAGGAATGGTAGTAGCATTAAAAATGCTTCCTTTTGTCTCATAAGCACACCGTAGTTACTAAGAAGTTCCAGTTTTGTATTAACTTCTGGTTAGTATTAGACCTCACTAGCCTTTTCAGGCTGAAGTGTCTAGTTGCTTTAAAAAATGTTTGTATCTCCTTCGATGTTCTTTTGGGAGACTTCTACTCTGACACTGGATCGAAGACAGCTTATTTTGGAAAAGCACAATCAAGAGAAATAGTCCTACACGTTTGACTTTTAAGCTGCAGGATTTAATTTCTGATTTCTATTTGCACTCAAATATGTGCATATATTTTAATTCAAATAAGAGGGCTTTTTCTTTTATCTTACCTGTCATTCTCTGTTTTAAAGCAAGAGAAATGCTCTTCTCTTAACATGGCCTATTTTTTTGTCTTCTTCCTAGCTAGGGATTATTTTATTATCTCTGATCCTGATATGATGACAAAATACATATATATCCTAATTTTTAGATTCCTCCTGGCTGTAGAGTTCTAGTCAACATTTTTAACAGAAATAGTGGCAGCAAATGGGTTTTAGGAACCCAAATAAAATTTTTGCTAGAATTCAAATACTGTTTAACGCAGAGTTGTGCTAGGGACTGATTTGGTCTGGGCTGGATAAAAGAGTTTTTTCCAAATGCAGATGAAACTTTAGGTAGTTTAAATGGGAATGAATGAGTTTGAGTTCATTTTAAGGGTAAAGTACTTGTTAACAAATTAGGTAAATGTGTGGGAGGAAAGTGGAGGTGTCAAACAATCTCCCACGGTCAAGAGAATAGACTAGACTAGACTAGACTAGACTAGACTAGAATAGAATAGAATAGAAATTTCGGTTGGAAGGGACCTACAATGATCATCTAGTCCAACTGCCTGACCACTTCAGGGCTGACCAAAAGTTAAAGCATGTTGTTAAGGGCATTGTCCAAATGCCTCTTAAACACTGACAGGCTTGGGGCATTGACCACCTCTCTAGGAAGCCTGTTCCACTGTTTGACTGCTCTCTTGGTAAAGAAATGTTTCCTAATGTCAAGCCTGAATCTCCCCTGATGCAACTTTGAAGCATTCCCACATGTCCTATCACAGGATCCCAGGGAGAAGAGACCAACACCTCCCTCTCCACTTCCCCTCCAGACGAAGCTGTAGAGAGCAATGAGGTCGCTCCTCAGCCTCCTTTTCTCCAAATTAGACAAACCCAGAGTCCTCAGCTGCTCCTCATAGGACCTTTCACCAGCTTTGTTGCCCTCCTCTGTACACATTCAAGTACCTTCACATCTTTCTTAGATTGTGGGGCCCAGAACTGCACACAGCACCCAAGGTGAGGCCGCATCAACGCTGAATACAGCGGGATAATCACCTTTTTTGACCGGCTGATTATACTGTGTTTGATGCAACCAACCACAGGATGTAGTTCACCCTCTTGGCTGCCAGGGCACACTTCTGACTCATATTGAGCCTGCTGTCGACCAGCACCCCCAAGATCCCTTTCTGCAGGGCTGGTGTCCAGCCACTCCTCTCCCAATTTATACTTGTGTCCAGAACAATCAGGCATTAGCCATCCCACCCTCCCTCATTCCAGTCCACTCAGCAAATTACCCATTCCCCCTTTCATTTGGTTGCTTCACCTTTGAAGTCTCTGCACAAATTCTCTTTTTTTAAAATTTTCTTTCACTGCAAGGCACACTACCACAGCTCTGAGGTGCTGTGCTCCTCCATCTTTATGTGAAGTTTTTACCCTCATACTTTTCTTCCACCATCTACCACAGCCGCTTCAGCCATTCTGTCAAAAAGCCATTCTTCTGCTCTCTAAAAACCTTCTGAAAAGTATCTTTTTTTTAACAGCAACAACTTACTGTGGCTGTTAATTTACACTGCAATCCTTTAATCTACTTCCTACTAGGTAATAATAATATTTTACCATCTTGGAAAAATCTCTGACCTCTCAAAACCGATTTTGTTTGTTTCAACAACCCTGTTCCATTGCTGTGTATCTTTTATCCCTTAACAAGACAGATGTAAACTGTAAGGTGCCACTTACCCAGTAAATGTTTATAAACAGCACCAAAGAATAATTAAAATCTGGAGTCCAAGTAAATGAAATTAAATTTAGTCCATCCCAAGGTTATTTGCTTTAGCTGCCCCCTTTCCCTTCACCCTTTGCCTATCTCCCATTCCATTCTCTTCTTTTCATCCTGACATTTTTGCCGCACTTTGTTTCTCTCTGGTCCTTTTCTCCTTTTCTTTTTCTCCAGCATTTTCCTTCATTTTGATTTCTTCATTTCTTATTCTGCCACATCTACCTGCCTGTTTTTCATTTGTCTATTTCTCTTCTCTCCTACATATTCTTTCCTACATACTTCCCTTTTCTTTCCAATCTGTCATATCTCAGCATCAGTCAATTTTCCTTTTGCTCTCTTAGAACTTCTCTTCCACCCCACCCAGTTTAAAAACCTATAGTATTTCCCTCTTCCTTTCTCCTTTTCTGATTGCAGTCTTCCTTCTGAGTATTTTTACCTTTATTTCCCCTTTCCTGCAAGCTACCCCATTTCTCTTCCCTCCTGGTTTTTGCAAACCCCCTCTAGATCTTTCTTATTTGTACAACATTCTCTCTGTGTTTTGTCCCACCTCTTTTCCCCATGTCTGCTATTCCTGCATAACATAAATGTGGGAGCAGTGGAAAAATTTGATGCTGGGGTTCCCAGGACAAGAGGAGGCATGTGGGCATCTCAGCAGACCTCAGTAGGGGATGGCATATATGGTCTGCAGGTGTCTTGCACCAACCCAAGTTGCAATTTTCCCTTGCACCTTTGTATGCAATCCTCTCCAACAGACAGAGTTGGCCAGATAATAATAATTCAGCACTGGAAAGTGAGTTGAAGGCATGGCTATGTCCCAACTCTGGGCTTGAGCATTGCTCGTGGACTCTGAAGAGCAGGAGGGAAGGAAGACAGAGTGTGATTGATTCTAGCTACTGTTTGCCAAGACCAAGACCTTCCAGAGAGCCCTTCAGGGATGGGAAGACCCACAAGCGTTCTGGCTGTGCTGTTCTTTCCATCTCCACAGAGTGAACTGGAGGTTGGGCTGACAGGGTAATTAACAGGGGAAGATGCTGGTATGCATCCATGCCAGCCTACAGTGACTTGCTCACTAGAGTTTGAATTGCCTGTGAACAGCTCTCGGTGGCTCTCATTTAAACCGCAAAAATGTCAGAATATTTTATTCAGTGGTAAACACAAGTGAGTTATCGGGGCTGACTGTTTCTCAGTTCATGCCTTTTAGCAAACAACTTCTGAAATGAGTTGTCCCTCCTCCTTGCAGCTAGCAGTAAGCGATTCATATGTTTTAGGGTTGTGAAGAGGTTTTTTAATTTATTTTTTAAAGATCTATTTTAAAATAAAGTGGTTCTCACATAGAGGGACTGATCCTTTTCCTAGTACAGTGAATGGTAAAACTACTGTGGACTATGAAAGTGCAGCATAGCAGTCTTTATCTTCAGCTGTGTAACACGTCTAGAATCCATCTGTTCTACTACTAGGAACTGGAAGATTTGAAAACATTAAAGCAGCAAGGAAAAATTGCAAGCAGGGATGAAGAGAAAGTATTGTGATTAGAACAAAATCATCAATTGCCATATGCTTCCCTACAGAGAAAAATATTTCGACACCCATTACCTAAAAAAGCCCAGTTTAGCCTTTCCCTGGAAATAGTCTTCTACTACTTATACAGTAGCTAGATAAAATAATGTTTATAATTTATCAGCAGTTCTTCAGTCCCTTAATGTCATTGCACTGATAAAAGACTTTCCAATACCTTAAACAGAAATACTGACTTATGATTAATTCTCAGCTGCAAAAGGTGAAAAATGGTGAAAAAAATATTGCCTTCTTTCTTGTTCTTATGCTTATTCTTACTTTTATTTTTTTCTTATGCTTATTCTTAATTTGTTTTCTCATTCTTATTCTTACTTTTACTCTTATTCTTACTGAATTCTGTTTCTCCCTGTCTCTGAGGCTTTGAACATCTACTGCAGTCTTTGGAGACTGCTAGGAGCCATAAATGCTGAACTTTTTTTCAGAATCATGTCGTCAAGGCATTTTGTATATTAAGGTTAGAGGTTGAACAATGCAGAAAATGCTGTCAGTGCTTTCAGTTACTTGTGTTCATTTTGCAGTATTTTGCAAAATAAAATTTAAAATGAGCTTTAAGTATCTGCTGCAGATATGCGATGGCTGAAAGCAAAGGATTTGTTCACAAAATCCTATGTATTTTTATATTTCACATTGGAATCATCCAAATGTTTCCTTTTTAATTAGGTTTTTTAAAAGATTAGTTGATTCACCTGAGAACAGTAGCCATCATTAATTTAAAGACAGCAGCAAAATTTTGCAATGTGAATGGAAAACCTCACCAAAATAGCCCAAATTTAGGGTCTGCCTGCTGATATCTAAGGTTGGCTTATTTTTTATGATAAGTGACTTTAAGTCATCACCATTATCTGCTTGATTTTCTTTGCCCTTCTATTCAAACTAGAATCGTCCTACGAACACCTGCAGAACCTCATTATCCTCCTTCAAATTCCTCCATAATTCTTATGACAGCTTTCTAGAGGAGGCAATGCTCACATGCTTGTAACAATCTTATTCTCTAACCAGTTCTTCAGGGTTGTCTTTCTGAGCACCCTTAGCTGCCGAAGATATTTGCTGTCTTCTGTCGTTTTTTCAAGTTGTATACTCCTTGGAACAAGAAGCTGTGAGAGCCTCATTTCCTGAATGAAGGAGGCTATAGTGGCCATGCTCTATGGCTATGGATCGACCTCCTACCAACAAAATTTGAACAAGCTTCTCAGTTTCAGCCAAAGTTGACAGAGGGTTGTATCTCAAAAACTAGTAATTTCCTGTTAATTTTGTACAAACAAGCCTACAAGAAGAGAAGGATCCTAATAAAGCCTTCAGTAAAAAAGAGTCTGCAGACTAAGTACACTTTTTTCCTAGTCATTAAAGAATGCACACAGGAACTCAAACATGAAAGAAAACACTGTTTGTTAGACACAAAACTTCATTAATTCTGAAGGTCAAGGAATTGCTTGTTCTGTGTTTCAATAGTTCATAACACAGTATGATCCTGGTTCATCTCTGTAGTATGTAGGTAGTATATTCTACCAAAAAATAGTAACATGTAGGAGAATATTTCAGTATCTGCTGTGAGACATTTAAGGAAAGTATAACTCACTGAAGATGAAGACAGTATGGAGTAAAAAAACTTCGATTTTATGGATATTTCCCAACACAATATACAGGTAAACCACAATAGCATGCTAAAGTGTAGAGAGGCACATTGATTCAATCTAATATTCTGAAGCAGACAAAGTTTAATCAGATAATAGAGGAAATTTTCTTTATATGTTGGTATGGAAACTTCTAAGACCATTAAACTGTGAAACAGCTATGCCTGTTCATGGCCCTGTCCTATAAGCTTCTGCGCCAGGTATCCTCACTTTACATCTTTAGCATCTATAAGTCCCTTAGGCACAGGAATCCATCTTATTGAAGGACCTTGTGGATTATCCCATCAAGTCTGGATACCATTAAAATTTCATGGTACTCTCGTTTCACTCATATTTTGCCAAAATGGAAATTCTAATTTTTCATCACACTTTAGTCAAAATAAAATTCTGTTCTTTAACACAGCAGGACTGAGCTATAAGTTAGGGTAAGTCTACCAGAAATAACTTGCAGTGTAAAAAGAAAGCAGAGTTCAAATGTGTTCAAAATCCCATTAACCTACGCAATTCAGGTTGACCAAGAACAAATCTCACTTCTCTTCTTTCTTTCCTTAGGATGCCTGTCAATTATGTTAAACTGAATTGACTGCCGTCCTGTGACTTGAATAAAGATAGATAGTACAACATTTCCAAACCATATTACTCATCTGAAAGAGAGCAAAAACACCCTTATTTTTCCAGAAACAATGATTACTCTACCAGTTGTAACTCATTGAATCTAAAAGAGCTTTTATTATTATAATTATCTTCTAATTGAATTTTTTAGACATCTATAATTATAACAATGCAGCTTTTATTTTCTTTTAAATAATAAATTTCATAAAGACAAACACAATGGCTGGCATAAAACAATAACCAAAAAAAGTGGGGTTTTTGTCAGAATAAAAACAAAGAGAAAACATTTCTGTTAATCAGAAAACAGCAAAGCATAGTACATCATCTTGAAATCTTTCATTGTGCTTTGAAAACTGCAGCCCATTTGGGAAAATTGATTTCATAATGGAAATCATAATGGATTTCATCACTGTATCTTGGATTCTTTTTTTTTTTTTTCTCTCTCTTCCAAGCCAATGTCAAAAGTCTTGTAGTTTATGTTTCATGTTCTGGGGTATAATTAGTTAATGGTGTCCCTTTCCAGTAAAAATAAATCGCTGTGATCTAGTTTTGGGTAACTATGCTTCCCAGCAGAACAAGTTACTTACCAAAATCTTTCCTATGGAAACTCATGAGGCACATGCAGCAGAGAAGCAGGCAGTGGGGCCTCTAGCAGTGGCTGCAAGGGAAGAGACAACAGTGACTCCAAGGCAGTTGCAACACTTACAGGCAGTACACAATCTGGTGCATCTGCATCTCATGCACCTGTATTTCATGGACATCTGGCTGACCAGTTTGTCCACAACACAAGAGTTTGATTTACTTAGAAGCTCCAACTCTAACAAAGTCACACTGCCAGTCTCAGTACAGGAGCTGTACTTAATTCTGCACCATCTGGAACATCCAGTTTTATTTCAGTGCATATTATAAGTGAAACACAATACTGCCCATCGCTGTTTATCTTTTGTTTTGTTTTTAAAACTCTATTTCCTTTTTCAATGACCTGTTAGCATCAGAGCTCGTATTTGTAACTTTTTTATCTTTGTGAGGAAACAAAGTGATAGTGGAAATTAACTGAAGTAAAAACATGTGAAAATATAAAATTGAGGGCAATAGAAAGTATACATAGACTAGACTAGACTAGACTAGGCTAGGCTAGACTAGGCTAGGCTAAACTAGACTAGACTAGACTAGACTAGACTAGACTAGACTAGTTCAGTTTGAAGGGACCTCCAATGATTATCTAGTCCAACTGCCTGACCATTTCAAGGCTGACCAAAAGTTAAAGCATGTTATTAAGGGCATTGTCCAAATGCCTCTTAAACACTGACAGGCTTGGGGCATTGACCACCTCTCTAGGAAGCCTGTTCCACTGTTCGACCACCCTCTCAGTAAAGAAATACTTCCTAATATCAAGTCCAAACCTCCCCAACGCAGCTTTGAACCATTCCCACATGTCCTATCATGGGATCCCAGGGAGAAGAGACCAGCACCTCCCTCTCCACTTCCCCTCCTGAAGAAGCTGTAGAGAGCAATGAGGCCACCCCTCAGTCTCCTTTTCTCCAAACTAGAACAAACCCAAAGTTCTCAGCCATTCCTCATAGGACATGTCTTCAGCCCCCTCACCAGCTTTGTTGTTCTCCTCATGGCATAACAAATATGATCTTATATTTTTGTTGAAACTCATTTTTCTTCCTTTCCTCATCATGTGGTTCTATCTGCACTTCATCAAAAAATGTGAAAATCACTTCAGTAAAAAGTATTACTTTCTTATTTTTAATGACTCTTCAAAGCCTAAAGATATCCTTATGCAAGAAGACATCTCTGCTGGGTTTTACTCTGTCCACAGGAGCAGATTTGTTTCATTGCTATGAAATCCTGCATCTTTTGACACAATAATACAAGGAGATAAGAAAAAGTATTTTGTGGTGGGTCCTGATCCCAATTCTTCAAGGTGTTGAGTAAATTATAGAAGCAGTGAACTGCTGAATTTTATATATGGATGCTTTTTTACCTCCACAGTCTAAGTTTTTTTGTGAAAATTTGTATTTGCTTCTCTGCCTATTTATTAAATCTTACAAGTTTGCCTTCTTTTTGTGCTTAGTATTGAAATATTGGTGGTTTTCTTTCTCAAAGTAACTTTTGGAGATATAGTCCATAGGGCCATCACAACAACTGCACCGTGTTATCTGTATTATCATTCCTAAGGCATTTAAAGAGTCACAGATACATTTCTAGGCAACAGGTTTCAGAATGAAAAACATTCCTGAGCTTGTGTGCTAGAAATGTTCTTGTGGACCTGGAGAATGTCCTTCAGAAATTCTCTGCTGCTTGTGGTGTAAACCTGGCCTTACATCTTGTGTACAGTGGTTCATAATGGAATTACACATGGAGCTAAGCCGTCAGCCCCTGAAAACAAGAGGGAATGGTGGGAACAGAGAATAAGCTCTAAATGTAACATATCTTGGCTGTGTATTGCTCTTTTCTGCAAGATTTCATCCTCAAATAAGATGTCAGAGAGGACTTGTGC
>NW_008825208.1:3078792-3083133 GCF_000699105.1 Pygoscelis adeliae
CCACACCAGTGTGAAACAAGCTAGCAGGGCAAGGATTATCATGTCCTCAAAAAACCCAACCATTTCTGATGGCTAAACTGGAAGAACTCAAACCTGATTTTACTCCTCTGGTTTACTTTCAAATGTTAACACTTCACCTCTGTAGCATTAAATCCGTTTCTCATGTATATATTTCAAACACAGGTTAAGGTTAACACATGCACTATTGCTTTCAACATAGTGCAGCTGGCTTGCAAGTGCAAACCTGAACAAGTTTCCCTGGCCTCATGAAGTACAGTAAGAGCATGAGGAAATCTGAGTATAACATTTAATTCCAGCTGATTTTATTAAAATTTTGATCAAGCCTTATGTACAGAGAAATTGGCTGATTTGACCTGAAAAGATGTCTGAAGTACAAAACAGCCTATTGATGTAAAGCAGATTACTCTTCTGTGATTATTCCATGTCTGGAGTATCCTAGATGGTTCCTCAGTGAAGATGATCTCACAGAAATCATAACTCAGAAGACTGTAAGATATGAGGGTGCAAGGGAAAGCATCAGCCACTTCATTTTGCAACAATCATCTTTCCTATTAGAGAATCTAAGCAACAGAGTTGTAGCATGGCAAACCTGGAAAGGTGCACAATTTTTAACGAAGACCATAAAAATCAAACCTGCCTATGTTCATCAGATAGCTTAATGATTTGGAAGATGGCATAGAGATGCCCAATCGCAATGCTTACTTGGACCATGAATGGTGTCAAGGACCAGTAGCTGCAAAGCTGATCCAGGGCCTGTGTACTGTATGCAGTTCCTCTCTGCTGCTATCCTGTGTGCACCTTATGAAAAGTTGAGGGAAATTAACAGATAAATCCATTGTTTTACACTAAAGCAATATAAACAGAGAATAGATTTCATTAACTGTAAGATAAAACAAGCATAGTGTGGTTTTAGTCATTTAGTTAACCAGATATGTTCTCAA
Organism: Pygoscelis adeliae; assembly: GCF_000699105.1. Lineage (NCBI taxonomy): Eukaryota > Metazoa > Chordata > Aves > Sphenisciformes > Spheniscidae > Pygoscelis > Pygoscelis adeliae. Next base: position 3,079,755 of record NW_008825208.1, read on the forward strand.
ATTATTTGAATGGAAATGTTAACTTAAACAGATTTTTTTCCCCTGAATGCAATACATTTTGCTCTCTAAGTTCTCAAATTAAAATAAGAAGAATTTATATTATATTTTCACAGGGCGTAGCTAGAAGAATCTGGAAGATCTGTGTATCATGGATAATGCAGGCATATGTCTGTCAATTATATAGTTTTAAATATTTGTTGGTACCCTGTTACATAAAGTCTAAGATGAAAATATCTCTAAATATTATATTTTGATGTACATTTTTTGGTACTTGAGATGCTACCTAGCAAAAGATGGAGGTTGAAGAACTTACAAGATCTAATTTGTTATTCTGTTCATGCTTCATGATACTTGATCTCATGCATGTATGAGAGGATGAATGCAGGTCTGCGCACTCCACTGAACAGACAATATAGCAGAAGAAAATTCCATTCCTCCTGTGCACTGAAATCTGACAAAATTGGAGCATTTGATTTTGGTTGTGCTGAGGCAGCCTACCCTAGAAAATACTTCATTATAATCCTTTAATACTTTAAATCAACTCTCAACTTAAGGTTAAATTTATGGTGTAGATTATATTGGCACAGAAACTTCCCCGCTTGTCTGTGAAAAGTCAATTCAGTGCAAAGCTATGTCAGTATACGAGCAGGCATTGCTATGATATCAGCAAGGTGTAGATAAAAGCAACTTTGCGTATTACACAATGCTAAGGGCTTGACTCTCGTCTTTCTTACTCTATTGTGACTGTTGACTTTAGAGGCATTATTCCTTATTTACACTGGTAAAACACATGTTCACAAGTGAGTCTCCATAAGGAGCTAAAGCCAAAGTGAGGAGGGAAAAATGCTTCTTTGAAGGGAGCATGTGAGCAATTCTACAGTAGAAAGTATTATTTAAAAAACAGTTAAGTGAGTACAGTTAGCAAGAGTGTTATTGTGCTTTAAATCTCTGGAGGAAGGGTGATTAGATGTAGTTTCTATTTTTTCTGTAATATTTTTGAATAGAATATGTTACTTGCACACGCTGCAGAAGCTGAGCATAAATTGCCTCACTAAGCTCTATTATTCTGGCCAACAGCAAGAATAACAAGCTGAGACACTGATGAACTCAGAGAAATATGAATAACACATTAACACTCAGGATGTATCAATAGCATGCTGCCTGACACTGGGGACAAGCATCTTGAGGATGCGAGGGATTGCAAGAATGAGTCACCAAAAGCAGGTCTGGAGATGGGAGATTTTCAAGACCATTCTGATGGCTCTAGGGAAGACAGATTCAGCTGCAGGGGGTAAGAAGTCTTGCCAATAAAAAACAAAGGGGTTTTGTCTCTCAGATATCATTAGGCTCCACATAAAAACTGAGGGGAGCTAAGCAGGAGGAGTGATTTTTATTTTCACACACAAACAACACAGTATGGGGATGTTTATGATACTCAGATGATTATATCTCAGGCTTACTGCTCTTCCAACCTCATTTCCGGCATAAAACTCAGGAGAGTATGATGAATGAGAGACCTTCAGGGGAGGGAGGGTGAAATGCTGTTGAAAAACATTCCCCAGTTGGCCTTATTATAAAATATCACAGCACAATATAGCCAATGTTGTTGTATAGAATTCCAGGCACAAAATAATAATAAATACATTCTTTATTGAGAAATGTAAGAGTGCGCAAAAAGGGTTTTTTTCTTTCAAGAGATTCTTTTTGTCTACATTTGGTGCAGTCTGCTGGATTAACAGCCCTTACACCAAAAGTCCTCTTACCAGAGAACAAGCAGCCTGCTCCTTTTCTTGAGTGATAGGCCCTTGAGCCATCAGGACTTAGCTCTGTCTGTCAAGTTACAGTCCTTTCTTCTGAAATTGCCCAGCAGGATTCAGCAGTAGCTGGACTGAGCACACTAGCTTAAATCATGTAGCTTACAAAATAGCTACAGTAATGCCAGTTTTGTCACTTTCAGCCCAACATCCATAGCCCGCTCTGATTAAGGAGGAACTTGCAAAATTAAAGAATTGAATATGTATGTCAATGAGAATTTAAGATGCCGTATGCTATAATTTACCATTGATTATAATCAGAGAAAATTCAGTTTCCACACTTGATCACTGTTGAAAGCTACACTGTACGTGGCAATCTAAGGTGCTACTGAAGGAAAGCAGCAGGAAGTTATACTGTACTTCACTGACACAGCCAAATATGTTTAAGGAATCCAGTAGGAGCCCATAAATTCATAGCTCTGATGTCATTATTAACGTGGATGCAGTCTGAGAATTTCCAGGATTATAAAAAGCCTATTCAACTGAATGTTAGTGCACTATCATAGTGAAAAAAGTGCTACTACAGTTTGCATCTCTATTTAATTAGAAAGTAATTGCTTCTATATCCTAAATTATTATTTCTGAGGCTCAAAGAGGAACAGTACTTTTGTAGCTTCAGAAAATAGAAGCACTGTGTCTGTAGAAGCAGGAGTATGTGAGATGTTGGCGCATCCTGTGAATAGGGTCCAGCCTTGACAAGCGAGAAGTGTAGATTTTATTGGTTTTGCCATTGAGGTAACAGTCAGGAAGCGCAACGTAAGTTTCATGCCCTCATTTCAGTGTTTTGATGCTTTCCACAAAGACTGTGCTGGCCAGTATTTTCACCTTTACCAACCCAGAATTATGCTTTTGTAAGTGTGAAAGAAGGCTCTGCAGTGGCTTGAGGAAATCTTGGCCTGTTGGGGTGTCAATCACCTTGAAAGAAATCAAGTACCATCTGGAAGTTCTTTATTCCTTGGCAGATGAGACAGCCACTACTTTCCAGGCTAGCCTCGGATCACTTCTAATGCTGGTAATGCTGGAAATGGTTTAACAGGCATGTAAAATATCAAGCCACAACAAAAACAAAACAAAACAAAAAACCCACCAAAATATAACCCTAGTAACAGTGTTTGGAAACATGACAATGAAACAATGACTTGATTTGCTTTGGTTTATCTTAAGATTGTGGCAAGCACTATGGAGCTTAAGTTATAAGTAAGTTAGAAGTATGAAAACCAAGTTTGTCCATTCATTATAACTGTGGGGTTTCAGAGTGGTGCCTGTGCACACACACATTGCACTAAAGTCATTAATCTGGGGGAGGCCCAGCCAACTGTCAGCAGACATGAGGCAATGGCCTGGCTGGAGACAATGGACACACTTGGAATTGGGTGACCGACTGAACCTTCACAATAAAGTGTTTGACTGATTGGTAGAGGGGTCCTGCAGGTGGGAATTTCAGGCAGGTCTCAAGATTTTCCCCAAGAAAGCTGCGGCTGTGTCTGCTTTTACTTGTATGCTTAAACATGTTGGGTTAACTTCCTGGGTGGAGTGAACCAAAGACTTCCCAAGGCCATTCCTGC
>NW_008825208.1:3083179-3125660 GCF_000699105.1 Pygoscelis adeliae
AGTGATCAAATCATACATTTGTAAGTAGTCAATAGAAACTCTTCCTTCAGAAGTGGTCATGTAGAATAGTCTTTCATATGTAAGCTAAGATAATCTATGACAGTAGAGATCATTAGAAATGGAAAATGCTTCTGCTGGGGTGGTTTTGTAGGACTACAAACAGCTGGGTTATAAGAACTGTGCAGAACAGAAGTTTGGGGAGCATGTCCTCATCCAGCTGAAGACACCTCTGTGAGGATACTTGCCATGGAGACTCCCGTTTTCACCACACAGAAAACGGCTATCTTGCTCAGCAGATTACATTTCCATGTAAGCATTCTTGCATGTCAGGTTCTTAATACATTAGGGTGGGACATTTTTACTTTCTAATAAATGCTCTGTCTTGAATGTGCAACAACACATTCCCTTGTCATATGCACCTAGCAGACTACGAAGTTGGGCTGACAACAAGGATAAGTCACACAGCTACTATAGCTACAGTCTGGGTCTCAGATGAGGTGCTTCCTACATACGGTACCTTCTTTGAATGGAGAGCTCAATAAGTTTTTGAGGTATTCTCTTAGCTATGACAGCTGAGTCAAGTGGATCTTCACGTCAAGAATGTAATTCTTTGAAATGGACCCTGACCTGAGGTAAAACCTTCCTTTACTTTTCCCTCACAGTGCAACCTATCCATACGAACTCCTTGTAACTCTCAGTAACTCAGGTGTATACTCAATATACTCAGATGTATAATGGTGCTTTTAGAACACATCTGTAGGGTGATTAGATTTAACGCTAGCTGGACAAGAAGCAGTTAAGTAATGTGACTTGGATTAATTTCTTCCCACCAGCTCATGGTAGGTCTCAAGCTCTTCTGAATTGCCCCAGAAGTTTAACTTCAGTACAAGAACACACCATTAGAGAAACATGCATTACGTAGATTTGTGAATGAGGGGAGCAGCACCATTTATGTGTAGTTCTTGCTGAAAGGAGTCATGACTTGCTTGAATTAAGTTATTTTGCATTTTCCAGAACTGACCTGATCTGGGAGTTTGAACAGACATGCCTCTGGTGCATCAGCTTGCACATGTGGAAAATGAGAGTTAAAATTTGCTCACCTTTGAGTAAATGTTCAGGTTGACATATGAAAACTGAAGAGAGAGAATGAGAACAGAGAGAATCATTTTCGTACTCTAGTAAAAGCACCAAAAACTTCTCCTTCCAGTGAGGCTGATCTGGTTGTGTGTTGCGTATGGTTGTTCTGCCACATATTCTGTAGGGCTATATTCAAGTGCACTTTCCACCCCACCACTGAGTTAAATGCCATTAACAGAACTAGTTAGCCTTCTTTTTTGTTCAAAAGTTGAGATCAGACATCTAAATATTGATACTAGAGTAAAGGTAGTCATGCATCTATTAGTGATGCTGAATTGCCAAACAAATAGACATTCTTCCCCTTTTAGGTACTTGCTAGTACCTGAAATTCACAGAAGTTGAAAGTAGTTTGCTGTCACCAAGCCTCCCCCCTTCGATGGAGTAGCTGGGTAACTTTTCCTGTAAATTCTCTTGTCACCAAAGACATGCTTCCTGGAACATTATGTCACGGTGAACACATCTTTCTCCCTGATGCTATTACATCATGTCACGTGTGGTACCTTTGGGAATCATGTAATAGCACAGCAGTTTGTCATGCCACAGGGAGAAGCATTTCTAAGAGGGTGCTATGGTGATGGAATGGACACCTATATGAAAATCTGCCTTTAATTACCAGCAAGACTTGAAGCATGAGCAAAACACTGTCACATATTAGGAAATGCCTTGTTGAGGAAAAGCTAATACTTCAGTTCTCTATGGATTAATTAGAAAAGGAGCCCCATCCAGGACCCACAACTGTTTACTTGAATAGTTTTCAAGCAAACTGCAGTGTTTCAACTGGGCTCTAATTATGCCTGATGGACCCATTACTTTATAATCAGAGCAGCATTGTACAATTTTCCCCAGTGATTAATTAAATGGATGAGATAGTGCCCAAATCTTGCTAGCAAACAAGATTACTCAAATTTTTCACCAGAGGTGTTGCATGTATGTTGTTCAAAGCCAGTGGGGTCTTCTACCCCTCACTTACTAGGTTTACAATACCAAGACAATCCAGACTGGTGTACATCTTCGTTCCCCATCATGACTCAGTCCTGCAGTTGCCCACAGAGGATCTCATAAAGCTCTGGAAACCTCAACTGCTTTTCAGTTAGGCTTATTTCCTATAAAGGTAGTTTTCTGAACAAGGTTGAATGTGCAACACTTGTGAAAATGCCTGTGCCTGCAGCCAAAGGCACTTAGAAGACAGGAAAGCTGTCACTTAACTGCTGTCCACTTCAGAAAGCACTAAGGGCAGCAGGAAGCCAAAATGAATGGTAAGGTGATTGCATCTTTTACAATTTCTTTTCATTGCTGCTACTGCTGCTGCCCTCTCAGTGATCTGACCTTTTGCTATTTGATCTTTTTTTCCTTCTTTTAATGTTGAGTGTTTCATCCAACAGGATCACCCCAGCAAATTTGGTTGTGTAAGTGCAGCAAATGTAGGGCAAGAAGGGAGGGATGGGGAAAGACAGATTCTTGAAACTTTGCATGGAGCCTCACAGATGGCACAGGAAAATGAAGAAGAAAAAAGTAACAATTTAAAGGCTGCTCTGTGGCTTTTAATACATTTCTGAGAAGAGAGGATGAATATTTGCACTATGTGGGTCCTGAGTGAGAAGCAAATGTACCTGCAGTATTTAACTGAAATTGTTACAATATTTTAGCTGAATTGATGTATTTCCATTTTTCGTGTGTATAGAACTGTCTTTCTAAGAGACCTCTGTCTATGCTTGAAGTAGCCTGAGTTACAAATGTATTTACTTTTGAGGTGTGTTGGATCTATTTTTACTGCAGATTAATTAAGAACTTTGTGTGAGGTCCGACGTGCTTAGGCACATTATTGTTTGTAAACACAGCCGTGTCTGATCAGCAAAGCATTAAATGAAGTCTTCACTCACAATGAAGTTGATGAAGACAAAAAGTCTGTTTTGACAACTGATCAATGCTAAATACAGCTGGATTTGCTGAGTCAAAGCCAGTGGTGTTATGTGTGTTACGGAATTCTTGTGGAACTGGTGTTCTTGCCCCCACAAATTTTGTCTTTCTGTGTGATTTTTGTACCAAACCCCAAAGCCCCCTACACAGAATCTGAGATTACACACACACTGTGTCCTGCAGTGCATTATAGGCAAACCCAAAGTTATTTAGTCCATACAGAGCTCTATGCTTATGTGACTGCACTGCTTACAGGATTGAAACTACATACAGGCTCATTATCACGCAGCTTCACCCTGATACGGGATATCATGATATTGATCTACTCATGTTTCAGAAGGCACTTGTGGGCTTAAAAAAGAGCAAAAACAACACTATGGGAAACGTTTTCTGTCTTGTTTGCATTACACAATAGAGTCATAGAAACTATGGGTGGGGAAAAAAACCTATGAATTATTAGGGCTATTGCTATCATTCAAACAATGGTGGAAGCATTTTAAATTGCTCTGAAAACTTTGCCAGAAAGTTTTGTTATTTAAAATGTTTTCACAGAATTGGCTACCTTTTATACAGAACTCTGACACCAGAGTTAAAATCTGCAAGGAATATCAATGGTATATCTGAAGAGCCTGTCTGAAAATGTTCCGTGTTGTAAAATACATCTAAATGTAGAACAGTCCATGGAGGAAAGTTTAAAAGAGAGGCCACAGGGGAAAGCTGCCAGTGACAGTACACAAAAACCCCAGACTTTACAACCTCTTATTTTATTCTTCCAAAACACTGATTTTGTTCAGTGTTTAATTATAGCACCCATACAAATAATTATTTTTTGTAACAGAATGCTCATGATTCCTTCCATACCCAAGGATGAAGTCTCCTTTACAATGTTAACTTTGTGGAGGATGAGTCTTCTGTGACAACCTAAATTTCCTTAGGAAGCTCCAGAAGTTTACAATTTCAGTGACATTCTTTACCTAAAAAAGCTGTAATGACCTGCAGCAAAGAGTTAAAGGAAGAAAACAAAAAAGTGTAATCTGAATTCAGAATCTGTAGTTTGATTTGGTTTCTTCAAGCTTTGTAACTTCTGAAATTAAAATCAGTATAGGTATTCTTTCTTTCTGCCTTCAGAAGACTATGAAATAAGTATGAAAGCCTGGTCATTCTTGAAAATGTTAAATGCAGTAAGAAGAAGGAGGATATGGGAAACCATTCGAATAGACAAATACAAAATATTTTATAAATATTTTCTAAAAAGCACAATCAGCTTGTGTCAGACTGACCTTTTTAGGCATTGATTTTGTGTCTGATAAGTTGTTCTTTTTTATCTGGACCGCACTTTTAGGATATTCCCCCACAGCTGAATTATGGGAAAAAACACTTGGAAACCACTAATATTTGTGAAACCTCAAAAACCATGAAAATTTTCCCTCTACAATAATAAGCTAATCAGTGAGAAAGACTGGTTATTCCACAGTACATTTCTCTATATGGGATATAGTATTAATCTTTCAATGATTGAAAATAACTTATTCATTAAAATATTATTATTTGTAATTTGTCACCAGCTATAGTTCCCAATCCAAATTAATTGTCTCCAGTACCACACAATGTCATACACAAAACAACAGGCAACCCCTTCAAAGAACTGGCACTTGAAACGTAGTGTACACATAAACAGTTATAGGTAAAAACTGCTGGAGTGTTGAAGAATATAGATAGGACAGTGACCTCCTTCGAGGTCTAGTAGAAAATGCTGAATGAAAACAGGTACCCTTACTTTAATCTCTGTCCATATCTTGAACCACAAGCCTATCTGACCTCAATGTTTGCAATACCATACAATCCATTTCCATTTATACCTTTTTTGTACTGCAGAATTAGCATATTTTGCTTTGCTCTGTTGCTCACCACAAAGCTGGTCAGCTATTATCGGTGGGAATGGGAATGGGAATTGGATGCGGGCAAACACACCAGTGATTTTGTTTGAAACTGTTCTCCTACGTGAATAGCTTGGATGCTGCAGGTTTTTGGTCTGGGTTGTTTTTTCAAATTTGTGAATGGATGTTGCTTCCATCTGTAAGTCAAACATGGCATTATTGTCTAGGCAGTATTGTCAGGCTCAGTAGGACAAACTTAGACCTGCCAGTGAATGCACTTGTCTTATTTCAAGGCTAGGTTAGTGCAGTTTCTCATTGTCAACAATGCCCCATTTTGTTATTTGAAAGACGCAGATTCATCTGAGTGTAACAACCGTCCATGTTTACAGTCCTCTCAGTGTAGCCCTTCCATTTCATAGCCAGGTTGTACTGACTTCCTTCTTGCAAGTGTTTCAAGTGCGCTGCAATGATAGTTTGCATCCTTGGAGAAAGGGCATGGGAGGAATGACAGCCAAGGTCATCCTTGAATCCCTTTATGAAAACTGAAAGGTTGTGCAAGCTGTGCCCTCTCCCACGGTATGATTCAAATTGGGTCTGTTGTGTGAGAGGACTCTCATGAGGCGGGAAACAGAAGCTGCGTCCCGCGTGTGCAGCACCCAGGGGAAGGGGTTTCCCAGGCTTGGGGAAATGAGCCGTATGAATCGTGCCAGCAAGAGGGGTTTAGCTCGTGAACTGCCAGCTGCCTGGGCCTATGCATAGCAGGGGAGCAGTGGTTTGAGTGATCTCATTTGAACAATTGATTTGCTGCTGTTTCCTGACAAATGAGCCTGCCCTTTATTAGCCCTGCCAATAGACTCAAAAGGCAAAACGCTGGTCATGTAATTCTTTCCTGCACTTGCAAAGTGCACTTTTTATCATTCAAAGAAGTGCTCTGTTCTTTTACAGCTTTTAAAAATTAATGATTAAATTTGTTCTCTTCCTTCACACCCTTTTTTTTCTTTTAAAGTTTATCTGCCTTTTATAATTGAAATGTCCATGGACACAATTGAAATGTGCATGGACCTGCAAAAAGTTCAGCTCCATCTGTCATACAGTGCCTCCCATCACCATCCCAGTGCTCTTCCTCCACTTCAGCAGTTACTCTCTTTCCTTGAGAAGACCTCTTTGAGACAAGAAAAAGGAATGCTGAACCAAGAACACAAGACTGGACAAGATGATATAGGCAGCATGAGCCTTAGGCAGAGTCTGGGGTTGGCTGTGCACAAGCATAAAGGAAGGAGTAGAAACCAAGAACAAAAACTGATGTAGAAGTGAGCCAGGTCCTAAATCTAATCAGGGATTTGTGATAGATGGACACAGACAGCCTGAAAACAGCAACACTTCATAAATTAACTATTTATTAAAAATTTTGGCCCTGTGTTAATGAAACCTATTAAAAAGATTTAGTGGAAAAAAATGCTTGTGTTGTGAGCAAATCTTGGATATGTTGGTAATAAAGTTCTATAGGGATTCACATCCTCTAAAGAGTTAAAGTCAAGACAAAACATAGAATACATGCTCTTAAAGGAAGCATTTTCTGTTTGTTTACTGAGTGGTCAATGTCCTTTTTGGGAAAAAATATTACATATTTAAAGGCTGTCATAACACTTATACATAAAAAGGAGAAGGTACTCTGGCAACCTTGAATCTGGTATTTCCCAACTTTTTAGTCTTTTTCTTTGTAATCTTGATTTCTTTAAATGAAATGAGGTTTTGGGTATTAAAATGAGTGTAACTGTTTCTCCTTCAAAATGTTCTGTGTTGGGTTTGATTTTTATGCAAAACTGAATGCAAAGTAGACTTGTATATGTGTATGTCTATATGTGTGTTGCGGGGGTGTATATTAGCTTAGGAATCGAATGAACTTTAAAGAATTATAGAGCAAGTCATTTACCCTACCAAGAAATGTCCCTTACATATAGTAACAGCATCTTAGAGTTTGAAACAAATTATTTCTGAAGCAACCTGGCATCACAAAAGCACAAATGGGAAAAGTATTATTAGATGGAACATGACAGGAAGCTCAGAACAGGAGTGTCTTTGGTTTTGTCCTGGTGTTTTTAAGGAATAATGTATTCACTGCATGGTGAATTTTTCTGAACTTTTAGCACATGACACCCAAGGGATTACATGTCAGAGAGGTTCAATTAACCAAAACATTAGTGCTCAGAGATGTTTGATTTTAATGATCATATTCTTGAAATTTTAAAGTGGGTAAAATACATTTCACTATTTCCACTATGTAAGCCACAATGCCTTGGAGGGCAGGATGACACAAGGAATTGCAGCTTAAGAACACAGGTGATTTTTCATGGGAGACATAAAGGAGCAGCAGTGAGTCTAAATTGCCTACAAGTTTGAACAGCTACACAAGTTTCTGGAGGTAGTTTGATTCTTCTGTTATTCAGAAGACGTACTTTCAGTATTAAGTTGGAGATGACCTCCTACATCTCAGCTCAGTCAGAGTGGGGTTGAAGAGTCAAGGTTTTGGCTTGGTCTGTTTGTGTCCAAATATAAGGAGCTGTTGAAAACTGTATGTGAAGCTTTGTTGCTGGATGTATTCTCTGTTATTCTGAAAAGTCTGTGTTATTTGAATTCAGAATATCAATTTCCTAGGTATATTGATATAAGTGGAAGACTTTCTGCTTAAGGCAAAAGGATGTCTGTGTATCCAATACTCAGACATCCAAGCATCAGAAAATTGATAATGCTGCTATTGTCCCCGTCTTACAAAAGATCAGGCTGCCCAGAACAAACATTCAAAAATCAGATTGGGACTGCAGCTGAGACATTTTGAGCTTCTGCCCACTTTCAAAGACTTAAAAATTTTAAACCTGTTAAAGCAAAACTGCAGTGCCCACCTGATCCTATGACTCAGGAGGGGCCTATATGAAAATAGACTACCATGGCAGCTGTGATAAAGTCTCCCCTGGGGAACCCTTAGAGAGTACCTATATAAGGACTAAAAAGGAAGGAAAACTGTGAAGGAGAGACACAGATACAAGCATAAAGCAGGGAAGAAGTTTTGGCTGTCTGCTAACCATCTGCATCTAGTAAGTAAAGCTGCAGCTGTGGTATAATTATGGGTTGCAGCCCCTTCCCCAGTGCTCTTCTCCAAGTGTAACTCTCAGTAGCCTCTGCTCCTTTCAAACATATTCAGTTCAATCATGCAGAGTTTAGTCCTGGCATGACAAGGAACTGAGAGTGAAATCACCTTTTATTTGGTCACCAGCACTCACTAGTTTCCATGCGTATGACATGTAAGGGTGTTTTGTGAAAGCTGCAGAGCATGGCTGAGAAGAGGTGGATATGATCTGAATTGTCCTCAGGTTACTACATAACCAGTAGCATGTTAGCATCGCTATGCTTTGCAATACCCAGCCTCATCAGTGGGGATATTTCTTCACATTTCACTTCATTCTAGAGTCGCATTAATCAAAAGCGAGTCCTCCTTATAGTCATCCAGGACCTAACTGGCCACAGTTATCCATTAGAGTTGATACATACTGAATTTCACTCAGTTGTAGCAGTCAGTAATCTTGCCTTGGCATTGCTTCCCAGAAAAAGAGAACACTGATAGCAAATAACAAAGGAAGTGGCCTAATAGGTTCAATAAGCATATAGTAATAATAATAATAATCCTGATGAGCATGCAATTTTGCCTTTAAAACAGGGTGGAATAATAGTCATAAAGAGACAGCAGGTTATGAACTCCATTCTGTAGCAGAAGCAGCTCTGTGAATGGAGACTGGTACATAGAGGTTAAGCCTCTGACCCAGAGCTGCTTTGAGCCACTAGAAATAACCTCCTGGAAGAGCAGCGGTAGCATATGGCTCCTCAAAGGGATTTTGCAGGCTGCAATGTGGGAGGGTGGATTGTTTTTGATGAGATTAGATGCCATCTGCTGGAGCTATGTTAGTTCGGTAAAACTGACTCTTTAGCTCAAAGTTCAACACCAATATACCATGCTGCCCTTTGGATTTCCAGTGTTATTATTTGATCTTTGTGGATATCTTTCTTAATGAGCAGAAAATTGCTCCTAGACTCCTCCAGTATCATTTCAACTAGGTTCATCTCTTTGATCTGTTTTTTTATTCCCACATTTTATAGGTGAATTAAAAATGATCAAGAGGTGGAAAAGCATGAAAAAAGAAAAAAAAATTGTGCCCCCTCCCCCTTCTTCTTAGTAGAGAGGTCCATGAAGAATAAGTTCTAAAAACTGCAACCCCCAATGTTGTGTGTCATTAGAAAATAAAGGTTGTCTATTTTCTTATATAAAAATAAGATTTTTGAAGGCAATTTTTACTGGTCATGCAGCTCTCCGAAGCTCAGCAGACTAAGATGACTTCAAAAGGAAATTAAATAATAACCAGCACTGATTCCCCAGTGCATTGTTTCTAGCACATCTTTACATTTTTGAGTAAAAAGCTAAGCTTATCCCCCCCTTCCATATATGTTCTCTGGTATGTTTCACAAGCTCCCCTTAGATTATACTTTTAATACTATGACTCTTACCGGACATTGGGAAGCCATGACTTTTCCTATCATGTTATTCTGTTGAGTTCAGTAAGTGTTTCTATTAAACACAAAAGTCTTTATGCATGTGTGAATGTGTGTACTACTGCAGTATATATCTTTGCCAGTCGGTACTTGATTTCACTCATGGACATCACTAGGTGTGGTTGGAAATCAGTGATTCATTCTCCATATGCCAAAACCCAAATCCCAAAAGTTTTCTGTACCCTGCATCTGTGCTACACATCAAATATTTGTTCAGTGGAGAAGACAGAACAACATGGGACAACCTGCTCACTCTACAAATGGGATGGGAGTCTCTGAATAAGCAGCTTTCATAGTGGTGTGGTAGTCTCAGAACTGCCCACGCAAGCTCTGAAACCTCATCTGGGAGAGATAAAAAGCACGTTTTTGTAGCATTTTCCTGGCCAAAAATACACATGCCCCTGAAGACACACAAATGCACATCTTTTTTTTTTTTTTTTTTTTTAACTCTGTGCTACTGAGCCATGTAATTAGCTAACCTGCACTTACTGAAATGATGGGCAATGATATTTTTTAATCACAATTTTATTCAAAGTAGTTCAGCATGTAATTACTTATCCTGGTTAGGAGATGGAGAGAGGGAAAGGATGAGAGATGTTCTTTCCTGAAGATGTGGTAAATGCAGAGAGTATGTTGTGGTGTCACAGAGCACTGTCACTGTGGCAGTGGAGCCTGTGAGAGGAGTAGTACGTAGATCACAGGAGGAAAATAGTACAAATATAATAATAGTTCCTGAGGAATACATACATTCTAGTAAGCGTAATAGTGGAAGCAAGAGCAAGATGGTAGAAAGCAGCAATACATACGTTTCTTCTCCAGGCCTCAACTTTCATGTGCGCCTTTCTTAGCAAAACGGCAGGTCAATGGACAGAGCTATCCATTCATTCCCAAGCAAATGTATTTGTGTACATCTCAGAGTCAACCTTTCTACCTGTATGACTAGTTCGTTTTTTCAGTTTACCAAACACTGTGGGTGTAACTCGCTAGTTTTTCCTAGAGATGAAAATGCAGAGTGTGCATGTTATATGAGAGAAGGAGGCACAGTAAGAGAACATAAAATGTAGCTTTGTGGTAAATCTTCTTTAACTATCTGCAGGTAAATGCTGATATTTTGTTCAGTCTGGTACCTTCTGAGCACATGCATGGAAACCAGTATTCTCATGGCAATGTCAAACACTCATATCGGACATTATTCTAATTTTGATGCATTTCACAGCAGTAAGAAGTCATAGCTCTGCTTGGTCAGAGAAGATATATGTGTAGCCTTAGCCTTCTGACTTTCCACAATTCTTTCTAACAAGCTTTTCATTATGCAATTCAGTGAAGTTCTGTAAAATTGCCAGTGATATTGAGAAATGAAGGAAAAAGTAAAAAAAAATAGTAGTAAAGTATAACCTATGATTCACAGAAATTGGAAAACCCAGCACTTTTTCCACATCTAATTCATTGTTGTGTATCTTATCCATTATCCATTCATCTTTAATGTGAAATGTATCCTCACACACTCTCAATAACTTTTTTCTTCTTGGTTCTGCAGTTATCGGGTAGAAATGTTTTTGTTATATATGAAATTTAAGGTTGAATTTTACAATATATAACTGCAAAAAATAAAAAAAAAGAGATGACAGTTTTAACACCTCAAGTATGGCATTTGCAGATTTTAAGGAAATGCTGATCTTTCCCCTCATAACAAGCCATCACATACACCATGCTTTTCTTTTAGAGCAAGAGTGAATAAGAAACAGCTAACATACACATGCAAGTTCAACATGTATACAAATCTTATAAACCTGGTGTTTGTTAAAACAGGAGGTTAGTTGGAACACATTATAATAGAAAGGGAAAGAAGTGCCTTGTACTGTACAGAAAGATACTTTTAAAAAAACCCTATATGATTAAAAAATTACAACCAGTTCTTATTATCCCCTATGACATTATGGAATCTTGCCTATGCCCTTTCATAAAAGCACACACACGTCTTCCATGGATGTGTCCTTTGCCTTTTCATAGCTGCTAGGCAATTTCCAGATAACCACTTCAATCTTTCAGATAGTATCAAAAAGCAAAAATTGGGCAATTACTTAAGAAATACCTTGAGAAATTTCTTGAGAATTTTTTTTAAACTATCAATTGTTATCTGCTTTTTCTACCTTCTGCCTTTTTGAGCACTTTAGCAGCTTGCTTGTGGGACCTCCGGCTCCAAGCCAAAACCTGGAAGCAGCTAGCTTTTAGCTAAGAGATGAATGGAATGGCAGTGGAAAGCTGAGGTTGCCGTAGGCAAATTGCCGTTGTGATTCTCCTTAGGCTCTTCAGGTAGTGTATGTATATATAGATATGCATATATATTATTGCTTGTATCCTCACTTTCAAAATTCAGAAGGAAAGTGGTTTTTTCCAAATATATAATCAGGCCAGATGTCAGAGTTCATTTGAAGTTTTTCTATACTTTTCAGACTAACAGAAAAAGAAGGAATTTGTAAAAGTGCAGAAATAACCACTAAATGAGTTAGAGTTTTGTTTGGTCTAGGCCTTCTTGGCCTCTGTGAAAATGAAGCTATACTACTTAATGAAGTACTATCCTCTGAAAATAAGCACATTTTGGATATATATGTA
This sequence comes from Pygoscelis adeliae, assembly GCF_000699105.1. Lineage (NCBI taxonomy): Eukaryota > Metazoa > Chordata > Aves > Sphenisciformes > Spheniscidae > Pygoscelis > Pygoscelis adeliae. The sequence goes on from NW_008825208.1 coordinate 3,095,323, forward strand.
GACACTTATTTGGTTATAGAAGACTGCTGGGCTTTATTTTTCTCAGGAATTGATGGGAAGAGGAGAACATAAGGAAGCATGTTTCCACAGGTCTGTGAGAACGTCATTTTTCTCAAATAATTTTGCTCTGAGTAGGATGTGAATCTTACTGAAGCAGTTGCTTAAAACCTTGCTATAAAAATTAAAAATGTCCGTCACATGATAATGTGGAGGGTTTCTTTTTTTCAAGGGAGAAACATTAGAATTTTCAAATGTTCAAATGTTTCAAAGCCTAGAATTTTCAGTAGGAAAAACAGTAGGTTCAGGAGGTACTTAAAATATCAGTACAGTGTGAATTTGTTACTAGAATTAATGGTTTGTTTCTGACATTTGACAGGAGGTAGCTAATGAAGCCCTGCAAAACCTGGACCTGATAAACTGTAGCAGAGTAACACATGTCAGACTAATTCTCAGTCCCCCTCTAGGTAGTTTGTCGTTGTTTACTGCTAGGTGCTTTTTTGGGTGTCTCTGTCACACCTCAAAAAGGGTGAGTGAATTATTTTAATCAACCAAATAAAGCTCAAAATCCAATCAAATCTGAATCCACTCTGTCCACAGTCCTGCTGCATTGTTGAATGGAGACTTAATGTAGACCCCTTTGCTCTGCCTAAGATACATATTTGGTGCTGCTTGCTCGTCCACTGAGGGACTGAGGAGAATTTGCAGGGAATATCACAAACAGCAAATATTATGGTATGTTTTAAAATAGCCGTGTCTCTTGCAATTGCAGTTCACAGATATATATTTCTAAGGTGTTTGAACCAAGTCCCAGTTTCAAAGTTCAGAACATACAAAGGTCTGTTAAAGTAGAAATACAAACACATTTTCACCGTGTTGACAAATGATGTGAATAATTCTCCATAATTATAAAAAGCATTGGTGAATAGATGTAAAAAATAGTCAGTAAAAAAGTGTTAAGACTTTTTTAGCTATATACAATTGTAATGCATAAGCACACTATTGTGTATGCTCTGAACAACTGGCTATAAAACATTTCTATAGTCTACGTTGACCAACAGGAAATGACTACTATACTCTGCAATCAATGAAAAAAGTATATATAGTCCCTGTCAGACAGTGGTTAGAAGTCCTGTTTCCACCTGCATTGCAGTCTTTTCATGAATGATCATTCTAAGTCTCAAAACTGAGTCTGAAGTGGCTTAAAAGCTTTGCAAGTACTGCTCAGGTAAATAAATAAATAAACAAACAAACAAACAAATGGAAAAGCACTTTGCATTTTCCCGTTGGCTCACTTAGGAGCTAAGAAAACACTTGCCTTACGACTAACTGAGTGTATGTCCTTTTAGAGTATTTCTTGGATCAAATTTCAAGAAACACTTTGATTTTTTGCAGTAAAATTCACCAGTTCAATCCCTGAAGAGTGAATTTTAACTGAGGTTAAACCACAACAGAAGGGATTTCCTGTACACTGATTAATGAAGGTAGAGGTTGATCCTCACTGTTGTTCCAATGTATGGCTTAGTATGGTAGCATTAAGCTTCCTATTTCAAGGCTTGATGGTTTTTTAATAAGTTATCTGCATCATAATATATAAGGCATCACAAATTTACACTGACATATTTATGTTTTGAAAATTTCAGGTATGAGTAGTATGATTGCCTGTTTTCAGAATTGCTCTCATTTTGGGGTTTGGGTTTTTTCTCACTCATCAAAAGACACCAATTCCTTATAATATCACTTCAAGTTCCACTATTAGAAGAGCTAAAGCTTCTTCTTTTGGGGCCTTGTTTTTTTTTTCTTTTCAATGAAAATGTTGACATATGAGTACATGTCATACATTTAAAAAAGAAACCTGTGCTGTTATTTCCATGATGGCCTTCTTATACTCTACATATCACTTTCCATTATTACTAATTAAATTATTAATATAGTTGTCCTGGTTTTGGCTGGGATAGAGTTAATTTTCTTCCTAGTAGCTGGCATAGTGCTGTGTTTTGGATTTAGCATGAGAATAATGTGATAACACACAAATGTTTTAGCTGTTGCTAAGCAGTGTTTATACTAAGTCAAGGACTCTTCAGCTTCCCATACTCTGCCAGCAAGGAGGTGCACAAGAAGCTGGGAGGGGGCACAGCCAGGACAGCTGACCCAAACTGGGCAAAGGGATACTCCATACCATACGACATCATGCTCAATATATAAGCTGGAGGGAGTTGGCCGCAGGGCAGCAATTGCTGGTCAGGAACTGGCCGTCAGTTGGCAGGCAGTGAGCGGTTGCATCACCTCTTGGTTTTTGGGGTTTTTTTTCCTTCCTGGGTTTTGTTTCTCTCTCTCTCTTGTTGCTTTACTTTCCGTTACAATTTATTATTGTTGTTGTTTTCATTATTTCCATTATTAAACTGTTCTTATCCCAACCCATGAGTTTTACTTTTGCTCTTCTGATTCTCTCCCCCATCCCACCAGGGTGTGGGGAGGGTGAGAGAGCGGCTGTGTGGTGCTTAGTTGCCAACTGTGGTTAGACCATGACAATAGCCCAGTGTTGCTAGAGTATTTCATTACTTCTCAACATGCCTTCAGTCCTGGCACTTGAGTTTTCACTATCTTTGGCTGAGAAGCTGTAGAGAAGAGAGAAACCACTGTGCCTCATTTAATGGAGCACAGGCTGGGATCACTGTACTGTCAAAGAAGCCTTCGGTCAGACTCACCCTACAGTATAGTGTTGTCAGAAGGGTTTGCTTTGGGTTTTTTTGCCATATCTGAGTAAGATGTTGAATAACTGGACATTTATACCACTTCTGTGTTTTAGTGAAAGCACAGTTTAAATATTCTTCCATCTTTGCAGCACCTCTGTGCTTTCTTCTTTCTAAAGTTACCTGTTAGATTCAGCATTTGCTCTGCTCAGAAGCAGTAGCCTGCTGCTCTCTGACCCTTGGTCACCAACAGAGCTTTAGTAGCTTCTCTATTCCCCCTCTGTTATTGACTGCCTTTGTAGGAACAGGAGGCTGCTAGGGACAAGCGGATTGCAATAAGATATGGCTTTGCCAAATGGTTTAAGAATAGAATCCCTAATATAATCTTTTTATGGATTTTCTGTGATGGATTATTATCTTTCTTATACAACGGTAATAGCCTAGCATTGCAGAAGACTGGATTTATTTCTCTCACCCAACAAGCCTAATCAGGTGTGGCAGAAAAGGGGATAAAAAAACTGACTGGCTCTACAGAATGACTGAGCTACCTGAATTATGAATAAATATAATGTCATCAATCAACAGGTGCCATGAATGCAGTCAATGTTAGGGTCAGACTCACTGAGAGAAGTATAATTTCATGCTTGTGTAGACCATAAGTCCACTGCTCTTCAGTCTGAATAGGATTGCTGGATTTGTACCCTTCCTGTGGTTACGGATTTCTCTCTTTCTCTAGATCATGCTTTGCCCCTAACAAATACTGTCTGCTCAGCACAGTGTTTGAAGTTCAAAATGTTGTTCTCTGAACAGTAGAGCATTTCTCCTCTCTGAACAGGTAATAAAACTAGAAAGATTTGACTTGACCTATTCAGCTTTAAGACTTTGGAAAACGTGGACCCAGACACAAAGCGGGAGTTGCAAAAAACAGATTTTTAACCTTTCATAGTATCTTTCATTCATAATTACCTGTCACAGGAACTTGCACAGGCCCTAGCCATGATAACTGTGGCAGCAGAAAGACAGAAAGTTCAGAAATAAAGACCAGCGTAAGCAGCAATGGGCTAGTGGGTAACTATCTGAGTATACGCAAAAGAATTTTATATACAAAATACCCATTCGTTCACAGTTGCACAAAGAGATTGCTCATATATCCAGCCTTATAAAAACAATTTTTCAATACGTCAGTGCCTTGCCACAGTTTAAGCAAATAATTTATATTGCACTGTTGCCAATTCATTGTGATTTCCTGTCGCTATGTATTCCTTTGTGATAAGCAAGTTATCTTGGTCATCAATGTCTTAATACCGTCACTACAGGAAAGACCTGATTTGATACCTGTCTCTCTGTCATTTCTGTCCTCAGCTGTTCCCATACATTCAAGTCAGCCTGGGCCCTGCTTCCTTTTCTCCCCCTTAAATAATACCATCATTTCCTTATGCTTCTCGCCTGTCTAAAGGCCTTTTTTCTCACCACAAAGTGACTAGCACATTAGTCTTCTGCTGAGTTTCTCAGATGTTATTCTCCAGTATGTTCAAAGTATTGCCACTATAGAGAGTAGTTCCCACATTAGACTCATACACTTTTTAATTTTGCAAAGCTCTTGATCATACTTTCAAGTCCATATATTGTCTAATTTGCACCTATGCTTACAGTTTCATTTCATGTTCTTTCATCTGCTCCTGCTTAGCAACAAAGTCTTAATAAACTTAAGACTTAATAAATTTTTAATGTCATTTCTGTATCTCCTTCCATGATGTCCCATTGCCTAGAAATCTTGATTCCTGAATCTCTTTGCCTTGTAATCATATGTGCTTTGCTAAAATTTCTACAGATGATAACCCATCTTCTTTCTTTGCATCTATGAGAAGGAAAGTAGGAAAAAGAACAAAACCAACAAAATATACCTAAAACTATGAAGTATTTTTGAGTACTCTGTGAAATCCTTTTCTGCCTTCTCCCAGACATCTGCCTTCATGATTCTCAACTATCTTATAATTTTGAATTCTTAAAGTGAATGGACTCAATGGATTTGTGCAGGAACCCAGCCCAAATTTCTTTTCTCCAGGATGAAAGTTTTTCTGTGTAAATTTGCCTCTTTATGAAGATACTTTATGGTGAAGTCCTGCATTTCACCATCTTACTCCCAAATCATCATTGTTTCAGTTAAGTACTTTTCAACCTCATGCATGCTTTGCCTCCTTTGGTTGAGCAAAAAATTGCTCACAGTATCAATTACAAGCTCATCTAGCATTATTTTTTAATGCTGAATTGGACATCAGGTGGAAATCTTTTGGGATGACATCTGTATTTACGGTCAGCTACTACTAACAGATCCAAAGGTGAGTACCTTGAAGAATACAGTGTTTATTATACCTATTAGCTGCAAAGATTGCTGGAGTATTTTCAGCTACCAATAGTTAAAATGGGTACAGCTTGAATTATTCATAAGGAAATCCTCAAACCAAGTCAGCACCCACTGCGTTTAGCTGTTTCATTTGTGTCCATGTTGGTAGGTCACAGTTACTTACCTAATCCTTCATCTACATCTTTAGCTTCTGAATTCTTTCATATGGTAACTGAAAAGTGTCGTGCTACTGGTCTTTTGATTTTAATAAAGGTTCTCAGCACAGGGGAAAAGAAGGCAGTGATCCCGATTTTTATTCTTATCCCTTAAAAGGTACAAAAGGAAAACATGTACCCCCACAAAAATACATATACAGTATATTCAGTGACCTGAATTGTCGAGCATCATCTGTAGAGGTGCAAGTAATTGTTGCATGATGATTATTCTCATCAGCCTAAAGCATGAAAGCAATTGAGTGAAAAAAATCCTCATGTTATGTAAAATGATTACTGCCTGTGAAACATAATAAACAATGATGTTCTTGCAGTGGTGATGTTAAGCAGCAGAACAAATGAGTGCAGCCTGCTGATTGTGCAATGTCTTGATCATTACCAATTGCTGTAACCCCCAGTAAGTAAATGATTTAATTATTGGGGTGTCTGCATGATCCATTTCTAAAAGGAACAAAGAATGCTGAGAATGCACCACAGTCGCCTTTGACACCAACTGACTTAGACATCTACAGCCCCAGGTGTTTCTCCTTGTTGTGTTTTGCTTCTGCTCTGCAGGATGTCCAGGAGATGTGTTAAAATGCAACCACAAAGGAATGCAATGCTAATTTATATTCAAGAGGTTAGAAATCATGATCCAAAATATAACTGATTAACAAAAACCTTCCAGAGAGCAGGAGAGAGGAGATAGAAGGAAAAGCTAGGTTTTATGCATACAATGCATGACAGTAGCATCACAAGGTTTATTTCTTTACCATTCCTACAGACTGGGCTTCGTCCAGAAATTCATAGGTTTAATGGTGTGATTGCTATACTTAGAAATTCAACTAAATGCTAATCAGAGAGCAAAACTGCTGTAAAATGTCATTGAGTTCATTCAGAAACGAGATTTCCTATATCTTCCACAAGAATCTTCCTTTATGCAAAGTGGGTGGGCAACCATGATTTGCAAGTTGAATAACATGACATCAGTTTGGACCTATGGTGATCCAGATTATCAGCTGCATTCAATAGTGAGTGCTGAAAATCAATGAAAATCATTATCTGACTAAGGTAAATTTGCACTAGGAGCTGCAACATAGCTGCAATATAGTCTGCCCTTAGTTTTAACTGTGCTTCTACCCATACAAGAGCCAGACCAAGTATCTCTGTACTGCATTGTAGCTGGCAGTGTGCACATATACCAAATAGCTTATGAACCATAATCCCTTTTTCAAAAGGACATTCAGCACTTAGGCACTGAAGACTTCCTGAAAGTCATACAACCCTCCTTGTTTCACTTTTCCCCTTCTGGTCAATGTGAGATCACCTCCTCAGTGCTGAACCCATCCTTGCAATTATAAGTCCTGAAATCACAAGGTTTTTTAAATACCTTTGAAAATCTTATTAGTCTGCCTACTTTGTGGATTTAAATATTATAAAATGGGTAGATGGAAAAGAAAATGACATTTCTTAGCTGTATCACAGATTCGCTGCACCAGCCTTACAGTTTTTAAGGACAGATCTTTGAGACAGAAACTCTCTGTCTCCCTATGTATGGAAAATATTTAGCACTGGCTGGTGTTTTTAGCTGCCAAACATACTAGATTTCTTGTTCTCTCATGGTAACATGCATATAAGATGGCTTTATCAGTCCCAAGGAATACTACTTTCTCTCTCTTACTCATTTTGAGTAGATCGCACCATTCTTCCTCATTAGACTGTAATTGCTCTGTAATTATTTTAACTACAGCTGGGACAATAAGTCTTGATGGAACAGTACCTTAAAAGGAGCACTGAGGATTCAAAAAATCATCCCTTCACTTGATTTTTATTACTTCTCACCTCCTCCTGCTGCAAGTATCACAAAAGTTCACAACAGCAGAAAGGAAAAGGAAAGATTAAAGAATTTGAGTCAGGATGGACACCCACATACTCTTTTAACAATGTATCCTCTCCAGAAAAGCTATATGAAAAGCCAGATTTTGCTGGATACATTCGGGGGGGTGGGGAGTAGATTTTGTGCTTTACATTCCTTATAATGAAGTTCTTCATCCAAATGTGTATGCACCCACTGGCATCTCACTTACTAAAGCAGTTATCCAAGGATGAATAATATAAAATACGAAAAAAAACCCAAAAATTACAAGGCCTTCACAAGGGTAGTTCCAGCTTTACCTACTAGTATTTCCTGCTTTCTTATGTAAGCTTTCACAAGTGTTTCCTGACTGCATCACAAGATCTACTTGTTAGAAAGGAAGAAATCCCTTTTAGCCTTACTCCTTTTTACACATACTGTGTACGGTGTTTCAGGACCTGGCAGGACCTGTGACCCCATGGGGGACCCACACTGGAGCAGTTCATTCCTGAAGGACTGCACCCCATGGAAAGGACACGTGGAAAGGACCCACGCTGGAGCAGTTCGTGAAGAACTGCAGGCCGTGGGAAGGACCCTTTCTGGAGAAGTTCATGGAGGACTGTCTCCCGTGGGAGGGACCCCATGCTGGAGCAGGAGAAGAGTGTGAGGAGTCCTTCCCCTGAGGAGGAAGGAGCGGCAGAGACAACTTGTGATGAACTGACCGCAACTCCCATTCCCCATTCCCCTGCGCTGCTTGGGGGGAGGAGGTAGAGAAAATCAGGAGTGAAGTTAAGCCCAGGAAGAAGGGAGGGTTGGGGGAGAAGGTGGTTTAAGATTTGATTTTATTTCTCCTTATTCTCTCTGATTTGATTGGAAATAAATTAAATTAATCTCCCCAAGTCAAGACTGTTTTGCCCGTGACAGTAATTGCTGAGTGATCTCTCCCTGTTATATAGCCTTTCATTATATTTTCTCTCCCCTGTCCAGCTGAGGAGGGGAGTGATAGAGCGGCTTGGTGGGCACCTGGCGTCCAGCCAGGGTCAACCCACCACACTGGCCTTCCAGGCACTGGGACTAGACACTCATAAGCTTTTTAGCTGTGTACAGCAGTTAACAGAAGCTCATACTTGTTCTCCTTTGTTATTTCCATAAAATAATAATTTGCATTCATGTAATGTAGATTTATTTTGTTTATAACAAGGACAAACAAGTCTTCTAATGTGAATTGCATGGTGTGTCCTGTCTCCCCCTCCACCCACCTCTCATGTTTTAAAATTCTGTTTGTGCAGAATTGCTGTCTTATGAGTGCCCCAATTTCTCCCCTTTTATTCCCATCTCATTCATTAAATGCAGTCTGATACCTGTGCTTGAACTGAATTCCTAATTTAACGAGTCTTCTTTAAAATACCTGCACATCAGGAACACGTATTTGTATGAAGTTGTCAGGTAACCTTGCAATCTGAGTCTCTTAATAGCAGATTTCTTGTAAGTGATTTGCTTTTGAAGGTGGTATGTTTACAATATATTATTTAATAACTTTAAATCTTTCATTTATGACTAAATTCAAGCACCAGATTAATTTTTGGCATAACCCCACAGGTTTCAGTGATGGATTGGCCTAGAGAGCTTGTAAGAACCCTGTTCAGCTTTATTGCTTTAGTATGCCTTGGAAAATGGAAGATCATGTTCAGAAAGCTGTGGTGAAATGAGCTTTAACGTGATAATGCAATTGCAATTACTTCAGACATCTTGTTTTTCTTCTGTGCTGTTATCATGAAAAGAACAACTATGCAAGAGTAACAGGGATATCGGTGGAAAAGGTCCTTCTAATTACTGTTGCTTTGCTGTGATGCAGACATGCCTGTAAATGGTTACTGAGCTGAGCCTGCTGTGGAATTCCACCTGCTAATTCATCTGATCTTCTGCCTTGTAAAGCAATTACAGGATACACCAGCTTTCTGCTTACATGGCATAGCTGCCTGAGATGTCACGACCAGCATGCTTCGTGTCGGCTTTATTTGAAGTATAATAGCTATGTCTGAGGAGGTTATGATATAATTTGAAGTATATATGTTGGTGGCAAAGGGCTTCTTTCCTTTCCAAGAACATGTTAGGGGCATTCTGAGCACTTATTTTACCAGTGCTGAGTACTCATTTTTTTAAATAAATCAATTCCCTCAGTGAATCCCATTTTTCAGTTTCTCCTTTCCTCCAGCTGATTCCTTATTCTTTGTGTGTGCTGTGCAGTCGGTGGATGTTCACCAGTCTATGCCATGTTAAGTTTCACATAGGTAGTGCCTTTCCTTTCCTGTTGCACCAAAAGATGTTTTCAGATTTGCCTTACCTACTGCATTATAAAGAAAATGCCTATGGTTCACTGGCACTTGGTATACTCAAGCAAAGGGAGTGGACAGGGTCCCAGAAACTGTCTTTAACCTACCTACCTAACTGAAAAATACAAACTACTACCTCACTGCTGCACTCAAAAGGGAGTAAATTTGAAAAGTATTTTGACTAACAGCTGCACACTTAGCACAAGGAAACTCACGATGGAAGAAATCACATTTGTGAAGAGCAGGTATGAGCCCCAGCTGGCATGTGAGCCTAGTCATTGTATGAAACACCAGGGAAGGAAGCCAACCATTAGCCGTGCCACAGTAGAGATGGACATCATGTGGAGCTCTTTGTAATGTGGCAAGAAAGATACCTCAAAACAACATAGAAATCTTGAATCAATACTGTGGGAAAAATACTTTCTTACTTGTTTCCACATATTGTTTTCTTGAAGTTGCTGCAAAATGTACAGTTTGAGAAGCTAGCAGTGAGATTCTCTTGTGAGCCAGCTCTAGGCCAGAGACTTGCTGGATACAAGCCCGCAAGATATAGCCACAGCTGACATGAAAGCTACTTGTGTTGGATGTGCTGACCCACTGTATGCACCACATTGCAGTTGGTCTGTGAATTTGAAGTGTTGGCCTTTTAATAAGAATGACAATGATAAAATATTGTCTTTTTCTGTATATGCCAAGCATCACAGGGAACTCCTACAGACTGATAAACGTCCTTCTCATAACAGAGGTGCTGCCAGCCAGGAAAAATAAATATGCATAGACACTCTTCTTCCTCAAATGGATTGATGAAGATTTGCAAATAACATACATAGCAGTTCTTTCGAAGAGCCAGATATCAGGGGGAAGTTTTTATGGGTGGCAGAAAACAGAATAGAAATGCGTGGATAACTAAAGGCAAGAGTTTACTGCTGGTGTTTGCCTTATGAATATTAGGGGAAAACAAAAGGTTGCCCGTTACCTGCAGTTATTACTAGATAGGGTTCTCAGCCACAACAAATCACTCCCCTTTTAAGCATATATGATTATGCCTCACAGACAGAATGTGGTCTACAAACTTGGATGTGAAGAGGCTTAGTGTAGTCCGTGATCCAAAGCCAATTAAAGTCAATGTGGATCTCGAGTAAAATCAAAGTACTGAATCTTGCTTACCGTTTATGACTGAATCGAAGCTCTACAATGACTGAATTATTCCTAGCCCTTTCTCTTTGTGATGAAGTACTGGTAAGCTCTGAGAGCATTAATGAACTAATTCTCTTTCAGATTATTCAGCCCTCTAGAGCCAATGTAGGACCTGAGCATTTTCACCCAATCACCTTGTATTAAATTGGAGGGGGAAATGGCTGTATTAGCCAAACTGCTTAATGTTTCTCAGGCTAAGAAACAGCTTTATTTCCAGACATCTAAGTTTCAGCTTTGCTAAAACAATTGATTTATTTTTTTTAATAGTGCTCACAAAACATGAAACAAAAACCCAGTGTGGCCTCCCAGAGCTGCATTACAGAGTGCTGTGAAATTCCTAATTGGGAGAAAATCCCTGGCTTTGTAGAGTAAAGAAGCAGGCTGTTTTGTGCTGATGAAATCCCTCCAAGATTCTGAAGGGCACCACCTCATTTTTTTGCATACATATTATGTCCTCCTACTGATTCCATTAGTGATTCATGGAAATTATACCTATTAAACACAAAAATATTCATGGATCTGGTTGTTGACATGAATATATTGGTTACAAAGACACTAAGATACCAGTTGTAAATTGAATGAGACTTTATTGTGCAAAGTTAAAACATGGTAATAGGATGGTATTTTCTTTGGACTTTTGAATCCCTGCAAGGTAAAATTATTTCTTTTAGAAAATAGAACATACTGGTTTAATGTGTTTTGCTCTGATAGTAAATGACAGAGGAGCAGATTTCCTAGCTAACATAAACAACACAGATCTGTAGGGTGCAATGGGTTTCCATCATTTCACATGAGCTGGGGATATGTTCCTTTGTATCCATAATCAGTGTATGCAGATATTTGTAGCCTGGCATCTGCAACCTGGGCTCTGAACAGAATACCAGCAGCATCTCTTATTTGCAGAGTAGCACAAAGGGCGTGTGAGAGTGTAAAAGAAAGGATGTGAAGAAAGCATTAAAGTATTAATACAGTAAGCTCTTGTCAGGCCTAGTAAAAATTGATAAGAGGGTAGGTGAGATTATAACAGGAAGTTTGAGTAAGCAACGTTGTACATTGAATCTGCTAAGAGACATCTGCATAGCCGGGAACCATGACTGATACCTCCTTCCCCATCTGCTGGGAAGATCTTCTGTTTTAGTCACTTTTGGCTCAGCTCTGTGTGTTGATGCTATAGCAGGGCTAGCAAGGTGACCTTGGTTCCCAGATTGACTGGGTGTCTACACCTGGGATTTCAAACATTGCAGCAAAGCACATTCCTCGTTTTTCATTTTTGGGGCTGGAGTCCATTGCAGAAGTAGAGATTCACAGAAGAAGCCATCCTCATAGTATCTCAGTTACCTGCTAGGTAATTACAGCTGCATGATCTTCTCTAATCTAAAGATGGCATGGGAAAGATTCTGCTAGCTCAAAAGATTGGTCTTGCGGTCATCGAAAATCAGATTCAAGACACTTAACCAAACTGAAAATGCTGAATTTTGCAAAGCTCAGGACAAATATTTGGAGAATTATTAAACAGATGAGAGCCTCCAGCTGGTAAATTGGGTGTTCCTTTATATAGCATATATCACACCTTCTCTGGACTTACTTCTATGATTCTTGGCAGTGCAAAACTAAATAAACTGAAATAATGAAAGTGACACAGAAACAGATTTGCATTAAATGGCACAACAGTAAAGCTAAGCCTATCATATGTGACAGTGACAGTGAGATTTGGATGCTGGGATACTGGCTTACCTTGCTCACACATCCTTACACATGACTGTGGTTGTTCAGTTCTGCTGACCTTGTCTATAGGAAACTGCTGCCTGAGCTACCGATTTTCTGGCAGTACATCTCGAGAGAAGTGTGTAGCTAGATTATACCAAATCATTAACTGCAATCAAAGGTATCATCAGTTTTCTGAACTAAGCATAATATTCTTACTGAAAGGGCTCTCCCAAGGAAGAAGATGGCTAGAGTGAAGTCCTGCACATCTGTACCACAGCTGTAAATGCAAACCAGCAGATGTGGATTTTGCCTATCTTGATCACTCCTTTTAGCAGGGCATTGGATCCACCTATCACACCAGATAGCTAGAGGTGACTGTTGGTGCCTAAACTGTGATTACATTTAATGTTTTTACTCAGGGGAAGGAGTGCAATATTACAGCAGAACAGCTTTCTAGATCTTCCCCGTCTCTGAAGTTACCTATAGGAAAACAGTTTCTGTTTGGGCTTTTGTTTGGCTTGCGTTTTTTGCCCTATTTATTTAGTGGCAGAGACTGGTGTTTATAATTAGGCTTCGGTATTTTCATTCTGAAGAGACCAGAGGTTTGAGATACAATGTGCTCATATATCATATGTAGAGCTACTCTGACCTCTCGGTGGAGGAATTACTGAGATACACACAGGAAAACAAAGTATTTTAAACAGGAAGAAAGTGAATATACACTAGTATCTGTGGAACATCTTCTCCTACATTAATTATACATTTAAATTTCATCTTGAAGATCTTGCTGAGTTTTCCAAGTTGAGGATTTGTACTGTTTGACACAGCTTCGATATAATCCAAATCTCCGAATGCAGTTCTATAAACTTTCTAGCTTGCTCTTCTTTTCTAAATATTAGCTGTATAAAATATTTCATTTTGTGTGAGTACTTTTCTTCATGCACATGGATTATTTTTCACATCCTTTTTTCTCTATTCATCATTTTTTTTAGCCTTCTGTTCCATGTGTGCAGAGTGTTGCTGCTCCAGCTCCATCTTAAAATCTGGAGCTTGACTCTGCTTTCAGAAAGTCCAGAGGAATTTTGTTATTAAAGCTCATGAAAATGTGATAATGGATTCCTTTCTTTGTGGATGTATTTAATTTGCATCCAGACTCCTTATTATGTTAGATAAATATGTTCAAGCAATCTAACTTCCCACGTGTTTGCTCCTCAGCAGTAGCTACCCTGAAATACTGATAACACCAGAGGTGAATGGTACTGTCTTTCTGTCTTACAGACCAAGACTTTATCTTCTCTCCTTTCATCCCAGTGATAATTGCTTATCAACAGAAGCAGGCTTCCTGGTGTGACTCTGAAGTCACCAAGTTTGTGGTCCCCAGCAAAGACATATTAGTAGCTGGGTCCAGTGTATCAATCGTAGTGGTTTTAATAGAAAGGAAATATTGTATATGGTTGACTGTGGTGTCTGAGGTTGATTAGCCCCTTTCATGGGTTTGTTTCTCACTCCTTTGAACTCCTTCCCACTCTGACTCTGGTATGCTGATGACAACATGGGGAGAAACAATGAGAAATATTTTTAATGGAAACAAAAAAATAAATATTGCATTCCTCATTTTTCCTGTAAGAATGCTTCTAACTGCAGCGGAGCTTTCACCCCTTCACAGGATCAAAGGCACAAAGATAAGAAACATCGGAGTACATGTGGTTCATGTTAATAAAAATGCCCTTATAGCATTGCGTGCAGCAAAAGCAAGAGCAGCACTGGCTTTGGTGGAACAAAACAACAAGCTTCCAGTTCAGAAATAATCATGAGATTTAGACTGTGTTTTGCAAATGGCAACAACACTTGCATTTCACCGTAATAATACCAAAGGAATTGTTGTTGTGTCAGTACAGGAAACAGAAGGTTTCTTGGAAATTAAAGTGGCTGGGGATGGGAAGGGGATCTTTCTTTCCCCATTCCTTAGTTAACCCCTACTTAAAGTCAACCAGTCCTAATCAGTAGCCATGGCACCTCACACGGAAGCTCAGCCTTGGGGAAGCTTGCAGCACAAGGGGGAACTGCGTCTCCTCCCTGTCCCGCACCCCTCTGCAGTCGGGCATTCCTTCCCTAACTCCCAGCTGGCTGCAGCAGCTCTGGTCTGCCCCCACCACATGAGGGATGAGAGAGTCAGGACCCCAGCAGCATTCAGGAAGGAGACGCTGGGTGGAGGTGGACAGCACACAGAGCATAGGCTGGCAACACAATACCATTTGCATATGTGAGGTTGGTGATACCAGTGCAGACGGTACTGTCCACACACTGAACTGCGGTACCAGTCTACAGTCCATCGCCAGGGGCATGGCACAACATGCTGAGCAGAGAGAAAGAGTAATTTTTATGTGAGTTACGGGATTGTAAAGAGGCAGCAGCTAACACTTAGCTGGCAGCTAAAAGGCTCTCAGCAGTTCATGCTCTCATGGCAAGAGGCTGCCAGTTCCCAAAGGGCTTACAGATCAATTACACAAATGAGGAGAGCGGTGAGAGGAACGCAGTGTTGAAGAACTGAGAATGAACCAAGACCAAGAACTGAGAATGACTCTAACCCAAGTGGAGCATCAGTGACAGAGGCCAGGTACGTGCCTGCCTTTCCTGAATCCCAGCCTGAGCCTTAAAACCTTTCTCCACATGCCAGTGGCCTTGCTATGAGACTCCATATTTTTTCCCAACCTGCAAAGATTGCTGTTTAATGAAAAGGTTTAACATATTTTTCCTTCTGTTTGAATTATAGATTTTGCCATAAACATTCTGCTGTTAAACAATATTTTTCTTCCTTTTTTTGTTTAATTTAGCTAAGGTGGTAAGTCCTATTTTATGCATGGATTATTATTGACTTGTATAGAATAGGAACACTTTGTCCAACAGAGTAATCAATTAAGTGTTGAATCCGGAGAAATGCAGCATCTTTCATCTTTCATCTCTTTCCTTCTCTTCTGAGCTTTTTACATTTTAAAAGAAAAGACATTCTTTTCTCTCTAGCTTTCTTTTTCCCCCAGCTGCTCTATTTTTTGGTCATAGCCTCTCCTGTGTTACTATGGTTTTGCTTTAATTTTATTCCCCCCTCCCTCTTTTTTCTTCCCTTTGCTATTTTCTCCTGTTGCATCCTGTTGCTTCTTAGCATAGAGCTTCATTCTTGCAGGACGATTGCCTCCTGCAGGCAGTGACCTGTCCTTCCCTGTGGCTTGGTCCCTCCCCACAGCTCTGCTCTGGTGAAAGCCATGGAAATCTGCCTGATCTTTGAAACACAGCACCACTGAGAGGTTGTCAATCATGTCTTACTGTGTGCATGTTGACTGGAGCAGCAAAGCAAAAGAAAGGAAAAGGAAAGGAAAAAAATGTCTCTAGGAACTATGCTTCTGAGCCTGGTGTTTGTAAACCAATTCCTCTGCATCAAGGCTAACAGTTTTCTTTGCAATGTTAAAGTTGATTCCCAGAGAGATTCCTTTTTAGTGTGTTGGTTTCAGGCTGCATGGTATGCTCATAGCATGTGAAGCCTTGTGCTAACCCTTATGCTCACCCAGTTGCTGAGATTTCATCCTATTCTTTATTGTCTTATATTATTCTTATTCAGTGTTATGACCTGAATTTTACTTGCATTTGATAGTATTGCAGTTAAAATATTCTTCCTAAATGTCTCAGGATTAGTGAAGCATGAATGTCAACAACGAACTGAGAGCACAGCTTCAGCCAGGGTAGGGGAGGTTGCACCAGGTTGTTTGTTTGTATCATAATACATTGGATGCATTGATTTAAACAAAGGACGGTGTCACAAAAGCATGCTATGTTATGAATATCCATCAGGAGCAGAACAATCCATGGCCAGAGCCGTATGGCCATGGCTCTTAGTTAACCACCATCAAGCAAAGTAGGTAATACAGTTTTGCATAATGTTTATTTCTGGTCCATCCCAAAGAGGAAAAGGAATTAATGGCAAGAAAAGCTTTGCAAGAATGAAGGAAGATTCATAGCATGTGGGCTTTTTAGGTCTATTGATGGAGGAATGGTAGTAGTCTTTGGGTAACAGTTAAGATTTTTTTAAGTTCTAGTGACATCCATAAGTTTGCTTTGGTCAGGGTTGGTCAGTAGCATCTCTCTACATTATAGAAAGAAGATAATCCCTTTTTATGGGTAATGCATCCTCTCTGCATCCTTGCTCTGGCAACTTAAAGAAATCAAGGTCAAGATGAGCCTGAAAGAATGTGTTCTCCAATTTTCCTTTCTTTTCTCAGACAATGGTTGACAATTTTCTTAAATAATAGTGATTTCTTAAATATTACAGTATTCCTATTTTGCCTGAGAACCATCTGCTGTGTAAAGTCAGTACTGAAATCCTGACAGCATTCATAAAGCACTTATCTCAATTGCATTTCACTATTGTGCATGTATTAAAGAGCACCAAGAGGGCAACCAAGAGTAGTGATAAAAACCTATTGTGTTTTTTGCTTTTATAGCCATGGCATTAAACTGTACTGCCGTGCAGATTTAAAGGGCTTTAACGTTTCAGAAGGAGTTGGTACTTGAATCTTGAAAAATTCATGCTGAATTTCTTCAGAATTTCCACAGCAAACTAAGTGTGAAAAATGCGACTTTGTTAGTGAAAATTAGGAGACTTCTCCAGTGGATGAAGTACAGTGTATAAGTAAGAGTCATCACTCATGAGGACAAATGAACTAAATATCTTCTCAGGCCTGGTATCAAAGACCTGAAACTCTAAAACCAGACGACCATAGAAAAGTGGAGGGTGAAAAAAAGAAAACCCCTACCATTGAAGTATTTTTGAAAAAACAATCTCAAGAACATAATTTGCTTCGTAAATAACATACATATATTTTCAAATGTCCTGTAAGAAGAAAAATTTAAGCGAAACTTACAAATGTTGTTTTTTTTTTTTTTTTTTGGGGGGGGGATTTACGAAAAAATTAAAGCGAAATTAAAAATTTTTGTTTTTTTTTTTTTTTTTGGTGGGATCTACAGTTCTGTTGTGTTATATTACAATGCTTTTCTGTAGCTTCATCTTTCTGGCAGAACTATTTCTATCACAGTGTAATGTAATTTATTATTCTTATAAAATAAACCCTCTCTTTTCAGGAAGAGATAGCGATGCATCACAGAGGGAAGCACTCCAGCTTGTAGAAATCCCGGCTCACAGAAGTAGGATATAGCCATACTGTAATTCCAGTGAGGCACCATTGTGCCTAGGCATTTCGGGTACCAGTCAAAATGCCAAAGGTTTGGGGGGAAGAGGGGTGTGGTTTTTGCTGTTTGGAGGGGGGGTTTGGCTCTTGGTGTTTTATTTCTTTTTCACTAGAGAAAAAAAGAATCCTTTCCTAGGGCAAAAATAGACCAAATATAACCTGTGAATAAAAGATTTGGTTTTGTGAAGCTCTAGTTTATAAAAAGCAAGTTAGAAAGAGGTATCTGCTATTATATGAAACTGGCAACACTACATTCAAAAAGTAAACATCATTATTTTTCTTTCAGTACCAGAAGAAAGATAGATGCTCAATGGCTGTTTTTGTATAGACAGGCACCTAAAATGGGGAAAGAGGGCAACATTGGGTGAGCACCGCTCCCAGTAATGCCAATAATAAAAATCTTATTTATTTGAATGTGAAAATGAGCTCTTTAAAAGTAACATGCTACAATCTTTTACAGCTGCTTAAAGGGTCCCTAAATCTGCATCTGAAATACTGCAAAATCTGTCCCTTCCCAAAAATGAGCTTTTAAATAAAATCATATTTGACTCAATTGTTTTAAAAGACAAGGATAGAAAAAAATGAGAAGCAAAAATAGTGTCCCTTAATGTATTTGTCTTACTCAGCCAGTACTGAAAGAATAGCATCTGTGCCTTTTTCAATCATCTGTGCCTTTTTCAATAATTGCTACATTATTCAGTTTGATGCACCCGGTGCGATGAACACTACGGAAAACTTCCTGGCTTTTGATTGAGAACTGTGTGGTCTCAGAAAGCCTGCAGTCTCAAAAAACACTTGCCAAGGACATACCTGGTTTATTTAATGAACAGGAAACAGTGCAGTTGACTAGTACTGACCTTGCCTGCAGGTACCACATCCCTGAAAGACTGCGAGGGAAAAGTAATGGACAGTACAATGAAGTGATGCACAGCTGGGCAGATGATACTGCGAAGAACAGTTGCCTGATTTGGTAGTGCTGTATTTTCTTTGGACAGGTTTATGAAGTGTGTTTGTACCTTCCAGCAAGACTTGGGAGCGCCGCTGCTGCCGTAGGTTAGCAGGGACACCTAGTGGCTTTGGTAAATTAAACCGGGATTGCTTCTGCCACCTTCTGATAAACTCGCAAGGTTTTTGAGGAAAGGCTCTCGGTGCCTCTCTTCTTCAGTGTTACCTCTCAAAGTATTTTCCACCAAAACCCATCTCTGTACTTTTTTTCTTGATTCTATGAAGCAGGGAGAAAAACGCATGTGTGCTTTAAGTATTGTGACAGACTTTCAGGAGAAGAAAGAGGGTTGTTGATTATTGCATGACTGCTGTAATCAGGGTTTGCAGAAACAAACAAGCAGGAGGTCACTTAAAATTATGAATTCCACATATCAACTTTATTATTTTATCAGTATTAAAGCAGGGAAATGCTGTTTATGCCTGTGGTTCTGGTTGTTTAAAGTAAATAATTTTAAATATAATGCAAATAGTTTTTTGCTTTTGTCATATAAGTATTATGCATAACCACATTTTTCTGTCTTCTGGGACTAAATAATTCCCACTAAATCAATAATGTTTATGAAAGTGAGACACTTAAATGACACTTGAGAAATCTTTACATGTAAAATGCTTTTCCTGTAAAACCACAGGTCAACTTCTAGGTAAAATTTAAACCTATACATAACCAGTGTACAAGGTCACCTTGTATTGCAGCAGATAAAAGCAGCCATGCCAGCTTAGGCAGGGATTCGTCTAACCCCATACTATGTCTCATTTGTTGATGGCAGCAACACCAGAAATGTCCCAGTGATAAATGTGAGCAAGCTGGACTTTGGCAGGGTCCTGGCTGGCTCCTGAAGAAACCGGGAAAAAACAAAGGCGTCAGAAGGTTAGCACGGTTCACCAAGCACAAAACATGGCTCGCTGTGTCGAGGTGCCGCTCCGCACTGGTGCTGCACCCCATGCTTACCACCTTTGCAGACACCAGCAGCCACTGCAGCTGCCAGCACAGAGCAGCGTTACACAGCCATTTTGGCAAAGGCTCCTTAAGAGTTTCCAGGAGGGCATCAAGATAGTAAAGAAAAAAACAGGATAGGTGGCCCAAACCTGGTGGTGGAGAGTTTAGAATTGAATTGCAGGGGAGTTGGTCCCTTTAGTCAAGAGCTTTAAAGTGAATGGTGTTACATAGAAGAGAAAAAAATAGCTCATAGGCTTTTAAATCAAAAAGCAGAAACCGGGGCTGATCCCATGCGGTTGGAACAGGAAAGACCTGTCAAGATCCTATGTAGATGAATTTCGAACAAACAATCTTTCTCAGCAGATAGTGTTCTCTGTACTGATGTTTTAGGGGTTTGCTCCTGTGCCACATTCAGTAATGATACACAATCATTCACATGTTATTAGAGAAGTCTGAGGCCATCCTTTTCCCACACAAAGTACCTTTCTTGAAACAGAAATAGTCTACAGAAGTTATCCTCCCATAATGTCATTGATTATAAAAGCTAGAGATGACACAGACCATAGTTGATGGCAAGCCTTGTTATAAAATCTGTTTCCACAGATGACAACAGACTCGCTAGCTGTGATTTTCCCTCCTCTGGCTTCATCAGATGACATAACACAGACCCTCTGAATCTTCTTCTTTCCGCATATGTATATTAATGCTAGATTGAATAAATTATAAGCACCCTCTGATTTCAAACAGCTGAATACTGAACAGACCTGCCCTGGACAGGTTTCAAGATAGTTGACTTTCGCTGATCCTCATAAGCGCGTGATTTCCTTTTACATTTTTTCAGCATCACAGTACCTTGTTATACAGCTTCTTAAAGATCTGTGCACCATTCCACATGAAGGAGAGAAGTTTTTCTCCCAGCTTTGGTCCAAAACTTCCCCAAGTCACTTGAAAATTTGCCACTGACATTAATTATCTTCTGATTAAACCTGTTTTTGCTGCCTTTCATGGTTGTGTTCTCAACTTAGTTTCACTGTGTTGGAGTAGGATGAAGAAGGGATCCACATATCATCAGTTAACCAATGACTAGAGTTTAAGAAACACTACTCCAAAGTGCTGGTATTGTAATATTGTACAAAGACACTATCCCGTCTCATGAATAGTGGCTCTTTGTTCCTTGTCTCTCCCACAAGGTGCTCTGAAAGGAGGCCTGAGAGTAAGTACTTGGGAAAGAGATTGCTAAAGTTTTGTACTCTCATTTCTTGCTCTGCCTACATCCAGAACCTTTTTAAAATTCTGCATTTTTCAAATTGCAATGAATATGCTTCTTTCTTTACATATTCTGTTAGCAATATTTTACTCCTATCTTTATTTTAAATATGAAGAAGGTTCACTCTGCTACTGCACCATTACTATACAGAAATACATAGTTCATAAAATTCTGGATTTTTGTGTCTAAATTTTGCTTTAGGGCTTTATATATTTATTAAGTTAATAAAAAGTTTTAGAGAAAGGAATGTATTCAATTCTTCTTGGCAGTATTCCTAGTTCTTACACAAGCGCTACCTACCTTCTGCTGAAGTTGTCATTACTAATGTGGCTTGATTCTGGTTTTACTGCACTGTATGATAGTCAAAAGTTGTTCTAGATATCATTGCCAAATAATGAATGGCTTCTTTGCATTAAAAATTTAATTTGCTAGACTTGGACTGGAGAAAACAAAATCCAATATCATAGTTGTTTTGAGATTTCTCTATTCTCCTCAGCCTGAAGGACTCATTTATTTTCTTGCTTTACGCTCATTTTTTTCCATTTGCCTTAAAACTTTTCAGTCTCACCAGTTGTTTAAAGAGACTTTGAAGTCACATGAGAACCAGGGTGAATATATGTATGGAAATACTTATTCATCAGTGTCTTGGTAAGTTAAAGATAAAGGCATTGCAAGTAGTATAGCTACTGTTTTGAGAAATAAGGTCTAAATCAGAGCTGAGAATGACGTATTCAGCATTTCCTCAAATGGCACATGCATTTTCATGCAGATATAGGTATATGTTTCCAGATAATTTGTCATGTAACAGAGATACCCAAATATATTTCAGATTTTTTTTGTACCGCTTCTGGAATTTATGGCAGGGAAGAGGTATTCCTGTTCGTATGTTAACAGTATGTTTCAAGTAGAATATGATAGAAGGAAAAGTTTATAAATTATATACCAATATTACCCAGCAGGGGAGTGGAGTGCTGAAAAGGCCAATGAAATGGAAGTGTGAAATGCTGACCTCTAATACTATCTTAATTAAAATTGTCTCTGCTAACATCCTTGCACTTCCAGGAGCTGACTGCCATAGACACTTCACACTTCATACTGTGCAAGTGTAATTTAAAATTTGAGACAAGGGAGCAAAGTTATCACGTCCACTGGAAAAGCTACAAATCACACAAGTACAAAAAGCAGTATATCACCTTGGCAAATTAAGGTGGTAGCATGCAAGATTGGCTTTTTGGGTGTCTGTTACAGATGCTTAGTCAATTTTATTGATAATACCTCAGACTAGCAAGTGCAGTACATACTTATACCCGTCTAAAAACAGTTCCTGAATACACGGCAAATGCTCTGCCTGAACAACCAGCTAGCACCAGATGGCATGGCAGGACACTGTCTAAAACTTTTATGAAATAAAACTGCAAAGATTTGCTTTTCTGCAAAGAAGGACATACCTAAAACTCCTCAAGTAAATTCAGATAAATACCTAATTTGTAAGGTGCTCCTTAGCAATAGAAGTCTTGGTTGAAGCTTGTTGATTTTTTTCCCCTTGCTGCTTAGGTCTGTGCATTACTGAAATAGCAACCTCGGCCTTAACCCACTTACCCAGTTTTGAGACTCTATGAATTTGAAATGTAAATCTCACAAGAGGTTGTTTGGGGTTTTTTTCTGTTTCTAGAGCAATTATATAAGCGTCAATTATTCGTGTCACAGGATTTGTAGAAGGCTTGTTATTTATTCAGAAAGAACACATTTCATATTTATATTAGTCCCAATATTTTTAATTTGTAGAGGGCGTTTCTAGGAAGAAAAGGCAAGAATAAAGATAACTTTTCTTCCTCAAGACCTTAGGAAAGTTTCAAGGCTCCTTTTGGGTCATTCTTTTGCGAGATGGTAGAGGCAATGTTTACCAATCAGATGCTGTTGTGTACATGCTGTTGTGCCGTGCCAGGCTTGCTCCTTAAATGTCATCATCAGGCCTTTTTACAGTGTTCTGAGTGCTAAAAGCCACTCAGTCAGGTAGAGTTAGAGCATGCCTGAAATGTTACTGAGCACAGCTTTGCTGTCTAGGCTCATTTGGTCAGATGGTATTGGCATTGCTTTCCATAGCTAAACAAAACATTTGAATTGTTAAAAAGTTAATAATACAGAGAGAGTCATTAAAAGGGAGGAAGAGTATTGAGCTCTTGCTTGAAATGGTGACTCAGTGAAGCAGACAGATTTGGGAAAGCTGCTCCATACGGCAGAAGCTCTCAACCAGAAGGTCCTCCCACCAGCACTGCCAGCTTGTGCGAAGGGATGCAGAGGACATGCATGCTAGCCAGGCAGTGGGAAGTGGATCATACGTTTAATCTACTCTCCACCCACCTCCCCTGTGCTTTTTTAAGGATGTGCAGCCATGCCAAATTACGGCCATTAGCCAAATTACTGCCTGGAACTGTTTGGAGGGATTTTGGGTCTGCATTCAGATTGCCATTCCTATCTCCTCTGTGCCTTTTTCCCCTTCATCCTACCCCATGTGAAGTCAGTGATTCATTCTCTTTCCTTTCCTCCATATGGCAGGATGTATTAGAAAAGTGGGAGAAATGCTCAACCAGAACATATTCTTTCAGTCCCAGAGGAGGCAGAGGGGAATAAACAGCATTTGCAGCTTATTTTCTCCTCTTTATATTTGTGCATAAGCCAGAAGGTTTGGGCTGTTTCTTTTCCCTTCCAGTGACAAGGGCTGGTCACCGAGTCCCAACAGTACGCTTATTTGACTGATAAGCAGATAGCAGCACTCTGTGCAACTACCTAAAATCCTTTTCTGTGCAGTTGATGGTGCAGAATTCAGTAAAATGTTGATCAAACTCCAAGCTGCACTCTCTAAACATCTGCCTGATGTTAACTTCATCTTATAAATTATTGTTCATGAGATCTTTACAGTCAGTGCTTACACATCGGTATTTGGATGTAGTTGCCATGCAGAAAATAAGATAAATTAGCTAGACTGAGCATTTGTTAAAGGAAAACATATCAATGTGTGTCAAGTATCAACAAAAATCAGCTTAAGCAAAGTTAGACAGCACGGTGTTTAAAAAGAAAGAACCGCCCTCTTTATTGACAGTAAATATATGTCAATCAACAGAACCAATGAAAATTTACCAGCATAATTTCTTTTCACTAGAACAGCAAGGCAGATATTGACCAACTGTCTTAATTGACTTGCGGTTTAGCTTTTCAGGCATTACATTTCCTAACTGTGAACAGAACTGGCAGCCAAGTGACTCTTGTTTAAAATGTGTTTGTGTTAAAAAGAAAATGGAGATACTGGTATGGAAGAAAAAACTGTGCTTACAGCTTCGTAGATAGACAGAATGCATTTTCTTCATCAATGATAAGTTCTAATCCAGAAGATTTTGAGTCAAAACTTCACAGAAGAAACAACCATACTGTTGCCAGTACTAATTTGTACGTGGTGTTCTCATGGTTCTGTCTAAGATGGCACAGCAGTCATCTAAAAATCATTTCATTAAGGATTAAAGTGACCTTCCCACTCTGGCTGATTTTACATAGGACACATTTGAAATAAAGAGTCCCAGAATCTTGTAGGATTTGTAAGTTTATGTGTTGCATTTCAGAAGTGATGCACAGTAAACGCTTACAAGCTGTCATGTCACCTCTTCAGCCACAAAACTCAGCTTCATTTGATAATGCACCTATACGTGTGTTGCTTTGGGTGGAAGACCAGACTTCAAAGTCACTTAAGCATGATGGTCTCTAACTGTAAATACTTAATCTGCCCATCTGCCCTTCTTTAGATGTAAACTGAAAGTACGTTTAACAAATGAGTTATTTTAGTTTCCAAATTATCTGTAGGTTACTTAAAAGTTACAAACATATACGCATTAAAATAATCCATATGAAAATGAGTCAGCTTTGTTTCAAATGACTTGGGCTTTAATGAAGGCTCAGTAAGAACTATTCACCTGATGGACCCCAAAAGGAACAAATACAATCTACCCAACTGTGGCATCTGGTATTTAGTGCTATCAGGCATTTAACAAAGTGCTCCTTTCCCTTCTTCATAAGGCAGGCCAAAACCAAGGGACAGTCTAGAGACCAGAGACATGGTCCTGTAGTCAGTCCTACTGCAAGTCAAATGTCACTGTGCAGGGATCTGCCTGGATAATATCAATGGGATGTTACGGATCAAAATCCTTAGTCTGGGAACCAGAGAGAAACATGGACAGCAGCAGCTGCCATACTGAACACCCTCTTATGCCAAAGATTTTTCAAGAATTTTGTGGTCCTTTCAAATGCCAAAATAAATGCCTAGCTCTTACGAATTTTTCTCTCACTTCCAGCAGCTAAGCTGCCCATAAAACTGATTACTTATCTTCACAGTGAAGGACATTAGCCTGGGACCCTGCTGAAAAATACTGGCTGAAAATCTGTTCCCACAATAGCTGAGAACCCTTTTTGTTTAAATATATGGCTGTTGTTAATGAAATAAATGTGAAGCTTTAGTTCCCCAAATTCAAGCAACACCGAAACTGAAAAAGGTCTTCAGTATCACTGGTCAAAATCACAGTTCATGGCTTTGATCCAGAAGTTATTACAGAACATGTCCTAATTCACATATGAATTTCCCAGAAATACAGAAGCAAGGATGGCTGGAATACAACAGCTGGCTACTTGCTCAGCTACACTAGCCAAAGTCTTCATAGTTGACACACAGACTTTTTTTGTAATTTTTAATGCTATATAGTCTGTGTAACCTGAGCTTTGGAGTTAATTTACCCTCTCCCAGTAAGAGTATTATATTTATTTTTATTTAATTTTATCTTGAATTAAACTTCCCACAGAGTGGCTAACTGCCTACCAATTCTTGGTTTTATACAATAGTTTTCTTAAGTCTTTTTGGGAACACTCAATTCATCAAGACCTGCAAGAAGAATGCAGAATAAGGCATTCTGAATCACTGATTCAAAAAAAAGATATAATGTCCACTATTAACTCTGTGTTATTCTCTGTCAGAAGTTGGAAGATAATTGAAGCGTGCAGTTTTCCTTACCCAAGTGATTGTCAGTGCTCCCAAACACTGAAAATGAAGCTTGAGCACGAGAGTTCTGAATCACAGCACTGGGATTTAGCCTGCACCATTCTCATCTATCACTTTTCTACAGAAGAAGCTTTTATTTTATACAAGCACAGATAGCACAGTAATTCTCTGCTGTTTAATCTCCACCACATATACCATTACTGGTTGCCAACTTGTCCCACACTGCCACTGCAACAGCAATGGCAGACATTCAGACCTCACTAATCAGACCATCTCTGCAAATCACAAATATACCATGAGGTAATACTAAAATTTTATAAAAATAATTTTGTATAGTTTCCTTTTTATTTCTATTTTTTTTAAACTTTTTTGGTGTGTCTTTGCTTCTATATTTTAAAGCTCACAGTTCCTCAAACTCAACATCTTGAAATTACGTCTGTAAAAGTGGGTTTCGTTTCTCTAACTGGGATCCAGAAGCTTAGCTTAAAACCCAGAGGCTCAAAGTTTATCAGAATTGGTATTATCATTGTATTAAGTGCATCTATACACTTAGAGAAGTACACTATTTTTTTCTGTTTCTACCTCCTAAGTGTATGCTTTGTATTATACTGACTGATTGAAGATGGGATGGCACAACATTTTCTGATTTTTTTTCTAGCAGAAAGGATTAGGTTTAAATGACCCTATTAAAAAATAAAGATTTTCTATCATAGAGGCAAAAATAAAAAACCCAGACAGCTATAGGAAGGTTAGAGAGACAGAAATTGAAAAAGAAACCATCTATTGAGCAAACAGTTATCCTTAACCTGACTTACTTCATCCAGACAGGATGAGTCATCCTGTCGGATTCAGTAGTTCATCTGCTTTTAAGTATTATGTGATATTGCTGCCTTTGAGGGTACAGGAACCTCTGTGGAAGTGAAAGGGCTTTTTATTTTAAATCAGTTTATATAAGAAAGAAAGAAAGAAGGAGAATCCAGTGTTCTGATCTGAGATACACACTGCTGGTAATATTAAAAAAAATAGTATTTCTGTATCTTCCTTAATTACTTGAGGAAGTCCCATCCAGCTACAGGAGACTGTACCAGATGCATCAAAGCTGCAGAAAAGCTTACAAGCTTAGAGAAAGCCTGACAGTGAGTAAAATCTTACTATTATTTAGTATGTGTCTGACCACACACTTCATACACAAATGCACAGCCATTGACAAAATTACTTGCTTGAAGACATTAATTGGAATTTGTTTCACAGCATTTCTGCTCCCAGTGATACCACTGGCAAGCTGCTTTGACTGCAGTGGGAACAAGATCCTTTTCATCCTCTTACCTAGTAGAATATTTAGCCGGAGGTGAAGCTAGTATGTGAGTCCAAACACTCAACTGTCTTCAAAAACTGCGATGTCATTTTAGCAAGCCGTGCCTGTATTCAGCAGCAGGATTGCCATGCAACAACATGCCCACGCAGACTTGAGCACACCAGAAGGAGGTCTTATATCCACAATTGCATGAGAACCACGCTTAGGTTTTGAGTGTCTGCCTGCAACAGGCACAGGGGTCTCAAGGGTTGTCAGTGCAAGCCACAAGTTCACTTCAGCAGTGCTGAAGTGATCCACACCTTCAAGCGTTTCAGGCCAAAATCCCACACTCTGATCCCTCTCCAAGAAAGAGGAGGCACAAAAGCGTGCACATTTGCACAAGGGAAGAGGACAGTTCCCACCGCTCTATTGAAACAAGGTCTTCTGAAGCATCAGGCTTTGACCAGCTCTTTGGCCAGGGACTTTTTCAAGTAACACAGGATATTAGTGATACATCCTCACATCCTGACAGAGCGTGGTTTAGGAAATAGACATTTACCGATGTTACCCATGGAAGCTTGGTTTGACAGTGCTGTAAATCTGGGTTCAGCATTCAAAGGAATCATAGTAAGACCATAATGTTATGACTGATGTTAGGTCAGATACTAAAGTCTTACAAGGGAAAAGAGGTGTTTTCCATGAAATAGCAGGTCTGATCGTGGGCGTGCATAGGAGATGGGGGATGTCATTTCAGCAAATCCTCTCTGTCCCCAGTCTTAAGCTGAAGTATCCAGTTCTTGTAGCATGGGATGTAAGGCATAAAGTCACAAAAAAGAAGAGTCTGAATGTAACGTCTAATGTCACTGCTTGGTGAGAGACCTGCATAGGTTGATACAGTGCTTATTTATATCCTGGATAGATTAAATATAGAGGAAAAAAAATGATCTATGAGTATTCCTGTATTTTTTACATCAGCTGCTTTTCAAAAGGTGTTGAGCTGAGCTCAGGCAGTTGTACATGGGAAGAGGAATACCTAGACTTTATTGTGATGGGACTGAACTGGTTATCCTTTTAATATTCACTAATGAAGTGTTACTTTACTAACTGCAGCCACTCGAGAGTTTGTGTTCTGTCTGTTTTGAAAAAGACTGAAAATGGAGTTTTGGGTGATTGCTATATTATTCTTGTACTCATTCAATTGTGGTATATAACTGCTTATAAGCAAGAAGTTACAATAACCTTAGGAAAGGAAGAAAAGAGCAAATCATTTTTATTTTTACTTAGCAAGCAAAGACAATATTGTGGAAATATTGAACACTTTTCACAGTTTCATGTCATCTGCCAGGGTGTGGTATTGATTTCCTTTAAATTTATAACTCAGTTCTGTGTATCTATAATTATATGCAATAAGGCAACAAATAGTCATTGCTCCTTCCTCTTTCAAAAAAAAAAAAAAAAAAAAAAAAAAGTGTGATTCCTCTTAATTTTGCACAGCACTTGGTCTTTTTCTTTCCCAGAGCAGAGTAATTACAGAGAAAGAGAGCCTGTCTTAAGAGTCCACCAGGTGTTTATTTCTGACTCTTATTATTCCCATACCAGCTGCTTCAGTAACAAGCAGAGGAGTGGTCATTGCTACATTTTTTTCCTCTGCTGCTTTCATTTAAGAAGCTAGTGAAATTGCCAAGCCACATTATTGCAATGTTTTTGATACAGTTGCATGCGGAATCAGGAAATCAAACGCAAAAACATAAAAAGCTTTGAAAAAAATTATTGTGTGGAAGAAAGGGAGCTGTTTTTGTATTTCTGTCATACACAAGAACAAGGATTACTGCTTTACAGGGAATTTGCTGGGCTGTGAATTGTGTAAAAGACGTTGAATTAAAATCTGGCCACCCAACAAAAAAATGTATGTACTGGAGGAATGTGAGCAGCCCAGTTATTCCTTTTTGAGTATCATTCTTCTGCATTCTTAAACATGAAAGCTGAATTTGGCTGAGATGCAACTGTGAGAAACAGACTGAGTACAATATCTTGAATGAGCTGATTGTGTGAGGCCCTGAACACCAATAACAATTCATGGATCTAGAGATTTTTTTGAGGACTCTGAGTTTGGGCACAGTCAAAATATTCTTCTGAGGCTTATGGCTTCTCCTTACATAGTGCATATGAACACTTAGAGGTCATGAATACTAATATGCTATATGCAAAAAAATGAATCGCTTCTTTAGATACACTATACTGATTGACTTTATTATGGGGTAGAGCAGGGAATCATGGAAAATACTGGCAGAGATAACCATTTCGCAGTAGATCTGCACGAGTGAAAACTGTTGTTTTAATAGGTTTTATTGTCTTTTTGTTAGTCATCCCACTTACCAGCTCCTGAGCCATGAATAGTTGCACATCTGGCAATTTCATACCATATGGAAAGTTAACTAGTGGTAATTCCAGTGAGATTTATGGCAGTGTGCAAAGAAGTTTCTCTGCACTACTGATCAATGGAATTCAGTCTGAGCAGTGGAAATCTCCATCTTAGTGTGTGCGTTTCAAGGATGAAACGTTAGCTGACTACCTTTTGCAACCTCATTAATTTTGATCAGCTAAGACAAGGCTCACAAAGTATCTAAAGCTACCCAAAGACACCTTTAGGTACCTAAATGTATTTTTGCTACCTAGACCTCCCAGTTGAGACAAACAGTTGCTTACTACATGTGTGTCTCTGGCCTGTAGCTCATTTCTCAGTTAATTATTTCTCAAAACAAAGTAAATTAAATAAAATTCCAGGGGAAAATTTTTTTTTATTTTTAATCCTTATGCTAGATTTACTGAGCTAGGTCTTAGTGCCCCTGAATGAAGAAGCCAGTATATATGTTTTTTTGGATTTTAGCAAAGCTTTTGGCACTGTCTCTCACAGCATCCTTCTGGACAAAATGTCCATCACACAGCTAGACGAGTCCATAATACGTTGGGTGAGCAATTGGCTGATGGGTCGGGCTCAAAGAGTTATAGTAAATGGGGTTACATCAGGCTGGTGGCCACTCACCAGTGGGGTTCCCCAGGTCTCAATTTTAGGGCCAGTGCTCTTTAACGTTTTTATAAATGATCTGGATGCAGGAATCAAATGTTCATTAAGTAAGTTTGCCAATGATACTAAAATAGGAGGAGCTGTGGACTCGTCAGGACCCAGGTGTCTCCTACAAAGAGAAAGTCTCTGGAAATCAC
>NW_008825208.1:3125789-3135514 GCF_000699105.1 Pygoscelis adeliae
ATCTGGGGGTTTGGGTTGATGGCAAGTTGAGTATGAGTCAACAGTGTGCCCTGGCAGCCAAAAGGGCCAACGGTGTCCTGGGGTGCATCAAGCACAGCATAGCTAACCGGTCAAGGGAGGTGATTGTCCCACTCTACACGGCACTGGTGGGGCCCCACCTCAAGTACAGGGTGCAGTTTTGGATGCCTCAATATAAGAAGGATATCAAACTATCAGAGTGTGTCCAGAGGAGGGCGACCAAGATGGTGAAGTGCCTCGAGGGCAAGACTTATGAGGAGTGGCTGAGTGTTCAACTTGGAGACGAGAAGGCTGAGGGGTGATGTCATTGCAGTCTCTGACTTCCTCAAGGGGGGGCAGCAGAGCGGGAGGTGCTGATCTCTTCTCTCTGGTGACCAGCGATAGGACACGAGAAAATGGAATGAAGGTGCGTCAGGGGAAGTTCAGACTGAACATTAGGAAAAGGTTCCTCACGGAGAGGGTGGCCAGTCACGGGAACAGGCTCCCCGGGGAAGTGGTCTTGGTACTAAGCTTGTCATAGTTCAAGGACAGTGTGGACGATTCTCTTCATCATATGGTTTAGTTTTAGGTAGTCCTGCGAGGAACAGGGAGTTGGACTCAATGATCCTTATGAGTCCTTCCAACTTGAAATGTTCTATGATTCTATGATTCTATGACTGAAAGCATGATCACAGTAATTAGCCCTAGCTGGGGAACTGCCTGAAAATAAAATATCAATTGCCAAATAACTGATATCATCCTTATATATACACATACAAATAAACACTGTTCTTACGATCATTCTTGAATTCTAGATCATTCTAGCATTGTTTGTCATTGGGATAAGTAATAAAGCTTAAGACTGCCATGACTTTTCCAAATCAAATTAATTATAACTTACTGGCAAGGAGTTTGGAGAAAGTCATATCACATATTTCAGAACAGAGGGAAATTGCCAGCATTCTTTGCTTCATGGATAACCTTTCACTTCCAGATTCAGAGGGCATAATCTTCCCCTCAGGATACAAGTAAAACAAATGCTTCTTTTATTTTTCCTCAGTCATTACAGAGGTTTTGCATTTATAGTAGTGTATACTCAGAAATGACACAGATGTGCAAGATATCTTCCACTGGAGGAGATGCAGGAAGATCTTCTGTGCACAGATCCGATGGTATCCTTTGTGCTCATGCATGTTCCTTGTTTGCATCCCCCTCCTCACTCCCATGTCCAGTAATACTGAAAATATGTAATGTTTCTGAGAGTGAACGAATTACCCTCCTTCAGTTCTCCTCTTCAGTTTTTCTGGCTACTGTTTGGCCTAAGTGACATTTCAGAGCTAGAACTAACTGAAAGAGTGACATATTACATACAGCCTTCATCAAGAAGTATATCAATGCTTGCTGTAGTATAAAACTTTTTTTCAGACAGCACCTACAGTAGCTTTTGAATAAGTGAATTTCTGTTGATAGTACGGGTACCTGAAGTCTTAAGATCCCAAATGACATGGTCTCATCTCGGTTTCTTACAATTGTCTTTGATAGTAATGAGATTTTAATTAGGAATAAAACTGAGACATCATTATGGATAGATGTATCCATGCAGACTCAAGCATTCATTTTTTATTTTATTTTTTTAATTAGGCCATCTGAAAGTGCTCTGGCAACACAAAGATATTTTAGCATTAATTTTATTTAGGACAAGGACAAGTATGTTATTCTCAGAGAGCATTATTACAGATGGTATAAACAGTGCTCTCCTTTAAAGACTTCTAAGCGTATGTGCATTTTTGCACATGCTAGTATGTATTAACATAGAACTGGTTGAAAATTATCTGTTGAAACTGTTTCTTGATAGACTATTGTGTTTTTAATGAAACCCAACTGTTGTAGAAAATGTCTTAAGGAAAAAAATTTATTGGAAAACAGTTTTTCAACAAAAGTTAAAATATTTTTCAAGAGAAAAACACTTCTGATTTTTGTAGAGTTGTACTGTACAGCTATAGAGTGAGACAGAAACTACACTGAAAGCCAAATCTCCATCTCTGAGCTGAAGAATGTAGACCTAAACCAGAAAGAAAACTACTGCAAATGTGATGTGAGTATAGTTAAGGTGTACTACTCGACTTGTAGAGGGACAGATTAGCAGTGCTATGAAGAACCATTGTGGGTGTCCCAGGAAACAGTAAGGCAGTGGATGAGCTCGTAATGGGTGCAAAAGAAACTGGGCAGTGCAGCAGTTACAGAGCTTGTAGCTTTGCACCAGCTCATTGCTGTCAGGACCCAGGTGTCTCCTGCCAGGTGAAAGTCTCTGGAAATCACATGTAGATCAGGAACAACTGCAGGACAGAGCACCACGCACTGTAAGTGTGATATGTCAATTTCTCTAGGAAGCATCAGGAGTATATAGACACAGACTACCTTGCCATGGAAAAGAAAGAAAGAAAAAAAAATTGTTTTCTGGCCTGTCTTTAAAACTATACACAATTACCCTTGTAACTAGCATGGTAGGGCAGACGAGTAAACCCAATATGGAAATCTGTGCTTTTTAATGCCTTTTTTTGTGATTAACCAGAAAAATAAGTGTGTTTGGGATATTGTGAAAGTATCATTTGTTTTTTTGCTAATAATTAAAGGAAATATTTACAAAATATATACTAATTCAAACAGCAGAGGCTCTACCTGGTACAAAAAGTGTCTTCATCAGGTCTGACACTAACTGAATGAAGTGCAGATTTTCAGGAAATCCCTCTTACTTCCAAAGAAATGTATAAATACCAAGTCACAAAAGTCGTGAGGCAACAATATCCATTGCCAGGGTTTGGAAAAATCTTGGAAAGTTGCTAGTGATACCCTAGCAAGTGTGGGTACAGATTTCAAGCAAATGGGTGACAGTAAATGCTCAGAAGAATGGGTTTCAGGTGTGAAAAAAGTAGTTTGGCTGTGAAGCATACAAGAGTTAGTATCTTTCTGACTGCTTCACTTGGGAGCTACCTACAGCACTGCTCTGACACCAGGAGATCTGCAATGGGTCAGGCTCAAATTATGACTGACTCAGCTGAAAAAATCTGACTACAAAATTTCAACTATTTTGTGTCTTCCACTTTCTCTATCTTTCTCTTCTTCTTTGTCTCAACATAGTGGCTTAGTTCAGCTCATGCTGACACCACTAGATATCCGGAGTAACATTTATGAAGTATGGGTATGACTAAAGCAGAGATTAATGGTTGTGTCTTGTTCACCTGTCAACATGTCAGGTCTTATTTATGAATGTCCTACCTTGACCCTTCTGCAGGCTGATTTTGATTCTAAATATATTTTAAGAACGCCTTTAGCAAACAGGAAATCCCCAAGGCAGTTCACTATTTTCTTCTTCTCTCAAGTGTATACATTATGATCAACGCTATTTTAATTCAAAGTGCAGCAGCTTTGTACAGCTGTCCCTAGGGTATCTTCCTTATCTGAGCCATTAAGTAGTTACAGTTGGGTCTATCGTGCAATTTCTTCCTGCATAACCTATTAGTGTTGACGAATGAGCTGAAATATATCCCTTCTTTCCTTTGTGTCACCCCCCAAGTGCTGGCCACAATTTTCTGCTAGGATAGCCACTCTGACTTCAACAGCATTTTATCAACAGAGGGCCTTCTGACAAGGACTAAGAAATGTGTTTATTCTCTTGTGCTTATTTTTAATGTACCGAATGTAACGCTGTAACTCCTGTACTGTCTCTCCAGACTCTGACTACTCCTGCAGTCTACAAAGATCAGCGTCAGATAGCTCAGCAGCTTGCTTACGTGCCGTGCTCTGAAGGCCTTGCATATGACGGTATGAAGACAGTCTCCAGAGAAAATGCTTCTTGTTTTGACTGATAGGGTTTCGGTGCAAGATACAAGTAGAACAGCTACAGACATGCTTATCGAGGTGGAGAAAACCACACAGTTGATGGGTTTCATTTTTCCTTGTATTAGCCACATAAATTCTACTGTAATTATGCATGTGTTACAATTTCACTATGTGTATCTTGTCTCCCCACCACCACGTGTGCTATACCCACATACTTTTGAGATTCTTGTCTTAGCACAAAAGAAAATATGTTGGTTTCAATTTCTTCAGATTTCCCATTTAATTCAATTTTTAGCTATTTTCAAATAGTTGGAGCTATAAACTTTAAACCGTATCTACCTCCAGCCAACATGGATTCATGTTACCCTTCTAAAACACATTTGGTGTTTCAGATGTACCTAGCTAAAAAGGTTTCTTAAAAATACAGGGTCTTAAGTATTCAGACTTTTGGCTAAACAGGCTTTGAGTTGTGTTATGAAGCAACAACAGTACTTGTAGTACTAATTGATCGATCCCTTAGCTTTCCTGGGCACGTTCTGTGTATACATGCTTTAGCCTCTATGTACCATGATTTGTCACCAGGCTCTGTGCTTCTACCGCAAAAAAATTGCAGACACCCAAGTCAGTAAATTGAAATTGTTTGAAACCCTCCTTGGTGACTGCAATCACAGGACTGTGGTCAACATTAAAAATTAACTCTACCAGACCCACACCCTCTGCAGTACCATGCAGTTTTAGTCTCTCTTTTGTCCTGTCTAGTATTTACATAGAGCTGCTAGGGAAAAAGTTCTCACCTGCCTTCGTTGTACAGATGGCACATTAATCTGTCTGCCTCTCCTAACCGCCAATAAGGCCAGTGTATCTTAGCTTTCCTATTATGTGTGTGGATAAGATAACAAAGAAGATCTTTGGGTGTTAAATCTAACAAAAATTAAATTATGCTAATGGACAGAAGCCTGTAAAATATATTGTTAAAGTTACCACTGAGTGTCTCTGTTTACAAAAGTTGGAAGTCAGCACATCATCAGTTTATTTTTTCTGAAAGCCATAGAGTTCTCTTTAACATGCAGGTATTTGAAGGAAACATCCATATATAGCAGGTTATATCAAGAACCTTTCTTATGGTGTCCTAGATACAATGCAGATTGCTTGTGGCTTTCTAAGTGGATTATTGAAGTGCGATTCAATTATGCTTGAATGTGCTAGCCTTCAAAAGTCTGCTACTGGCCCAGATTTAAAGCAGCTTCCTTTTTTTTTTCAGTAGCTTTCCATCACCAAGATCTTCACTCACTGAAGCTGAGGAGCAGCTGGATGTTAGAATTAAAACTTCAGAGGGAATTCCATCCCTGTTTTTCAACATAGGATATACTGTCCAGGCAACAGGGATGTCATCTGTACTGCCATGCCCAGACAGTTTTAGAAGAATGACTGTTTCTTTCAAGATGAAGAAAGTTAATCTTTTAATGTAGAACTGCTGTTGACAAAAGCTTCCCTTCCTTCTCTTTAATCAATGCAGTTAGCCTTCCTACTGATTTAGTTTCAAGTTAATTTATTCAGACTGTATTAATTAGTGCAGATATTGAAAGCAAGTATAGTATTTAACACTTTCACATCCTCTTGTTCAGTATCCTGTTCATGGCAGCAGAGCTTTCTAAGGTTCACCTGCCTAGATCCACTGTGAAACACAACAAGGTCCTCTTTGAAATAATGAATCCTGACTTGCAAGAAATTTTTACTCTCATGACTGCTGCATTCCCCAAGAGCAACAACTTTATCTCTTTCTTTGTTGTCATATGGTTTCCCCTTCTGCACCACAACAATCTTGCCTTTTTCCCCTGTGATGTCATTGTCAGTATCTGAAACATCAAAATCTTGCAAGAATCGTCAGTGAAACAGAGCTTGATGTATCAGTTAGGGTTAAAGTGACTTAATAAAAATGTGGACTCTTTTAATATAATATGCATCATTTTTTAAGTCACACATCACTCAGTGAACTACCATGCAGAAATACTTAACACCAAGTCCAGGCATGGAGTTTAGCTACAATGGTTGGGTGCTCTTCCAATACTAAGCAGCCCTAACAAAATGTAGTACAAACTACCAAGAAGCTGCACTGTTTTCAGAGACATAAGTCTGTCTCTCTCTTCATTATTGCATTACCACATTTAGGTGCATCAACTCATCTATAGTCATGGTAATTGTGCTATTCTTGTCTTTGCCACTGAAGATTTACCTCTTAGTGGCATCACTTTTCACCAGTAAAATGGGGATATTATTTACTAGAGGCAAGTAAACAACTTGGCAGAAGCAATTCTGAAGAATTTCACCTTTCAAAAATTTGCTTCTGCATTCAGAAGGAATAGATGGCAGAAAAGATGTGCTATTTATAGTAGGTCACTAATTTATTCAGCTAAGAATTCTGTGTCAAAAACTGTTTCTATGCAAACATTTGCAACTTTTATGAGGTAGTTAATTGTGTGGGTATGATAGTAGTGTTACCTGCCCTGAATGGTTGACTTATATCATTAACCTATGCAAAAAATTCTGAATTTTACTTTACCTCTAAGCCTCTTTTACAGCCATTCACATGATTGTTCATATAAGCTTTTTGTAAACCTCTTCCCCTTCAACTTACCAACAATGTCAGTGGCAGTGTCATTTTGCCTAAGATTCTTGCAAATATCTCTTGTGGTTTAACTCAGCAGGCAGCTAAACACCACACAGTTGTTCGCTCGGGGGGGAAGGAAAATTCGTGGGTTGAGATAAAGAGAGTTTAATAAGACAGAAAAGGAAGGGAAAACAATAATAATGATAATGATGAAAGAATATAAAATAAGTGATGCACAGTGCAATTGCTCACCACCCACCGACTGATGCCCAGCCAGTTCCCGAGCAGCGGTCATGACCCCCAGCAAACTCCCCCCAGTTTATG
Source organism: Pygoscelis adeliae (assembly GCF_000699105.1). Taxonomy (NCBI): domain Eukaryota; kingdom Metazoa; phylum Chordata; class Aves; order Sphenisciformes; family Spheniscidae; genus Pygoscelis; species Pygoscelis adeliae. The sequence continues at coordinate 3,132,559 of NW_008825208.1, forward strand.
TACTGAGCATGACATCACATGGTATGGAATATTTCAGACGATCTGAATTTCTAAGCCTTGTACAGGTTATTTGTATAATCATATGAATTTATCATTGTGATTTTCTTACCTTCTGTTGTTTGGCATACTTGCTTCTTTCACCTTGATTCAAACAATAAACTAAGCATTTGGGGTAAAAGATAGTTTTATAGCACCTAGTACAAAGACTTTAAGCAGTCTTACAATAATACTAGTGGATAAGTTGTTCAAAATTTCCTCTGGTTGTTATTTTTGCTTTTTTTCTATTTCTGTATCATGTCTGTTACGATGGGATACCAGTCTGGGTCTCAGTCTTAGAAGTATAACCAGGGTATCATTGGAAATAAGTACTGTTGCTTCTGAAAACAAATGCAACTCGACTGTGGTTTCTGAGTTGGTGTTAGCCCATGAGGCTTTTCCTGATGACTTAGTAGTACAGAATGATCCTAGAACTGCAGAATAATTGAATCAGAACTTTGTTTCTCATTCAATGAATTGGCAGAGTGGTTGTTGTTGTTGTTGATGTTATTGTTGTTGCTGCTGCTGCTGCTGCTATTCAAGGTTTCTTCCAATCTATTAATTATTGGAATGCAGATAGACAACTACTTCATGTTTTGCAGTTTATTTAAACACTGAGATGTTTACGAGATCAATGAAGGGAGGGAGAAAAAAAATCTCTGCATAAGCAAAAAAAGCTTGATTAAAGAGGCAGGGAAGTTAATATGCCATAGTTCAGTTGAATCATTTCTGAGATGCTCTGATTTAAAGAAAAATCCTCCTTTGGAGAGTGTATAGTCAGGCTTGACTTGGCCTGTGATAGAGCTTGGGATCAATACGCTAAGCTTAGATAATTTGCTGGCACAAGACCTGGTGAGGCAAAGCCTTTGCTACACATTGGCTCTTACGTCCTAAGATCATATGGCAGGAATGTCAAGATTGCACAGTCTAGTCAGAAAATGTCACAGTCAGGATTTCATTCATCCTGCTTGTGGCATTGTGTCTTACTGTAAGAACATTCCTAAATGTCTAATATTTTCATGTTTCTTTTTGGCTGTCCCTAAAACCATCTCAGTCTGCCTCTCTCATCTTCCCAGCCTGTTCGCATTCATCCCCTGGGCAAAAATTCCCATCATTGCCACCTTGGTGCAGTCCAGCAGTGAGGACTCCTTACCCTCCCTGCCCTTACCTGGTGTGGTCCGGCATCACAGGAGAGTGCAGGAAAGCCAGATCAGCTGGTCTTCCAAAATAATTATGATAGATAGTTGAGAGATAAGGTTGTGAGTAAAAACCTTCCCAAACCACACTGAGCTGGGCAAAAGTTTGCACCGCACAGGTAAAATCTGCAGTAGTTTTAGCTGCTCATATTCAGTAACTGTCTACTGAGTATACAAGCAAAGGTGTTTTGTTGCAAAGGTTTGAGCAAAGGTTTAGGCTTACTGCTTGCTAAAGCGTGACAGATGCTGACAGGAATGGCAAAGACAGGACCCTTCATACTCAGTATCTGTTCCCCACTCCAAAATACAGAAATGCTAAAATTCAGCAAGCAAGAAGAGAAAGAAACAATCTTATACAGGAAGAACAATTTACTTTCCCTGAGCACAGGCTTATAAAAAATCCATCTTGATGCCTTATGCCTTGAACAATGTGAAGGACAGACACAGTTTAAAACACCTTTAAAATAGGCAGTTCACCTGGTTCTCATGATTAGCTGGTAGTGTTTAGGTGAATAATCAGTACGAGTCAGATACCTGCCATGCAACATTTCATCCTGGAAAGTTTATTTAATACCGTTATGTTTTTGAAAAGGGAATCTTAGAAGAGAAAGTATTAAGTGACCTCAACACCAGGCAAAATTATCATCTCTGATATGATCCATTGGATTTTTTAATTGTCTGAAAAGCTGGGAGAAAGGGAGGGAAAGGCGAGATCAAATCTACCAAGTTGGAGCATCAAACATGCCGCTAATGACAGAAACAGATCTTCTGACTCTCACCTTTTCTGGCTAAAGCCTGGTCCCATGCAGTACTGGACCATCAGATTGGACAAGGAAAGGAGCCTGGTTAAATGCACTCTAGCTTTTAGCTATAAAGGTTTCAAAATTAGCCTGAGGGAGAAGGAGAAGTGATACAATATATAGCACATTTGCATGGCTTGACACATTCCTATCTATGACATTCAGAATTGCACAGTATTCTGAGGGACCATCTGGTTGCTTTTTATTTATTTTTTATTATACTTCTTCAATTTAAAAGCTACAGGGTAATGATACATACACATTCTTGCAAAGCATTTATGGGTAGATTCAAAGCTGCAGAACTTTGTGCAAAATGATTTGCATTTCAAAGCAGTAGAGATGGCTGTTTGGGGTGAGATCACACAGAGCTATTAACTAATAACTTTAATGAGCTTTCTTAATTGCATAGCTGAACTTTGATTGAGGTCCTGTGTTGAAAAAGAGCATCAGCCAACAGTAACTTCACTGTTCACTTTGGACTTAAGAAACAGAGCTAAAGATAGACAAAAAGGAGCTAGTTAATTTTTATTTTTTAATAAGGAATTCCTTGCTATATTTCATTTCCCAGAGTGTATCAAAGTGTGATAAATACCCCAGAAATGTCAGGAAAACAATTTCACTTGTTCATATTCAAGCATGTAAAAACTGCTGGTTCATAATTGATTATTTTATTAGAATTGTTGTGCTAACAGGCTATAATTTTAGAGAAGTACTCCACAGTGCAAGGCATAGTACAATCACAGAACAAGATGATACTTTCAGCTTAGATGTATGTATATATGTATACTTATATGCATGCACTTTACTTTCTTGTATGTATCACAGTGAAGAAAAGTTGTACAGAGGGATGCAAAGAAGGATAATGAGGTAATCCTGCAGATGTTTAGAGAGAATTCCTATACTGGCAAAGGATAAAGTATGTAG
>NW_008825208.1:3135594-3139400 GCF_000699105.1 Pygoscelis adeliae
AAAGATGTCATGTTGAACAGTGACACTGATAGTTCAGCACAGGTCCAGTGAGGTTGCCAATTAATTAACATCCCGCAAGTCTAAAGAAATGTGGGAAATCATTTTTCATTGCAAGAAATCATCTTGCAGTGAAAAATATCTTTTAATGCTATAATGGATGTATAATAATAAGCAATGGTGATCACACTAACACAAAATATACATTAGGGATGAAGATGTATCCTTTGAAAATGTTCTCGCACTGAAGGCCCAAGGGAGGCCCTGTTAGTGATGTTACCGGCCATGTCCTGAAAATACCGCTTCACATTTGTTAAATTCAAACTGGACCTTACGCAATAGCTGGTCAAAGTTCACTGTAGGCTTCTCCCAACATTCACCTTGTCCTGCAAATAGTCAGAAATCCTTAAGTTGCCCATATTTCCTTTGCTAGACCTTTTTACCTTTTGTTCATTATTTGTACAGTGAGGTAAGGTTACATTTTTTGCGTAATGAAGATAAAGTCATTTTTGCACAAAGCTGTTCAAAGCTAAGGGTATAGTCACAGACGTAATTAGCAGGAAGCATGGTAGTATCATCTGGGTTAATGTAACTTGAAAAAATCCATTTAATTTATGTTTTCTTCTAACCTGTCTTTATTGATCCAAGTAATCTTTGCTTTTCTGACTTGCGATTTAATATAATTTATTATTTTTCCTTATTGATGTGTAATTTACTCCAGCTTAAATCTTAGTTCTGAATCTTGCTTGCCCGCAAGTGCATACACACACATGCATACACCTTTATAGATAAACGCATATCCATCTTCATCTGTGTGCACATGCTCTTGCAGAAGGCAACTGTTAATGTTTGAAGTGCTTTATTAACAATACATTTTGTTATTCCAGGCACAGTCAAAAAATTCTTTTATCATCTTTTATACCGTCCATCTTCTACTTTATACTCCTCAGAAGTTTTACTTACCAGGTGGCTTGGATAGCTGCAAAAAGCATTTCATATTTTTGCTATCTAAAATGAACACTCCAGGGGTGCTTGTCTTCCACTGAACCTGTTTAGTTTGTGCTTCATACATTAGGTGAATGAGATAGGAAACTAATTCCCTGCGTGCTAGAAGTGTCAGTATGAAAGCGCTAGCCTCACAGACTGAGCTCTGAAAGTAATGATCAGAGCACCCAAAAGCCCCTTTGATCTGAATTCGCTGCAAACACCTAACACAGACCGCTATCGATTTGCACTTCTAACTTAGTGCCTAATGAAGTGATCTCTGAAAACCTTTGTCACAGCTGGACATAACTAGCAATAGTTACTTGCAAGATTACAACTTAAGGGGGAAACTAAATTAATCTTAGCAGGTTGTCCTTCTAGGACAAAGTTGACATGTGCTTTTATAGGTCGTATAATAAAGAATAGTCTTCGTCCAGGTCCCTAGACTACATGACAAAACCAGCATGCAATTTGCCTCATATTATTAGTCTCTGCATAGAAGTGTCCGAGTGGAAAGAAGAGGCCACATCAGTCAAGACTGAGATTCTTCCACAGAGTTATGAGAGGAGTAATATGTGTACCATTCATTCATGGTCAGTCAAAGAACAAAATTTATATGCAGCTCCAAGAGAATTTATTGTTCACCCAATTAAGTTTTAACAGTCAAAGCATAACAGCTGCTTATTACTTAGTCCAGTTACAATAATGCTAACGCTTACAATCCAAACCACCCAGTTTCTGTTGAGGATTCTTAATGATACAATCAGATCAGTAGATCCAAGTATCTGCTCTTTTTCTAGCATGTTGAATCCCCACCCTTCTGATCATCCACAATCTGAGAGGGCAACCCTCCTCTCTCAGGTAGGATGATTTGGTGAGTTATCACTTCCCATGTTGTTTGCCAGGGGAGTACGGTGTTGATGCAACAGAGTTACTGGTGGGACTTTCTTCTTCATCAGTCTGGGGTTTACTCAATATTATTTTTATGTGCTTCAAACAGCTTATTTGCTAAAATAACTGTCTGATAGGAGCTTAAATTTAGTTATACTCTATTTGTTGAAATCTATGAATCCTTCTCTGTGTACAGGAGGATTTCTTTTATGATACAATCCACATGACTGCACACAAATGAACAAAATGACTCAAATTTAAGTTGAAAAATTCTTCAGCACTAGCCAGATGATTCTAAAGGCCCAAAGATGCAGGTCAGGCAGTGAATGCCTAGCCATCAGGTAATTTTGTCATTACGGGTGGGCAATAGTCATCTGTCCAGACCTAGGAGGAAGTTACAGGCAGGAGTTATGTAAATAATTTTACACCTACAACTAAAAGGAAGCCCAAATTAACCAATATAGAAAAGACCTCACAAGACCTGAAGCACCTTTTAAGGTTTATTAAGGTTATGAAGCCCAACTCTCAATACTACCAGTTGGTCTCATCAAGTTGGCTGTACCACAGGGGTTAAGGCACTTCCATAGTCCTTGCTTGCAGTGTGCCTTACTCTGCAAGTGTCTCAGCCACACCTTCCTTTGATGAGCACCTACATTATTCTTTTTTTTCTTCTTCTTCTTTTGAAATGGGTTATTGAGTGTCTTCATTTAGTAGCTATCCTTGAAAAAGTCTCTTGCCTTTGGTGACTAAACCTGTAAATTACAGCCTTTGGAGAAGGGTCGTTAATTTAATAGAGGTTATCTTGTCTTCTACTATCCTCAGTTTTAACCTGAAGGCAGGAATGAATAAATCTCTTACTAACTGTGATTTCCACAGAATCTGTTTTGCTTCTTTGGACATTGTGCTGCTTAAACATAGCCAGCTCATCTTATCTTGTTTTTCCCTCCCTCAGAGCTAGTTTACATGTCTTGGAAGTACAAAGATGTATTCTATAAACCCTTCTCAGGTCTTTGGTTCTAAAAATCACATAAAATTTCTCTGTGCAGTAAAAGCAAAGAATCAATTTGTCCTTAATACAAATTCTAATCAGAGATGCACCAGTGCTTCCTTCCTCATCTGAGCCATTGTGTATGTGTATGTGCGAACAAGTTCCATCTATTTATAGCTGTAATGTATGCAATAAATGTTAAAAGGAATCTTTTCGTTGTCAAGGAGCTCCTTTTCTTGACGATAATACATCATTAAGGTTTGCCTTAAAACACTGACGTGAATAGGAAAGGCAAAAACCTAGTTTCATATCACCTTACAGAGGCCCAATGCTGTGAACTTATCACAAACGTGATTAGCCTTATTTGCAGAGTGTATCGTGTTTATCTCTGTATTAGTTATAGCACTGTCTCTGTATTAGTTATAGCACTGTCTTGTAGAGACCCGCTAAGAGTGAGAAAAGAATAAAACCTAACCTCCTTTACTGTTTGCAGTAGGAAAAGTTTTGTCTCCTCTGATTTCTAGAGGGGAAATGCTGGATAAACAGATCCTTCGACAAGCCCAATGATAATGAAGGAAAATCTGCTTTTTTGTTGCTCTTGCCACTCACAATATATTTTATTGTTTTGTTTCAAATGAAAACACATGTGCCTGCTTTGAAATAGTACTGTAAAATTGGCAGCGATCTCCTTTTGCTGCAGACTTAACTTCTCCCCTTTCCCATCCTCATCCCCACAGGCCCGTGACGGAGGGTTAGACCGGATCAGTGGAGTCATGCGTCACACAGCTGTATCATGCTGGCAGCCATTCCTGGGTCTGGCTGTGCTGCTAGTCTTCATGGGCCCCACCATAGGCTGCCCGGCCCGCTGTGAATGCTCAGCACAGAACAAGTCTGTCAGCTGTCACCGAAGACGTTTGATGTCCATCCCAGAGGGCATTCCCATCGA
>NW_008825208.1:3139471-3164734 GCF_000699105.1 Pygoscelis adeliae
ACGTCGTACCCTTTGCTGGAGGAGATCGACCTCAGCGACAACATAGTCGCCAATGTGGAGCCTGGAGCCTTTAACAATCTCTTCAACTTGCGCTCCCTGAGGCTGAAAGGAAACCGTCTGAAACTGGTCCCCCTTGGGGTGTTCACTGGGTTGTCAAACTTAACAAAGCTTGATATAAGTGAAAACAAGATTGTCATTTTGCTGGACTACATGTTCCAAGATCTGCACAACCTAAAATCCCTGGAGGTTGGGGACAATGATTTGGTTTATATATCCCACAGGGCCTTTAGCGGACTGCTTAGCCTGGAGCAGCTCACCCTGGAGAGATGCAACCTCACAGCTGTACCAACAGAAGCTCTTTCTCACCTCCACAACCTCATCAGTCTGCATCTGAAACAGCTCAACATTAACGCTTTGCCTGCATATGCCTTTAAAAGACTGTTTCGCCTGAAAGACCTAGAGATAGATGCCTGGCCCCTCCTGGACATGCTGCCTGCCAACAGTCTGTATGGTCTCAACCTTACTTCTCTCTCCATCACCAACACCAACCTGTCTGCAGTACCTTACTCTGCCTTTAAACATCTGGTTTACCTGACACATCTAAACCTCTCTTACAACCCTATCAGCACCATTGAAGCAGGCATGCTTTCAGACTTAGTGCGCCTGCAGGAACTCCACATGGTGGGGGCCCAGCTACGTACCATTGAACCACACGCTTTCCAAGGGCTCCGATTCTTACGCGTGCTTAATGTGTCCCAAAACCTGCTAGAAACCCTAGAAGAGAATGTATTCCATTCCCCCAAAAGCCTTGAGGTCCTCTGCATTAACAACAATCCTCTGGCCTGTGACTGCCGTCTCCTTTGGATTTTACAGAGGCAACCCACTTTGCAGTTTGGAGGCCAGCCACCGATGTGTGCTGGCCCAGACAGTGTCAAAGAGAGGTCATTCAAAGACTTTCACAGCACAGCTCTTTCCTTTTACTTCATCTGTAAGAAGCCCAAGATACAAGACAAGAAGTTGCAATACCTGGTAGTGGAGGAAGGGCAGACGGTGCAGTTGATGTGCAATGCTGATGGGGATCCGCAGCCTACCATATCCTGGGTTACCCCACGTCGGAGGCTGATCACAATTAAATCAAATGGAAGAGCCACTGTGCTGGGAGATGGCACCCTGGAGATCCGATTTGCTCAAGACCAGGACACTGGGATCTATGTTTGCATTGCAAGTAACGCAGCTGGGAACGACACTTATTCGGCCTCCCTTACAGTAAAGGGGTTTACTTCAGACCGTTTCCTTTATGCCAACAGGACCCCTATGTATATGACAGACTCCAACGACACAAGTTCCAATGGAACTAATGCGAACACCTTCTCTCTGGACCTTAAGACAATATTGGTGTCCACAGCTATGGGCTGTTTCACATTCCTTGGAGTGGTTTTATTTTGTTTCCTCCTCCTTTTTGTGTGGAGCCGAGGGAAAGGCAAACACAAAACCAGCATTGACCTTGAATATGTCCCTCGCAAAAACAATGGTGCTGTGGTTGAAGGGGAGGTTGCTGGACCACGAAGGTTCAATATGAAAATGATTTGATGGTATTCTGCTAGCAGTGCTTTTTCTGTGGCATTAAAACCAATTAAACCAGCCTGGCATGTGGAATTGCTAGGCAGAAGCAGCTTAATGCAGCTGTCACTGTATCAAAAGGTTACACGAAAATGGAAAGACTATTTGTGGTTATACAGCAGAGCCTCCAGACCTTGAGGCAGATATGTCAGGGCCTTTCATAGAACTGGTAAATTGTACTAACTGTTTGCATTGCAAATATTGGCATTCTGGGGATATCAGCAATGAACCGCTGGCTCATGCTCATGGACAATTGTTCAACATTTTCTACCACTACAAAAAGAAAAAGAAAAAAAAAAGCCTACAGTGTAGGATTTACATACTTAAAGAAAAAGACACATTTGTCTAAAACATACTCTACAGTGAAATTTGTATCTATAGATCTCATTTGGTAAAACCTTGCATCACCCCTTCTAGTTGGTTCAACACCACAAAAAATTAGTAGTTTTTTTTAATCTACATCTATACTGTGTACATTTTAAAGCAATACAAATGAGAGGTTGTGCTTTTAGATATCCACCAATACTGACCCGTGTGATGTCACCCTCCTTTTAACTACCATCTAACCCAAATTAGACTCTTGTAGTTACTAATTAGAAATAACATAAGATATTTTTCTCCTCATGTAGAAGGCCAGAGATGAATAGTTGAGAGCAAAAATGCTCAGCTCTGTTGATCTTTTCTTCATATAAATATAAGGCATGTGCCTAGTTTTGATACAGAATGGAATATTTTTTATAACTGTGATATCACACTGGACCAGTTTACTGTAACATAGCCCTGGATCTCACCCAGGGAAGGCAACCCACTAGACATTGCTGGCATAGAGGAGCTGAGTTCTACCTTGAAGAGAGAGAGCTGGTTTTGTTAGCCCTGATTTTAATTTCAAATCTACTGTTAAAATGTTAATGTGTACTGGGCAAAAAGAAAGAACGTAACACATTCTGCATACTCCTTGGGAAATACAGTCATCTTTCTATTTTTACGAGTGAATTAAAACATACAAAAGCTCTGCTACTAGGAATGAACTCTTCTCCAATGCCAAGTAAACTATGGTTGTCCATGCATAATATGGGGATTATAAAACTAAAATAATGTTTAAAACATGATAGCCTCAAAAAGGCTAACATACTGCCAGATATAATGAACCTCTAGCCACTGTCATTCTCATCTTGTATATTTGTAGATAACACATAAACACAAAGCTAATTTCCAAGAACAATTACTTAGCTATTCTTGATGCCATTTTAATAACTATGTGGTTATGTTTCTTTCAGGGGCAGTGTCTTAGAGCAAGAGGGGCAAGTTTTTCCAGGTTTTAGGAAGCTTTTTTAATGGAGAGAAGACAGAAGTGGAACGTTAGTTCAGTACAAGTAACCTTTTTTGATTTATGCCTCTAAACAAATACTCAAAAGGCTCAGAACTGAAACTTTATTTTTTATCGTTGGTACCACTGTTCTTATTTTCAGCAATGGAAAGATACAGAGTTGTTCAGCCACCTCCCAATTTTCCAGCAATTATGAGCCATAGGTTTGTTGCTAAGTGGTTGATAACAAATACAATTTATAAATGATTGGCATAACCTGAAGTAAGGATAATAATGACTAAGTATGTGTTTAGCCAGAACATTCAGATTAATGTGATTTAAGAGCCTGTGTCCAATCTTAAAATTAGATTTCAGCACTTTGAAACCAAAGTCAGGCTGACCTATAATGGGATGCAGGTGCTTCTAAAATTAGTATCCACATTCTTTGGCAGAGATTTTCTAAGCAGGATAAAAATCTCCCACTCCTATCAAGGGAAATGTGCCAAAAGTTGTAAAATCCAGCTGCACTCCCCAGGTGTACCCCTAACATAGCTGCAGGACCCAAGACTTGGCAGTTTTGAGAATCTCTTTTCCTAGTGGTTGATCTTTGGTCGCATCGTTGTTCCGTTTTACGTCACCAAACTGAGGAGGATGCAAGGACTGTTAGAATTTTCTTCACTTTAGTTGGTTTTAAGTTTAGAGTTGGGTTTTCTTGCTTCCTTTTTTTTTATGCTCTGAACTAGATAGTTGGAGATTTATGGAGATGCTTGACACTAATCCTCTTTGTTCTATGACAGTTTGTATAACATTAATAAAATCGAATAACCCCTGACTAAATTCTAACACCAGAGAAATTATTTTTGCTGATATAATAACCACCGCACTGAAGTCCAAAACTCTACTGTACCTTAATGTGGGCAGTTAAAGAAACAAATGGGGATAAAACAAAGTGTTTCTGAACTGCCCATTGAAGACATTTGCATGTGCCTTTCCCTTGTAATTGTCATTTTTCAACTAGTAATCTATTGCCCCTGCAGTCATTTCATGTTAAATGTTAAAATCAATGTTAGAAGCAAAAATTGTCCTAAATTCTAGACAGTTGCAGCTGATTGCTTCATATTAAATGACACAATAAAAAAAAATTCTCAAAAAACCCCCTATAAAAAAATGTGCTTTTAGGATTAATTATGAATTCCTGAATTCCCCTGTTCCCTTAGAATGACTCTAAAAAGTGATTGCATTGTTAGTGCACTGCAAGGATTTCTGAGCAGTAATGTGCTTAGTTACCTATGTGAAATGTGTGGTGGTGATGAAAATCACCACTTGCTCTTGCTGAGCACCACCTTGCAGAGCTGTCAGCGTTGTGTGTATCGCCTTGAGTTCAGTCAGTATTCAGTTTTTAAGAATCAGTGTTTGCTCCCTGCCTCTAGCAATGTTCTACTTTTTGCAGCCTATTTATTTCACCGTGGACTTGGCAAGGCATATGGCATCTCTTAATAGAAGTGAGGACAGCACGAGTCAGAAACAAGCTTTTATCTTGCTCCACATAGTCTTTATATGTATTCGTGGGACACACACTCACTGTGGCTGTTTTGGGTGAATAAGGAATACAGTGTCAGGGTCAAACCTAGAGAAGCAACTTTTTGGCAATTCTTTTAAGAACAGAGTGGCTGAATGCCTACCCTGCCTCTTGAAGGAGTCACTTCTTCTCTGCTAGAGATCAAGGAGACACCACAGTTAATCTTACTGCAGGGGAGAAAAAGGACTTGGGCTGTGAGGAAGTATCTGACCCACATGGCTCCCCTATCATGTATTTAGAAAGAGGTGGAGAGCGCATACCTGCCACTAAAAGAGGGAATGAAGGTTTTTCCCCTACCTCTGACTTGTATACTGGCTGTTCCCCATGCTGGCACAAGGCCAAGCCTGAACTTACCTGGCAGTCAGTGCAACAAGACTCTGTTGAGCAGCAACAGTTCTGCAGAAAAGGAGAAAACTGAAAGTGTCAAAACCAGCAGAGCGACTTGCGAAAGCAGGTACCACAGTATCCTTGTCAATAATTCCTGTAAGAGCAGCGCTGAGCCTCCCACAAACACGTTTTGAGGTCTACTTCCACAGACCGGTACTCCTCTTTCATAATGGATGGATGTACAAGTACAGCTCAGTCTTCCCATGAGTGAGTTAAAGAGGACACTGCAGCAATGTATTAAGAAAACAGTTTGCAAGGATACAAGTACGGATTAAGACTAAGCAGCGCCCCACCTCAGCCTTATTTTTAGGTTTTGAGCAGGTTCTCTTCTTTTTCCCCCTTCTTCCTATTAACTTCGCAGCATTCTTTTAAGAAAGGCTTTGTCCACAATATCAGCTCAGTTAGATTCAGACTGGGAGATTGCTTTTACCCTCTGTTCCCTCCTCCCTCACCATTCACACACAGTCCCAGTGCCAAAAGGGTAAACAGTTCCAGATACAACTCAAATCAGCCAGGAGACTCTGAGCCCCTAGAGAACTGTTGATACAAGCTGATGTCACTAGATTTATTTTTTTTAACTAAACTTTTTTTTAATTAAGTTGATGTCATTGTCACACTGCTATTCAAGGTTTCCTTTATTTATATGAATGATAGCTATCTTTTTTTCTTGCATCATGGTATAGCATCACCTATGATGGTTACAATTATACCACCATAAAGAAAATTAAGAAAGCAAGCCACATTACACCCTCAAAACCATAAATTGCAGTTGAGGCATATGAGACACAGTCAGAAGTCAGCGTTAATATTTAATAAAAGTCTTATCTAAACCTTGTGATAGAAGAAAAAACCGGTGTGAAGGAACTTTGGAATGTAGGCCATGTTGCGACTGAATCACATCAAAGATACGTAGAAATAGACTTTCCTACACCATGCCTAGATATCTGTTTTAGATATTGAACTTTTCCTGAAAAACTTTCAGAATGTGTGAATGCCAGAAGCCCACATTTAACCCACAAAAATACAAAGCATTAGCTGAAAATCCAGTAGAGCAAGCAGATTCTGGCTGCCCAAGGACAACAGCAGCTTCTAGCAAAGACAGCCAAGAAACTGCAGTCATATAGTTATTTTGCCTCATCTGCTACTGCCTCCTGTAAAAAAAGGGTCCATTAGCCAGTAATAAAATAGACAATCCTTACTCATTTTTCTTCAAAGAGGGAACATTTGTGTAAATAAGCTACAGTCTGTTCCACCTCCATCCCCAGCAGTGAAATATCCAGCAAGAAGTGAGGAAGGCGAAGCCTATTCTGGCCAGTTTGCTAATTATCTTTTTCCCCTGAATGATCCTAGTCTACCTGGGGCTAGCATGATGATTGCTCTGTCCATTCCCATCCTCTCAGCTCACAATGTGGCTTGACATGGACTATCAGAGAAAGGAGCACAGGGCCAAGCTGCCCCTCCTCCCTGAACTGTAATTCTGGTCTTCTCAAATAAAAGAACCAGCGCAGCAGAAGTATCTTAGAAATTGCAGTCTGCTGCAGCTGATCTGTAGTTTTGCCATAATACAACATGTATGAAAACACTGGATACATGCTTTCTGATCTTGTTTCAATATCCTAGGTGATTGCTATTCGTGCTAAAAAGAACTAGGAAAGAAGAACTAAAAAAACTTTCATCCAGTAATTTAAAATTTAATTGTGCCTGGAGGAGTTAAAGGAACATCTTTGGAAAAGGTAAAGGGCCTGATTGCTGGAGAATCACTGAAACAATGAATGAGATTTTTCAAGTTAGCTAAACAATTTGGATGCCACATTCCTATCACCTGTAATAAGAATTACAAACTCTTGGCAGCTTGGAAGAATCACAGCTAGTTGGTTCAGTGATACATGCTCCCTTTGTCTGTCTCCTAGCTCTGCCCTCTTCCCTTCTCAGTTTCAAATTACTGTGATGCTAAATGAAGATCTCTGGATTTGGCTTAGTTTCACTGCATGTTCACATGGCTTTTGGAATCTAGATCTCAAAGCAGGATCTTAAACCCTCTTCAAGCCAAAAATAAAAATAAAAAAGAAAGAAGAAGCTTGAGTAAAACTCCTCCTGTAAACGAAATAAACCAGCTTCTGTGAGGTTCTTGCTACTGTGATAGCTACATGCCAAAAGGAATCTGCAGGTTGAACGAGTTTGAGTCTTTTTTTTTTTTTTTTTTTTTACTAGAAGCAGGTGGTTGGATATAAGGCCAGCTGGAAATAAAAACCTGTATTTATAGGCTCAGCAGAATAAGGAAAGAGCTGCCATAGTCAAGAAAATGTTCCATGTTATTTCAGCTTAAATTTAAGGATACTTTATCCTTCATATTCAAATAGCTCATAGAAGAGTACAAAAGAGCAAACTTTCACCTCATAATTTGATTATTTGTATTTATTCAAACTGGTACCAAAATTGTCATGAAGCAGAAGTGTTGAAGCAAGAGACTGAAAACAGATTTTCTACTCTAGTCAGGCAATATAAATCAGGAGAAATCCTCTTAACACCATTCTGTTACTCCTTGGCTACACTAGGAATTTGATAAAGGAATCTAGTTTTTTTGCTTTCTACTAAGTGGGCTATAGGTGAAAATAAGCAGAACTTATGTTTTAATTATTTCTCACCTTGTGGCATACCTTCTATTCTGGATTGCTTTAATATTTACCACTGCTAATTGAGCTGGAGAATATGAAAATGTAGATTCTGGGAAGGCAAGGAAAAAAGGCAAAAGAAAAAGAAAATCCGTAAGCTTAAAGAAGACTGCCTATTTCTATGTGTGGTATTTACAAGTCAAAAACATTATCTCCTCACACATAAGCCAAGAGCAATGGCTTGAAATTTCAAGGCATGAAATTTCAAGGCAGCTGTGAAGACAGTTGCCAACTTGTACACACATTAATAATTTCAATCTTTCAGAAAACAAAATATTATTGCTTCTTGAAGAATCTGTTTATGGCATTTTGATACCTAAGAGCAGATGACACTTTGGCTTCATTACACTGGGCACTGTATAAGTAGGAAGTAAATGACAACCCTGATCTGGTGAGCTTACAGCCATATAGTAGGAAGTTGGCCTCTGGGCAAGTACATATGATAGCAAGTCTCTCATTGTTTGGGGAGGGAATGCCATAGTGCGTATATATTAAATTGTCATCACACTTACTGAACTCTATTTGCAAGCACATGTAGTTCATATGTATATGTTTGTGTGTGCAAAAAAAAGAGTTATATTTGTTTTGTTCTTTTCTTATTTCAAGTATTAAATGTATATTGTTTTTAAAAGGTGACAAGGTTAACCAGAAAAAATGTGTTGTAATTTATTTTAATATATATGATCATGAGTATGGATGGGAAATGAAACAGCCTTGCTGTTATGATCCATGAAGCACATGACAAGTTGGGTTTGTCCATAAGTTCGCTTCATGTTTGAGCAAAATATGCTAATATAATGGGAAAAAAAAAAAGAAAAAAAGGCAAAAAAAAAGCTTTGTTTGTCAAGACAGTTGTCCTGAATGTCATTTTAAAAGTTACGTTAGGGCTTATGTCACGGTGTGTATCATACTTATCCAAAATGAAACCCAAATAAATAATTCCATGGAGTGGCAAAATTTACTGGGAAAAGTGAAGAAAATTTACATTGCTTCCCTTATTGTAGCTGATCACTTTTTTTCCAAGGGATAGTGGAGGAAACTAAGACGAGAAAAATGCAGTTTTCTCAGCACCAGACCTGAGGTCCTTAGTACTACCAAGTCTTCACAACAGGTAATCTGCTCAGACCCACCAAAAAACTCAGAATATAAACCATTACAGTCAGAAAGACAAGACTCTAGAAGTTATTTTTCATCTACTCACTTTTCACTCCTCCTTCATTGCATGAAGCCCTCAGACACAAAGAAAAACCTAGGTCACATTCAGATGTGTTTTGGCATTTATTCTCCATGCAAAGTATCAGTCAGCCTGTTCCCTCGCTTTCATTTGCACAGTGTGTACAGGTAATTGATGGGGATACCAATCAGGCTAATGCTGGAAGAAAAAAGCCCGCCACTTACCAGCATCACGGAGAGCACAGCAGAAAGAGAGATTTCACCAGCTGTGTGTCACTTGGAAGACAACCAATACTGAGAATCTGCATCTGAAACATGGTTTCTAAGGAAATCACCAGTATTCAAACCCCACTGTAACTGCACCCGAAAAATTAAGTGGTGGAAAGTAGATTCTGTTGAGCTTGAAAACTATTCCAAACCCCCAAGGCTTGCCACAACCCACCAAATCTATGGCAGAGATCATGCAGCTTTGAAGAAGGATGCAGGCCATAACCTAAACTATTGCTACTCCCATTCTCCCACAGCTAGGTACTTTCACCAACAGAGAATTTTGCTTATGCTTTCTGGGATCATCTGAAATAAGATTTATCATGGGCCATGAGCCCATTATCCTCTAAACCAGGGTCCTATTCACTAGAAGGGGAAAACAATGTTGTTATTGCTACCTCAGGAAAGGAAGAAGCAGGTTGAAATCCTCCTGGATTTCTGGGAGCAGAGACAGACAGGGGCTGAATTTGAGCTCTGCTGTGCCTCCTGAAATCTGTCTTATCCTTCTGCATTTGCATTTGACACCTCCAAAAGGTTTTGGCTGACTTGCACTGCTGTACCCTCCTCTGCAGCAGAATGTCAAATGCAATGAATCTGTGGGCTAAACTTAACTATAGATTATGTTAAGATCTGCTTTATTTTCATGTTCTTTTCCTTTAATTTGGTAATCTGATTGACAGCTGGCAGTGTACTCCAATACTGTCTTCAGTATAACATGAAAAAAGAGCCATTGCTCCTGCCACTGCATTGAGAACAATGAAAGGTTCCTTGAAAGGTTCCTCTACCCTAAGCTTTAGATTTCTTTTATGCAATTCCAGTTACTTTTTTGGACTGCCTGACACTATCTCAAGAGGTGGAACCTGTTCCTATATCACAGGATCTAATGTGTAATTTCCAGTTCTTACAGTAGAAGAAACTACTAGTTTTCTCCATGATAACCAGGTAGAGAAAAGCACCATCACATCAGATAATCATTGACAAATTTATTAAAATAGTCCACATAAAGGCCAGGGTCTAAACAGAAAAAAATATGTGCTCTCCAGAGCTACTCTTTCATTAAAAAATTGTAATATCTTAACAGACAAACACCACTTCAGCTTTTAAAAAGCATCCAAAATTTTCTAGAGCACAGTCACTTTCATAAACGTTTGAGAATATTTATACTTTTACAGATCAACTACAGGAGATTTATCTCTCAGTTATTAGCCCTATATTGGATACCACAGTAAGCTTTAAATAAACAAATCTTGGCATCCAAAGCTTATTTTAAGAAATGCCTGGGTTTAACATTTTTGTATTTGAAAAAGGTAGTGGGAAATGGGAAATCACACTATTTACCAATTAATAAACTCAGTTCACAGAGAGTGAGTTATTCTCACATGGGGGAATGCTCACAGTGAATTTTCTGCTTCATAAAACCTTCCCACATACAGGTGTAGATGACATGCTATAAAAAAGGGCTTTATTCATCTCCTGTACTATTTGAACTGGGGGAGAGGCTGGTAATTCATTCTGGGAAAGCATGAATAAATCTGAAACTACTGGATAAAGAAACACAGAGTTATTGCAAAGGACCTGACCTTGCCATCTACAGACTCTGCAGCAGGCTGGGAGATTTGGTCTAAATTCCTTCTTCCCTAGGTATAGGAGATTCCTCATGGAAAGCCTTATTTTGCTTCAGTTTCAACCTTAGTAAATGAGGGGAAATGTAATACAGTGAGAAGTTAGTACAATGCAGGTTTGGATAGTAGAGAAGAAAAGAAATTAAAACTTGTGTAAAAAATTATATGACACTGGTACTTAGTACCTTGTCTAAGTAACTTTGAAATTATTTGGGTTTGCAGGAGCTGGTTTATCAATTAATAGTTAGGGGATACATTCAGCTAGTTAAAGCTGTAATCACCAGCTGGAAGATCTTATTTACCTCATGAGTCCCTAACTGGAAGTTATATTTTTCTGAGCTATTTTCCAATAACTTTGCTATTTATATAACTCAAAAGCACAAGTGATGGAGAGCAAACTTATTTTATTATAGGAAGACAATGACAATAAATTTAATCTATTACTTTTGCTACGAGAGCTCTTCGCTGTATGTACAAAGACTAATAGATTACATCCTTATGTAAAGTATTACTATTGCTGAAACCAAACAGCATCTCATCTTAAAAAGCTACCAATCTTTGTGCATCTGTGCAGTGCATCAGTTCTAATGCACTGCAGATAATACTTTGCTTTTACATAGAACAGGCATGGCATGCAAAAGAGTTAGAGACAATACAGCCCTCTGACTTACACAAAAGCTTGCATTTTAATGGGCCTTATAGAATCTTGTGTTGGCTTTCGTGAGTTTGGCAGGCTGTTCCATTTTGCTGAAGGATATCAGATCAGCACTGCCTGAGTTGGGGAAGGCATGGCTGTTGGCTAGTAACACAAGCAGAAGGCTGGAACTCATGATTTCTGAGCTGTAATCAAACCCCCTGGGCCTCTAACTCTCTGGAGACTACAATAACAATATTTACCTTTTGAAAGGAAGATTCTGTCATTTCCCTAAGGATTATAAAGCCAAGGAGTTATTGTTCAGCCACCCCTGCGTGAGGAATGATAATTTTGTGCGTAGGTTGGTATGCAGTAATAGGCATTGTTATCAGACAAAGAAAACCTTTTTTTAAGAAATGCAACTGGTCCTTGGGAACGAGATTAACCAGCGTACATCCATTTTGCCATTTAAGACCACCATGAACTCAAGACACTGGAAGGTGTGTGTTCAAGTCAATGAGAACTGAAGGGAGTACTTGCTGAATGTGCATGCCATCTTAGAGAACTGCACACAAAAAGGCATCTGAGAGATGCCCAAAGTGTTCCAGAAGGTGATGGCAATGTGGTGACAGCAGTGGTCTGACCTGTAGTCCGCATTTCCAACAGCTGTAGAATAGATGCTCTTGCAGAGCAGTGACGGTATATGAAAGAAAATTGTCATGAAAGATGCACACCAACTAGACTCTGCCTTTTTTGCAATTCAGTGATATATTGCATGAAAGGACCTCTTAATGCCTCATTTAATTAGTGTTTTTGCAATGCTTGAAAAACATGATTCATCTCCTAAAGAATCTATGAAGATTTGTCACTTTGCCTTTGATTATAGATAAGAGATGCTGAAATGAATGCAAACCACACACCAATTGTCAGGTTGTCAAGTATCACACCAAGCACTACTACTACTACAAAAACATTTCCATTTGGTCCTTCTACAAGACTACCAAAAATAGGTCCCATAGTTTCTCTACTCTCTAATCAAAGTTTATTGAAAGAAAGCTAGCATTCCCACAGGTTGTCCAACTCTTTAATAGATAAAGTAACAAGCATCCACTTTTCAAATTTCTACTGCCAATGTTTATCATAGGGAATTTGTCCTGACACTCTGTTTACTCTATTTGCCACAACACTGAATCATGGCCAACCTCATCTTCATCTTTTAATCAAGATTGTTTTGCTTATACATGAGCCAAACACTTGGAACTGCCCCATTCCCAGCTTCTGCTTTACCACTGAAGCCAGAAGAATTTGCTGTGAATGTCAGTGAAGCACATTTGATAGTTAATGGCCAGTTACTGCCTCGCATCCAGCAGTCACTGGGAACTATTTCTGAGGTACAGGCCTATCTGGCATGATTAAAAATAACAACTGGTCCTTGGGAACAAGATTAACCAGCGTACATCCATTTTGCCATTTAAGACCACCATGAACTCAAGACACTGGAAGGTGTGTGTTCAAGTCAATGAGAACTGAAGGGAGTACTTGCTGAATGTGCATGCCATCTTAGAGAACTGCACACAAAAAGGCATGTGAGAGATCAATTTATCCATGAAGGCTTAGCATACTGAAGCAGAAACCCAAACCACTGCAAACAGGACGAGGGTATGCATTAAAAAAAAACACAAGCATTTTGCTCTGGTGGGATTTATGGTGTAAGAATGAAAAGTCAGAAAGATGGATAAGAGATGTACTTGTTGATGGAAAAATTATTTTCTCAGTGTGATAAAATGCTCCCTCCAGATCCTGTCTTAACACAAGGATTCTCCTCTCTCCTTGTTCAAAAAGGAAAGCTACAAACCACCTCATTTCATTACAAATACTTTCTTAAAATGCAGTCTATTCTGATCAAAAGGTCAACCCTTCCTGGATTTTCAACAGCTGTTGTAATTGTTTTTCATAGCAATCAATTTTAATTGTAACACTGTTCTGCTACAGCCCTATTGTCTGTGTCCTTCCGAATTGTCAGTTACTTAAATGAAGAAATAAAAGCTTGAAAGCACATTGTTGTAATTGATTTCTATATTTCAATTGTCTTATCAGAAACAAGGTTATGAATTTCACCTGTTGAGGCACAAAAATAAAATACTTTCCTTTAAAAAAAAAAAAATAAAGATAAAAATCCATTACTGTTTCACTTGTGTTCTTTAAGGCAAAAGTTTGAGGCTGTCATTCCAGTCCTCTGCTATAGTTTTGGAAATATGCACAGCATTCCAGTGAGTACATTGGTTATAAAGAAAAAAGGTTTTTTCTTCAATATTCTAACGAGGTTGCATTTCCTGCATATATAAATCTAGTGTCCCCCAACTAGGATAGCCCTTGCCATGTCAGTGTCATCTCCCATCCTGCCCTTTCCCCACACTTTCCAACCAGTGTTTGACTGGTAAGTTCAGCATGTGGTGTCCCCATCCAGTCCCAGGACATCAAGTTGTCCCAGTGCCTTGCCCTCAGACAAGTGTGGGGAAATGGGATTTGGGTGCTGAGGAGCTGCTGATCCAGAGCCCTTTAACTGGTCCCCACCACGTTGCCAGCCCTTTCCCCGCTGTCCACCCCTTCCTCTGCTGGGCAACATTGCCAAAGAGGAGGCACATCCGCCCCCATGGAGGAAAACAACTTTTCTCTGCTTTGGAGACAGACGTGCCCTCAGCCGGCAGTGAGTCCCTTTCTGTCCAGGTACTGACACTTTTGCTCTGCTCTGGTTTCTCTCTGATGTCTGGTTTTGGTCATGGCAACCAGCCTATGGGGAGAGCTGCTAGGGGGGCATGGACAACAGGCAGGAGCACCCAAGGCAGAGGCAAGCCTTGGGACAACTCTATTTGGCAGCTACAGAGCGATTTCTAACAGCAAAATCCCTTACCAAGAGGAAAAAGACGCCAGAGTGACCTACTGGAGCTCTGGGACAACACTGCCAAGTCCTTGGTGACTACTGCAAAACACCAATACTGAGCAGAAGACAAAAAATTAGGGGAGGGAGTGGAAAGGGGCATTGCAGGAGGCCCCAGAGAAGTGTGCAGAGGCATGAGTGCTGGTGCAGCCAGCGCATTGCCAGGGCAAGCACTACCGGCATGGTCCATTGCAACGGACCCAGGCAATGAACTGTGACCGCACCGTGCTCAATAGTCATCCCCAGACACCGAGAGAGTCTGGCCCAGCCTGGTTCGTGCTTGGCCCAACCTCCTGCTGAGTGTGTGCATAAGGCCTGGAGAGTCAAGTGAGGCTTTGGCTGGTGCTGGGTCCTGCTTTGGGGGCTGCTGGTGGCAGCTCTTGGTTCCCAGCCCTGGAGCTGTCACCCATGTTTCCCTGGCCCTGCCTGATTCAGGCAGCCGGGCACTGTGGTGCGCGCTTGCAGCAGTGTGATACAGTGGGCCAGCAGGAAACCAGACTGCCCCCTCTGCAGGGGCCTGTCCAGCCCATCAATTTCTCAGTGCGAGCGGAAGATGACTTTAGAGTACAACAAAATGCCCACCACAGAGCCATCAGCTGCTGCTAGCCACTCAGGAAGAGCTCCCAGACACCCGCAGCCCTCATCACCCCATGGCATCCCTGTCATCCTCTCCACAGCCACACTATTCCTGGCTGAGCAGGGAACTGCAGGGATGGTGCCCAGGGCTCCAGTGGGTGATCTCCAGCATGATATCTGGGCAGCCCTTTTCCCAGGCCACCCTGATATCCTCAAACCAGTCATACAACAGGAGCTCCAGGAGGTCTATCAAGCCAAATAAGAGTTCACTTTTTGTATCTGGGATCTGTGTATTTCTTATGCCAGCCAGTTAAGGCTAATGCTCTTTAAAAAGCTCTTGTAAAATTTCTGCATGCACTGAGGAGAGAATTACTAGCTCAATAATCCCTGTAGGGATAGACTTCTGAGAAGTGATACCTTTGGCCCAAGAGAAAGCAGTTGTGGCTCTGCATTTCCGCGAAGGTAAAGAACAAAGATGTTGTTCTCAAAAATGTGTCACACAGGCCTGTGAAAGAAAAAATTTTACAGCACAGAGGCCCAGAGCAAGTTGGAACACAAAGGCAAACTAGAGTGAGAACAACCAAAGCAAAGTGTTCTGTGCCCCAGAACAAGGGCTTCACTTTTCAGGGATTGTAAAGAATATATCGTGTTGCTGCTATAAGCGTGCTGGAGGTTGCCAAATAACTGCATCCATCTTTGGTCTATGTGCATCACAAATCTCTTCAAAGCTGGTGGGGTTTTTATGCCAGCTAAATGAAAAGAATTATTTGACTTCTCAGTTAGAAACAACAGAAACAAAAGAGACATCACAGCCCCTGCATCCAGCACACAGCTAATACAGTTAAAGCCGTTATCACCTGCAAATATTCACCCTGCTCCTCTGCTTGAGATTATGAACACTTTTCTTCCAGAAAAGAAAATGTGTTGTTTAAAAGATCAAGGGTTTATGGATACATTTTTAATACCAGAAACAGTACTGTGTGCTACTGCACTACTGCAACAGTTTTCTGTTACAGCATAAATCCATGTTAAGGAAGCAGTATATTGGATTTCTTAACTGCCGCTTTTAGTGACAGCTTGCATACCTTGTGGGGACATCTGTCGTGGTTTAACCTCAGTCGGCAACTAAGCACCACGCAGCCGCTCACTCACTCCCCCCCCTCCCGATGGGATGGGGGAGAGAATTGGAAAAGCACAAGTGAGAAAAACTCGTGGGTTGAGATAAAAACAGTTTAATAATTGAAATCAAATGATAATAATAATAATATGATAATAATAATAATAATAATACCCAAAGCAAGTGATGCACAGTACAATTGCTCACCACCCGCCGACCGATGCCCAGCCAGTCCCCGAGCAGCGGCCCCCCTGGCCAGCTTCCCCCAGTTTATGTACTGAGCATGACGTCATATGGTATGGAACGTTTTTTTGGCCAGTTTGGCTGTGTCCCCTCCCAGCTTCTTGTGCACCTCCAGCCTTCTCAGTCGGTAGAGCATGGGAAACTAGAAAGTCCTTGGCTAGTGTAAGCATTACCTAGCAACAACTAAAACATGGGTGTGTTATCAACATTGTTCTCATCCTAAATCCAAACCACAGCACTGTACCAGCTACTAGGAAGGAAATTAACTCTATCCCTGCAGAAACCAGGACAACATCTCAAAATTCATCCAGGCCTTTCTTATCCAGAACTGAAACACAGTTATGCAGGACGTTCTTCTTTGTTGATGCTTTGTTTTATAATTCACATCTTTTCCTGTGCTTAATAGGTTTCGTTGTTGCTGTGTCCTCCCTGAATGAACTTCACAGGAAACTTCTGAGGCAGTACTCCTCTTGTTTGTACATTTTTAGGTATAAACGTACTCGACATCTAATGAAGGGACTAACAGTCTTTATCTCCATAGTCCCTTTGAGCTCTTAACAGAATTGTCTTCCTTCCTAGATGTGTGTCTGGCTTTCCTCACGACAGGCCATGTGAAACTCCTCTTCTAGAAAGAACCTACTGAAACCACTGAAGCCCACCCATATTGCTTTTATACAGGACTAACTTGCCTTAATTTAATTTTTACATTTTGGCTTCAGGGAAATGCTTGTAAGTCACCATCTCAGAATCAGGAAATCAGCCTCCCTTTTGAAAGATCACTAGTCTTTTTCTTGGTTTTTTTTTTTTAATGAGAAGGTACTAATTTTTGATGAGAAGAGCATCACAGTGCACCCTGAATGCACTGTCTTAGCTGGTGCATGCAGAAAAGAGTATTTTAGCCCTTCTCAGGTTGCGGTAACATGTGGCAAGGCAATTCACAACAGCTGTACCTCACTCACCCTCTCTATATGATTTAGGAGAGAAGCAGCTATGCACCACTTCTCAGCATTATGTGAGTGTCATCTGCAGTGTTAATCTATGTCATTGCCACGGCTCCCACCACTATCCTCCTCCATTTCAAACACTCCTTCCTATAGTAGCCATTCGTCGGAGCCAAACTCTTGCTTTCTGTTTCCTGATGGTACTTTGGTAAACTCCCAATACCAAGTGCAAATCACCCTTCGCCAATACCAGTCTCACTTCCTGTCATGCTGATCCCTTTCTGCAACTTCTTGCAGTTTTATCCTTGGCATTATTGTGTCTGTATGTTGTGTTTCAAAAGAATGTGATTTTTATATTTAGAAATTCATTAATATTCAGAGTCTGTGTACTGTACAATCTGCTTATTAAATAATGAGCACATAGCACGCAGAACTCCCACTCGCTCTCCTGCATTAGTAAGAGCTGGTTGTGGCAAGTATTAGTAAACCTAATAAAATTGTTATTACATATTCACCACATATGCCTTTGAAGCTGTACATGTTGTGCCATGAATGCATAATTAGCATAGGGAACACAGACCAGAACTCCACAAGCCTCTCTTTGGGACTTTATGACACCATTGACTACAAGAAAAAGTTCACTCATCTCCAGTCATCAAGAAATTCAATTGAATGAATGTCAAATGTAAGTACATACAGCGTACAAGGCTTGAGTATAATTGTAACTGTGAGATTTACTTGCTGCCAAGAATTAATGTTTGTACACAGCAATTTAAATGTTAACAGACAATATCAAATTTTGAAATTAAATTCAACTACTTATGAAAACTGTGAGTGCTATAAATTGAATCTGGGAACAACATTTGCATATATGGGTCTCACTCATAAAAATGACTGGACAGAAATTTCAGCTCAAAATCTTGCTAAAGCTTTGACTGTGTGTAGCACCCAGTCTAGATGTCTTGATCCCATTCTTAGTACCAGAATGATTGGGTTCCTGTACACTGTAGTAATTTGGAATAAATTCCAGCTAGATTTTAGAAAGGAATGGATATGTAGAGAAAAGCCCTCAAATCATCTTGTTGTTTTTCCATGCTCGAGCCAGATAGCCACAGGAGAAAAAAAGAAGAAAAAAAAAAAAGAAAAAAAAATCCAGTAAAGGCTGTTTTTCACAGTGTTAATTGAATCAGTGTAAGATCATCTTTATTTACCCGAACAGCCCTTATGAGATTCACTCATTACTGGTTTCTCCTCTCATTGCCCAGCACTATCCTATTTCAGTACACAGAACTATAGCCACAAGTGGCACTTCACATCTTTATCAGTTTAGGATAGTACCTTGGTCTTTAATGTTGTGAATGTGCATACCTTAAGGTTCAGTGCTTATAGTTTTGTGGCTGCAAAGCACATCACTTTCTCAGTTTTCTCCACCAGGCAGTTACCTGTTTCTCATGCATAAAAACAGCACTGCCTGGTTGAATATATACTGTTTAACCTGCTTTTAAATTAGGATAGTTTTAAACAAATGAAAGTATTTGCACTGCTTCAGCTACTGAAATATCTACTGCTGTTTCATTGTTTCCCCTGAAAACAATGAAATGGTCACTACGCTGCAGGCAGGTTGGCATGTCCATTTGCTTGTCCAATGTGTCTGGCTTCTTAAGAGGAAGTTGCGGGGCACTTCTAGTTCTCTTGGACTGTGAACCAACCAGCACCTCCAAAGCAAGGTCACAAATCTCAAGGACAGCAGGTCTTCATCAATCTGCACATCTGTACCATCCACCAGCCCCCAGGGCTCTGCTCTTGTGATGTTACACACAGCATTCTTCCAAACACTTCATGGCATCACTGCTTTACCAGAAGTCTGTCATGGCCTTGTGGGCATTAAGACCACAAATGTACCTAAATGTCAAATGGATCAGACTGTTGGTAATATAATCATACCTCTGATTTTTTAGAGGATTGATGGGGGGTTTTTGTTTGTTTGGTTTAACTTCTGGATGTTGCTTTGATGGCAAAAGAAATTAAGAAGATGCTGCTTTTGACAGCATCTCCTTCAGAATAAATTTGTAGCAGAGGTTAGAGGAGGGTGAGGCAATGTAGCTTGCCAAGGAATTTACACGTCAAGCCATACCACTGAAAATATGAAAATGTCAGCTTGACTGTCATCCCCTTTCTTTCGGTGTCATACGTAGTGAGTGTGGGGCTCTGTTAATATGCATTTGAGAGGCTACATCATGCTGTCTTGGCACAAGCTTCTGGGTATGGAAGTAACTAATTGAGCTGTTGTTTCTATCTTCTCTGTGAAAGGACTTCGAGACCTCTTGCTGTTTTTGTTTCCTTTGTGCCCTTTATTTTCCTGTAAACAAGCAAACAGAAGACAGAAGGCAGAAAATATTAGAGATAGATCCTGCATAAGCATGGTAATTTATGAAACATACAATCAGGTTTTGCCAGAGCAACCTAAGAAATAAAATTAGTCCAGAAGGGAAATAAAACAACAGCAACAAAACCCTCTCCCGCACTCCCACACCCCTAGCAGCTCACACTGTAGGGCAGCATGTTATTTGTTTATTACAGCACCCAGCTTAGCAGAGCAAGTGGGTTAGCTACAAGAGAGCAAAAAAGGACTTGAGAAGACTCTTGAGTTTATCTCAGAGGCTTAAATCTAATCATCGATCTCTCTTTAGCTGTGTAATGCCTAACAAGAATTCAGCTGCTCAGGCAAGTTTTTAATTGCAATACCCATAGGAAAGAGTCCCAAAAATCTAAACATGTATCCAGGCAATTTCTTCTACCATAGGTGGTTTTATCGCCATAATAGCTACATTATTACGACTATCCAGCAGGTTACTGTGTCCTTTCCCAGCTAAGGTGATTCATCTCATTTTCAAAATTCACTGGTGTTAGCTCTGGAAGCACCCACTCAGCCTCTGACAGGGTGACCATCCAGTTCATTCCCATGTTTGACCTATGGTAGTGTCGCAGATGGAGTGGACTGCACTTCACTCAGTAAGAGAGAGGCAACAATACATTTTATTGGTATAACCAGTGAGCTAACAAAGTTCAATGGTAAATGTGACAGTGGTTTAACAAGATTCGATGGCAAGGTACACTTGATTATTTACTGCATAGAGGACAGGGTCAGACAAAACTCTCAGGGAGACCCTCCCATTGAGTCATGATGTTCAGAAAGGACCCCCTTGCTTTCTAAACTCCTTCTCAGAGAGGAGCCTAGGTGCAGCTGGATCCAGTCCTAGTCCCAGACTTGGTCAACGGTTTATGTCTAAAGGATTATATATGCGCAATCAATCTTTTATATCACTTAGCTAAGATTTCAAAGTTTAGCATGCTATTAGTCACTTACCGAGTATCTGTTGCAGCAAGGAATCTCTCAGCCTCAAGGAGTAACCTTTAGAGGCGTCCCTACTCAAGGGGAGATCCCACCATCCATCCCGCTGCCATGCAGGAGAGCTCAACCAGCTCTGCACTGTCCACTATTTAGCGAGTAAGATGATTGACTTATAGTGGTATTTGCATACCAGCGAGACGTTTGGGTCACTGCTCCAGACAGCCTTTGGCTACTGTGTTGCCATCCATCCCTGAAGTCCCGCATAAGCTGGATGCAGCCATCATGACCCCCACTGGTGGTCATTGCTTTGTGGGGCCGGGGGCGGGGGGACCACACTGCCACAGTAGCTGACAGATCCCAGACATGGCGCCCAGCGGCTCCTGCCCCATTACTGTAAGTCTGAAGTTTTCAAGGCTGGTGTTCAGTCACTCCCAACCAAGCGGCAAAGGTCTAGACCCCATGTGAGCCCTCAGAGGGCTCTTGCTAAAAGATGTAAAGTACTGTCATGAGAAAGGGCACTCCTAAGGGCTGAAGGAATGCTACTGTGATGTAACTTTACTGTAAGTAGATTGAATCATCTTCCTTGCATTTCTTAATCTGTGAATTTTATAAATATCTGTAACTGTGTTGTCTGTTTTGGATGTCATGAATCAATGCTTGCATTTTTATTTTTACCTTAATCCATCTTGTGCTAGATGTGATCTAAGGTTTCTGGATATCTGCCCATCTACCTGACACATGATATTGTGAACCTGCAAACTATGACCCTGGGGTTTCCCAATACACCTGTCAGCACTCATCAGAGGACAGGAGAGGTGAGCTTCATGGCAGGTAAAGAGCTGCACCCAGAAGAGGCAGTGATGACTGCTGTGACTACTGATGATGCTGAAGGCCCACTAGCATGCATTAAGATACCAGGTTGCTGGGCTGACACAGGGGGATTACCACAAGTTTATCAAAATCCTCTGTTTCCTATATGTTGCTCTTCTATTTCATCATAGCTGCCTAGGCCCAAAGAGACAAGAAAGACAGGGATTTGCTGTAGAAACATCACTGAGGTAAGCTATTGCTGCCATAGGTCATCGTGTGAAGATGCTAGATATTACTGGAATACAAGGCAATGATAGAGGGGAAGTAAAGAGTGGTAGGATGCCTCTGCTTACAGAGTGCTGTTCTAGCATGTTGTGACATACTGCCTCTTATCTACAGTCTCTCTGATGCCCATAGTTCACTTTCAGCAAGCTCAGGCTGCAGGATGGGATTAGGATGGTTGAGACAGATTTTTACAGAGTGTAAACCACAAGGAGCACTTTCCATTTGTTACAGTTTCTTCGGCTGATGGCCATTTTCACCTTGAAAGAGCAGCAGTAGGAAATCCAAGTCCTGTCTGACTGATAAGGCTGAAAAGCAGTATAGCTTCTGTCAAAAAACATTTTGCTGCTCACTCTTGTTGCTACCCTCTCATATGAATGAATACGGCACTGAATACATGCATGCATGCTATTTTTGTCCACTTGACTTTACATTAATACATAGCCTATATATTGGAGAACACATTAGAAAGAACTGTACCTCTGTAGAAGTGAGAGGATCCAAAGAGTGTCCCTTATTTCTAGTCAGCTTTGTTTAAGTTATAGTGACATAAATCAGAACTAAATAACCCTGTGCTCCATACCTCTGAGTCCTATTTTCTAGTCTCCTCTGAGCAGAGAAATTCACTCCATGTTTCGGTTAGTCTGTATAACAGTATTGTCAGGCTTGTTATTCTTCTAAATAGGGTCCAGGTCACTATCATAGCATTTCCTAA
Source organism: Pygoscelis adeliae (assembly GCF_000699105.1). Lineage (NCBI taxonomy): Eukaryota > Metazoa > Chordata > Aves > Sphenisciformes > Spheniscidae > Pygoscelis > Pygoscelis adeliae. Next base: position 3,161,706 of record NW_008825208.1, read on the forward strand.
TGCACAGTCACGTAAATACATTTGACATGATGTTTAGTCTGATTCCTCCCCAAAGAGTAAGATTTGTTTTTGCCAGTCTACTGTGGACATTTTGTGGGTGAAGATTTCACTGGCTGAGCAACTGATTTTCTCCCTTCACCCAACATTCAATCCTTTTGTCAGCAGCAATGCAGGTAGAAAACTGTAGAGAGATTTTGTAAATGCAGCCATTAATAAGAGCATCATAGTGACATACTGAAGGCTATACCAAGTAATGGGGGAAAAAATATTAGAAAAAAGCTTATTTATATCATTGAGTAAAAGTATTGGGATTTTTATTAATCCTTCCAAAATTTAGTAACTGTGAAAGGAGCAATCTTAATGTTACGTACAATTCCTAGAATATGTCTCCTTCAGGCAGTGAAAAATAGGACAAATGTGTTTCTGAAAAAAAAAAGCCGTTTGTAAGCCAGAGCAGTTATTTCATGGTCCAAAGCTGCTGTAGAACAGCCAGAAATATGTTTTTCAGTATGCCAAACAACTTTTCCACTGAAAACACATCCTAGAGTGCATGTATGATTATTCGCATTCTGGATACCCCAACTTGGTGGAAAATTACATCAGTCTTCTTAAACTTCAACCCTGACTTACTTTCCCACCAGCCAAGTTTCTAGTGTCTGTCACTTATCAGTTATACAAGACTAACATTTTTAAATGTGACATGTGGGAAAAGTGTATTTTTTTTCCTACTTCCATAGCTCAAAAATGGCTGAACCACTTTTGCTAAAGACTCAAAAAAAGAAAAAAAAAAAAAAAAAGAATGAAAGAAAGTAAGAAGAAGAAAAGATAATCCCTTATCCCTCTCCAGCTGAGAGGAATGATGAAGCTGAAAGATTTTTTTTTTGTCTGAGATCACCATGAGTAACGTTAAAAGAGGGTTGCATTTGTAACTGAAACTTCAGCTCTATTGTGGCATATGCAAGCCCAGGCTGCTAAGTGTGTAGACAAAGGTACAGTCAGTATATATGTGCATGAAATCATCTGAACATTACCAAGATATTTTCCTTGTTTTAAATGGTGTGTAGCACTTGTTCCTCTCCAGAAGTCTGATGATATCTTATGTCTCTTTTTATTGTATTTTTCAGGAATATAAACAAAAAAAAAGAAGGCATTCTTAGTTAAGTAGCTCATGTTAAGCTCCCGGGAGGTGATAGGAGAATTTCCTTTTTTCTCAATGAATAGCCAGCAATTTCAAACAGAAATCTATCTGTCTGGGACCAAAATCCAGCTCTGTGGATTTCTGTGTAAACCATGCTTCTGCCCCACTCCCAAATGAATCACACCATCATGAAAGAGTGAAAAATTAAATGCAGCCTTGCACCTTTCTAAAGTGTTAAAATCTGTAATTTTTAAACACTGTAGAGATAAAAATAAAATGAAAATGTTAGTTCTTTAAGACCCCACCCTAACGATTCTTTCTTATTGAGAAGGGTATTTACACCCTGCCCCATGACCAACACCAGCAGCATAGGCAGGATGCTGCCCACCTTCCATGTAAAGTACGATTCTCTCAGATCACACTACCGTCAGTAGAGCCAAGGGGTGGCACGACTCTTATCACATTCAAAAGGCATTTGCACAATTGACTGCTGCTGCCAGATGACCCAGACACCAAGTGTCCGTGGCAGTCTGCCAGAGCTATGGCATCACTTATGATCCTGTGTTTGCTGTCGGTGATTGGGCGAGTCACTGTATGGGTGCATTGTTGCTCATCATTCCTACTGCCTCATTAAAGCTTTGTTTTATAACATGTTGTCAGACTCCATTACTGTTCAGACCACAGGCATGTAACAAATAAACTGGCTATAACAGTTATGGATCTGTTAGACCAGTGCTTAGTGCAGAGCTGTTTGCCATCAGTTAGCTCCATGATTATCAGGATACACAGCGGTGGGGAATTACATTGGGAACAACCTTCCCAATCTCTGTATAATTCAGTGGCTCCTTCTATGATCAGTTCTCTCCTGAGGCTCCATCATAAGCAATGCCACCTTCCCTCGGGATCCAAGCTGAACTCTCACCTGACTCCTGCTCAAAATTAAATTATCTGGAGTCTAAAGAAGAAGCGAGCAGGGTTTTTCATAAATATTAGCCTGAATTGAACACTATAAAATCAGCTAGTTGACTAGAAACAAGATTCAGAGCCAAGGAGTTTAAATATCCAAAGCAAGAGCCAGAGAGGGAGTTGTTTATCACCAAGTGTTTTCCAGAAAATTGCCTAAGAAAGGCCTGACACAAAGCCCTGTTTGAAGCTTCCCATGGTTTCAGCTGGGGCCAACCCACCACACTTACTACGGCAAGTATTGTGTTCCCTACTGCATAATGGGAGCACGAGGCATAAAGATGGCTCTCAATGCTCCCATCAAGCTAGGCTCCTGAGTCCCAGCCTGTTGCTTTCTGTATTGCATCTTGAGGCTACTTTTAAAGTTTAACTAAAACCCATTGCTTTCCAAGTGAGATCTGACTTGATTTAGTCAACGAGGGAAAGGCTGTGGATGTTGTCTGCCTAGACTTCAGCAAAGACTTTGACACCATTTCCCACAGCATTCTCCTCGATAAGCTGGCTGCTCATGGCTTGGGCGGGTGTACTCTTTGCTGGGTAAAAACCTGGCTGGATGGCTGGGCCCAAAGAGCTGTGGTGGATGGAGTTAAATCCAGTTGGCAGCTGGTCGCAAGTGGTGCTCCCCAGGGCTCAGTATTGGGGCCAGTTCTGTTTAATATCTTTATCAATGACCTGGATGAGGGGATCGAGTGCACCCTCAGTCAGTTTGCAGACAGCACCAAGTTGCGCAGGAGTGTTGATCTACTTGAGGGTAGGAAGGCTTTACAGGGGAATCTGGGCAGGCTGGATGAATGGTCCGAGGCCATTGTATGAGATTCAACAAGGCCAAGTGCCGGATCCTGCACTTGGGACATAACAACCCCATGCAGCGTTACAGGCTTGGGGAAGAGTGGCTGGAAAGCTGCCTGGCGGAAAGGGACCTGGGGGT
>NW_008825208.1:3164858-3170813 GCF_000699105.1 Pygoscelis adeliae
GCACCTCGAATACTGTGTTCAGTTTTGGGCCCCTCACTACAAGAAGGACATTGAGGTGCTGGAGCATGTCCAGAGAAGGGCAACGAAGCTGCTGAAGGGTCTCGAGCAGAAGTCTTATGAGGACTGGCTAAGGGAACTGGGGTTGTTTAGCCTGGAGAAAAGGAGACTGAGGGGAGACCTCATCGCTCTCTACAACTCCCTGAAAGGAGGTTGTAGCGAGGCGGGTGTCAGTCTCTTCTCCCAGGTAACAAGCAATAGGACAAGAGGAAACAACCTCAAGTTGCACCAGGGGAGAAAAATTTCTTCACCGAAAGGGTTGTCAAGCATTGGACGAGGCTGCCCAGGGAAGTGGTTGAGTCACCATCCCTGGAGGTATTTAAAATTCTTGTAGATGTGGCGCTTAGGAACATGGTTTAGTGGTGGACTTGGCAGTGCTAGGTTAATGGTTGGACTTGATGATATTAAAGGTCTTTTCTAACCTAAACGATTCTATGATTCTAATGGAGCACAGGGAAAAACAGAAAATAGGCAATCCAAGACTTCAGGGGGAAACGCCCCCAAGAGCTCCTATGGGCTTCTGCTGAGATGCAGAAAAGATTGCCCAATGTGGGGAGAGGAAAAGCAATAGCTGCTTCTCTCTGGAAGGAATGGTCTAGACTGTCTTAAGAGTGGCAAAACCTGGAGGACACCTGGTTTTGATATAATTTCTTGCTCTGAATGTATCACTGATTTTCCCTCTAACCCTTTCAGTTGAAGTGGAGAATTCAAAATTATCCAGAAATATGCAGTGTATGCACAGTGACACTATTATTCTCCTCCAGCTAGTAATTTACATTTAAAGTTGATCAGGGTACACATTAGTTGCATTCATCCTGAATGGGGCATATTGTGTTCACCTGTCTAGCCCACATCACAGCCATGCCTCACAGCAACTGATGACCTCATCTGTTTTTTCTCATCTGCAGTGACTGGAATGGCAAACAAGGAGCATATGGTGACCTCCAGGATGATGTCACCTGAAAATGCCTTCCAGGGACGTGCTGAATTTATGCTTCTCATGCAGCTGAGCAGCTGTTTCAGCAGTGTTCGGAGCCCCGATCCAAGAGCCAGAGGTTGGAGACTAATCATCGCAAATTGACATTTTTTTAAAACCTCAGACGTGATTTCTTTAAGCAGCAACTGAAGGCCTTGGTGTGGTTGCAAGTAAGAAGGTTTGCTTGGTGGGTCTTCTCCCAGTGTAACAGAGAGGAGGCCTGAGAAAGAGTCAGGGGGCATGTTAAAGCAAGCCTGCTCAGAGAAGGGCTAGGACTTAATGGAACATCTGAGCAGAGACTTCTCTATACGAAGTGCTAATACTCTATTTGCTCCAGAGTGCAAAAAAATGTGGAATGCTAATTTATCCTCAAATGCAGCCTGACAAAATGTAAGTCAAAAAAGGGATTTCAGTAAAAGAATAAGCACAACCTATTTGATGAAGTCCAGACCACTGTCAGGTTTTCTCACAGCATGTCGTAGAAGAGGTACAGACTTGTGGCTGATGTAAATCCACAGAACTTCATCAAAATCAGTAGGGTTCCTCTAATCTAAACCAGCTGAGAATTGTGTCTCAAATCTCTTAGTCATAACAGCATTCTGTAAGCCAAGAGAAAATTAGTAAAGGAAATAACACAGAAAATTGGTGCTGTGCTGATTTTCTGTGATAAACAACTTATCATAAATATTTAAAATCCATTATAACTTTTTATTTATTCTTAAATACAGTATGCTAATTTTGTAATGCTAAAATAGTTCAGTCCACTTATTTGCATAATTGCTGCACTGCAGTTTGGTAAAAGTTCTGATTCAAGATACTTATAAGTGATAGCATGATTGTGTGTTCAGTTGAATTAAGAAAAAAAACATACAAAAAAGAAATCTTTCAATGGAAAATGCATTATAATAGCTAACATAGATGAGAGGAAAGAAAAATTGCAATTTGGTTGAGGGCACAGAAAAGCTTTCCATAAATTAAAAGTGTCTGCTGGGCACTAAGACGTCATAATAGTCTGAGCAAATGTTGAGTGAGATGCTCTGGGAAGAATGAATAGTGTTGCAGTGATTAAAATATTAACTGGTGGTTAACTGTAATTGGCGGCAGTTCAGCAAAAATTATTTTAGAGATTGGAATAATGGCATCAGCTAGAAAAAAAAAAGATGTGATCTGGGAAAATAAATGAGTGCTGCAGATTTTCTGTCTAATTTATCTGTTAAGTGTATCCTCCTACATAGTTACACCCTGTCCCAGGTCTGTGTACATAACACCTCCAAACTTCTGGGCTCTGAGAGGAAGCAAGCTGCAAACACAAGCACCTAACAGCCAGTTGGGCAGAATCAGATGAAGCAGTGGTTTATAGCCTGCTATGTAATAGGCTTTATCAGAGCTTCGTCTTTCCATGTTCTCACACATACAAATGAATTGTAAACCTAAGGGGAGAACTGAGTCCACAAGTGTGTCTAACTCAGGCCATAGAGTCCCTAGCCCCATCTTTCCAAGGGTCGGAGGCAGCTGAGCCCTGGAGGAGCACAGGCACCAGCCCTTCTCTGCAGGCTTTACCGGCCTACCAGTGGAAACACACCATGTCCAAGACTACCAGGAGCCAACATTTCAGGGTGCCCATTTCAGCCCTGCTTAGAACTTTTTACTGTATAATCCAATAGTTCAGAATGGCACAGAATATGGATGAGGAAGAGTAGAAGCAATTCTTTCAAATGTTTATTCAGAAAAGTTTATTTTAAAAATCTCCCTGAACAGCTTTCCACCTGCACCATATGTCAGATAATAGCAAGGTGACCCATGAAGAAACAGATCTGAGTGGAAGTGCTGGTGCTCAAAAATCACACTAGAAGAGGAGTAGAATATGAAAACAGCACTTCACAAAATATCCTGGAGAGAAATTTCATGGAAAATTTTCAAGCAAAAAAGGAGAAGGCTGTTAGACTGGAGGCCTCCAGCTGAAGCATGAGACTTTGGTGAATAAACATCTAAAAAATCTAAAATGCATTTTTCCACACATTTTGGGGAAAAGTATGCTTTCTGCAGAGACTTGGAAGAAATCATCATCTGTTTGCATAAAAGCTCAAAATTTATCAGGATATGAGATAGCTTTGACATTCCACTGTATTTAAGGTAAGCACAGATGGGAAAGACCAAGCAAAACAGAAAAAGCTTTCGGTATTTAATCAGAGGCACTCCTAAACACTCAGTTAGGTGTTGCAGAAGATAACGCGAGGTGAAGAAGGAGAGATGGGAAGTTGAAGCCTTCATGGTGAATGCCTTCCACGGAAGAAGAGCATCTTTTGCTGAACATGAAGGAGCAGCGGAACTTGAAATAATTTCAGAGATTTTCACAAGCAGAAATGACACATCTCTACTTTCAAAAGGCAGTACCAGGCAGTAAACGTGTCCCTGGAAACTGCAGTATCTAATGCGCAGGAAGCAGGTTCTGAGATGACCTGTAATGATCTGGACAGCCATGACAGGGTTGGAGATGTGCAGGCAGCTCTGCTCAGTCTGCAGTCTGGCAGTCAAGTCCATGTTGTGTCCAGCACCAACAGGGATAACCATCGTTGTAAAAACTTGTAGCACAGAGATAGGTGGGGAGCTATAAGAGATACAGGTCTCTAGTGTATAGTATAGTACTAAAGAACATGCCTAATTCCAAACACAAATTAAATCCATACCTATTCACCGGTGCTTTCAAGAGTGCGTTGCTTAGGCTTCAGTTTGAAACATGATCAAAAAAACAAAGGTGCATATCTGCTTTTACCTTGAGAGGTAAAAAAGGAGTTTCTGTGTTCTCTGTTTAGGTAGAGTATTACCTTTGAGTTCACTCGTTCTTATACGTTTGTGCAGCACCTACTGCAGATAAACCTTGGACCTTTACAAATCCAGTACAAGTAAACAGATATTATGACAAATCTGGTTATAACTTGCAAAGACTGTGTTTACAGATTGTGTAGGAGCAACAACACAAAAGAAAACAAACAACCAGTGGTTCTGTTGGGTTTAGTGCTATTATTCATTTCATAATTAAGCAGAGAAGGTGGCATTTCAAAGTAATATTTAAACATACTGAAATCACAACTGTGAAAAGAAGAGGATGATGACAGCTGTGTAATCTGAGCTTTCTCTTCCTCACAGATACCAGCAACAGCATTGACCTGCTGTGAGGAGCAGGGAAAATGCTGCTTTTCAGAAACTTTAATTAGTGTTTGCCTGACCCACTTCTAGTGATGAAAATGAATCTCTTTTTAAATGTGTTTATTTTTAAACTACAACCCATAGCAGCTGGGATTCAATACCTAACTGAGGTATCAAAATCACATACCTAGTCATGCATCAAAGCCACTTTCCCAGCACAAAAGTAGTCACATAATCTCTCAAATTCTACTGCCTTTTGCACTACAGGAAAAGGAAGGCTTTAAAACACAGCTGCAGTACTTGGGTATCCTGTCGACTGATGCAGTGAAGCAATGACAGTCCCAGACTGGTTGGACCCTCTCAGTTTTAGACTGGACTTCATGTTACGTGGGATTTGTTGGCAGCTGCAAGCCCAGCAGCCATCAATGATCTCTTTGCTCATGACAGGATTGAGAAAGCCTTCCATATCCAAGTCTGACAGCTGAGTGCTTCTCCTCAGCCCTTACTTACTCCCTACCTTTTTTTAAAGGATACTCAGAAATATAGAGTTTACAGAGAAACTGACAGCAACATGTGGGCTAGAAAGTAAGCCAGATGTTCTTGGGCTTTGCTGTATTACAAGCCCTGGGTTCTTGTGTGCCTAAACTACTAATTCTAATTTTAATATTCCTGGTTTTCAATCAGCAGACACGTTGCTTCTGGCATGACTTGCAGTGCTCACTTGAAGCAGTTTTAATCAGTCATCTGGTATAGTCATTGGAAGCTGCTGTCGCCTCACTTAGATTAGTGGCACCTGGCAGATGTCTCCATTTCTCACGGAAAGGAAAACTGGCTCTTCACAGTCGCCTTCTCACTGAACTTAACTCAATTATCCTCATCTGTCTTGAACATGAACGGCATCATTCCTTGCCAAAATGCATGACTCCTGAATTTCAATCTGAATTTATTTCTTTGAATGGTTAAGTACTGTGTGAAACACATCAGTGGGGTCTATAGTCAATTCTTTTTAGAGGCAAGTAAAAAAAACTTATTCCAAATTTGTATTTTAGTTGAGCTAGGTACCATAATCCTACATCAAGGAAAATATATTCTAGATCCAAACAACTGGTGCTTTGTGGGTGTCTCACACAGCAGTTGTGATGTAGAGTCTCAAAGCTGAGACTGCTTCTCTGGAGAAATAATGGATCTCTAAACTCTAAAACAAGTAGCATCTATTGCACTAGCTAATCATTCAGTTTAACAGTGATGTGAACATTACGGTTAGACAGAGGAGAACATAATGCAGCAGATGTAAAAGTCAGCTGAAATGTCAGCCACACGACAATGAAGAGACTTTTATTTGCTGCCTGTGAATTCTGTTTGACAGAGGGAATTGTTAAGAGAACACAGTATTTTGGAATGCCTGCATGAAAGTATTTATCTAACACTGCAAATGAAGGTAGATCAAATTCCTCTTTGCCTGCCAACCAGGAAAGTGCATTGTTAAAACTTATGAGCCACCTACAGAAACACTCTTGGACAAGGGATTAAATGGAGCAGGGAGAGTTGATTTCCTTTTTCCTATCCAAGGAGAGTGGGATGGAGAAACAGTGGAACAAAGTCTGGTTTTAAAAGAAAAAGAGCTAAATAAATAAAGTTACATCTGAATTTCAACAGTGAATAAGGGTACAACATAAAGAATGTGGGGTTTTGTTGTGTTTTTGTTAAGTTCTTGGTTCTTCTACATTGCTTTCAGACAGTGTGGAAGTACCCTGGAGAGAAAACAAACCTGCTTG
>NW_008825208.1:3170829-3171954 GCF_000699105.1 Pygoscelis adeliae
GAAGCAGGATAAATCAGGGAGAAGAGCTGCTGCATGTTGTTGAGGGGTTGTGGTGTATGCAGAGAAACTGCTGAGAGCAGGAAGAAGCAGGCAGGTCTCAGAGGGGAAGGAAAAGGCACTTTCTAGGCTGTGGAAGGGGCTGGGCAGTTTGCTGCAAGCTGGAAAGCCTGTGAGTTGGCTGGAACCAAGCCTAAAAGCAAGACATTTCTTCTGAAGGGACACAGTGAGTTCACAAAGAGATGCATGTGAACCCCTTCTAGTTCTGGTCTGTCACACCACATCAGCTAGACTTTTATCCACTTAACAAGTTAAGAATCCTGGCTTACATTCTAATAATACTGATTCCACATAGTAGTATTTTCATTTAAAAACCTTTTAGTCTCCATAGGGTTGCTCTATACAGGAGATAGTTTAGACATAGCTGACTGAGAGTCCCAGCAGTCTTGAACAACTGTGACAAAAAGACAGATGGGTGGACAGGGTTGGATGTAAACGGGGGGTCCATGTAAGGACATCTGTCATGTAGCAAATGGGCCATGGCTGCAGGAGGAAGAGCTAGAGCAGCTCCAGTAGGTGTTGACCTGCAGTCACTAGGATGGAGTCCAGTCTGATTCCATGGTGACTGCTTGTCTTGGGGAAGCTCAGCATGGTCTCACAAGAGGTTTTCATAACCACGTTTATGAGCAGCAGTGAGGTCTGATGGATGGGGGGTGGCTGGTGGGATCCTCCATGGGTAAGTTCATTCCAGCCTAGTTTTCATCTTCCTTTCTGTTATGGCTGGTGGTATTCCTATAAATCTAGTGTAGTAGGAAACACTAGGAATTTCAGTTTCGCACATTTGGGAGTATAAAGTAAATTGTACCTCATGCACCCACAGCAGAGTGTAAGCCAAAGGATGGGGGCTTGATCAGAGCATTCCCAAAGCTGAAAGAACTATTTCTTTTTCCTCATTTGCAGAGATATCCCGCAAGGTCCTGTGTAGTAAGCACGGCTGTAAATCACAACTGATCTATGATTGTTTCTCTCCTGGAGGTATGTCCATCAACTGGGTGTCGTGGTTTAACCTCAGGCAGCAACTGAGCACCACACAGCCGCTCGCTGACTCTCCCTGCCCCCGTGGGAGGG
>NW_008825208.1:3172221-3181966 GCF_000699105.1 Pygoscelis adeliae
GTCCTATGGTATGGAATGTCCCTTTGGCCAGTTTGGGTCAGCTGTCCTGGCTGTGCCCCCTCCCAGCTTCTTGTGCACCTCCATCCTTCTCAGTTGGTAGAGCATGGGGAGCTGAAAAGTCCTTGACTAGTGTAAGCACTGCTCAGCAACAACTAAAACATGGGTGTGTTATCAACATTGTTCTCATCCTAAATCCAAACCACAGCACTGTACCAGCTACTAGGAAGAAAATTAACTCTATCCCAGCTGAAACCAGGACACTGTGGTAACTCCTATTCTGATGAGAAAGTCTGCCTACGCTCCTGGCAAAGCCAGTAAGTAAGCAAGCCTCCAGCTGCCGCAAGTGGGAAACACAAAATGACTGTGCCTGAAAAATCTGCTTCTTGGGCTCTATGAATAAACTCTTAAATTTTTATGCTTCGAGAATATGGAAGGCACTTTAAACCATGTTTGGAAAATCCTTATACAGTTTCTGTGTAAATACGAATCTGTGAACTTGTATTCCTTTGAGGGCAAGGTCTTTTGATTCTGTGCAGATAAAGATTTTGTGGTGCTCTCACTAACCTTCATTTATGGAGGCTCTGGGACTGCCACTTCTTAGTGGCGGCCAGAGAAAGCACTTTACTAGCTAAAGTAATAAACCTAGCCCCATTGTTGTCATTAGGGAAGACAGCAGTGAAGGCATGACATGTGAATGTCCTTATAAACCCTGTCCTGGATGCACTAAAACAAAACTGGAGTACTGCACCCAGCTCTGAAGTCCTCAGTACAGGATAGACACGGACCTGTTGGAGCAGGGCCAGAGGACGGCCACAAAAATGATCAGGGGGATGGAACACCTCTCCTATGAAGAAAGGCTGAGAGAGTTGGGGTTGTTCAGCCTGGAGAAGAGAAGGCTTCACGGAGACCGTATTGCAGCCTTTCAGTACTTAAAGGAGGCTTATAAGAAAGATGGGGACAGACTTTTTAGTAGGGCCTGTAGCAATAGGACAAGGGGTAATGGTTTTAAACTGAAAGACGGTAGATTCAGACTAGATATAAGGAAGAAATTTTTTACACTGAGGGTGGTGAAGCACTGGCACAGGTTGCCCAGAGAGGTGGTGGATGCCCCATCCCTGGAAACATTCAAGGTCAGATTGGATGGGGCTCTGAGCAACCTGATCTAGTTGAAGATGTCCCTGCTCATTGCAGGGGGGTTGGACTAGATGACACTTAAAGGTGCCTTCCAACCCAAACCATTCTATGGTACTATGATTCTATGATTAAATTCATCAATGGTCAAAGGGTTCAATTGCTCTGCAGAGTTGGCCTTTAAGTATTGTGAGGCACATGCCTCTATATTTACTACTATTATCAGGAACCTCTGTAATGATTTCTTAGTTTGTTATCTCAGAGCCTACGTTTGTTCTTCCTACTCTGAGGAACTTCAGGTTATGAGAACTTCAAGACTGTGTTTTAATCTTTCTTGGATTCTTCTTTTCTGTTAAAAGGCTCATTCATAAATATTTGTGTAGTGAAAGGCATAACAATGATCCAGTGAAGCCACACCATAAATCCATGGGACTATTTCAAGCAGATATTCTGTACAGCAGACTGCCCTACAGTTTTCAGGTCTTTTAGTGGTTTTTTTCTTTTTTTTTTTTTTTTTTTTTTAAAAAAAACTTTCTTTTTTTTCTCTTTGGGAAAAAAAAAAACTTACTGAAAGTTTTGATCTTTTTTAGTTGTTTTTTTTTTTTTTTTTTTTTTTTTTTTTCTGAAAAGAACTTCTTCTTTCTTCCTATGCGGAACAAGAAATTTTTACTAATGAAAAAGAAGAAGGAGCGATTCCTGAAGCTTCTCATGCTTTCACTAAGCTCTACGCTATGGTATGAAGATAGAAAACATATTTGTGGAACAAGTTGCCCAAATTACGTTCGCTGGGTAGATAAGGCTGTCGTTTATTCTCTGTTGATTTCTGTAAGAGTCCTGTGTTCTTAAAGCCAATCCAGGGCAAACTGTGGCTGTATGAAGCAAAAAATCCTCAGCAGCCTTTCCCAGTAGTCACCAACATTAACATAAGTATGTGAGTAGAGCCCTTCAACTGATTGCTTTGTAAAAGGGGATAAACATTCTTTCTCTGTAACCACTCTAAAATCAGTAACTGCAGCTTTATCTTGTCAAAGGAGATCTACAAAAAATAATGCAGTCTCCTGCTTTGCCATGGTTTTCCTGTGCACCCTGCTGAGCTAGACTAACATGCAGGCATGTACATGGGTACTGCCATATAGTGTGGCAGCCAAGTGTCTTAGAAAGCAAGACCTGAAGAGCAAAAACAGCAACTCCCCATGGAAAAGTTAAAAGCTTTCTTTTAAAACATTCCTGTTACAATCTTGTAAGGGGAACTCAGAAGGCATCAGATGTTTCCTTTACACCCTTAGCAATTCTTTGTGAAATGGGTCTGAAAATCTGTTTACCAAATAAAGCTATAAACCCTCCTTATGTCATAAACACCACTCCACACTCCCATGCAGGCAGAGCTTGTTCATGATGTGTTTCTCAAAGTTAGAAGAATCACTGAGTTGAAAAATAACATTCCAGGTTTAAAAATCTAAACCATTTCCGTAAAGCTTTCAGAGAGAAGACTTTCTAGGCTGATTTCTTCTCTGCAGTTGCAGTGATCATTGACCTTGCAGGCACATCTGCGATGCTGAAATGCACCACAGATGTTTAACTGCTCATTAATTATAGTAATTTCAATCCTCTTAGTTATATGAATGTGTTTTTCTTGAAAAAGGCTGTGCATTCTACTTTTGTAGAATGACATGCCCTAGTCATGCTATCCAATTATGCTCCCCTTAAGGTAATCAATAATCCTTTCTTCTCAGATCTTCTTCACTAATGGCTTATTCATATATTAAATACATGTATTATCCTCCTAACCTGTATACTTGTAGGTTGAGGTCATCATCTGTTGTAAGTTAGCACCATGGTTTCTTTACATGGTATCTGATGAGGTGATGTATGGATTTGAAGGCCAGAGGAAGCTTCTTTGACCAATTTCTCTGACCTTATGGGTAGCACAGGCCATAAGATTTTCACAGGCTCTTGCATTCCAAGAGAAAGAAATATACCAAGTAGCTGGCTCAGTTTCTAACCATTTTAATTAAAAAAAGAATGAGTAAAAGTTTGCTACATTTAATAGTGATATTAATACAGTAACTAACAGTCTGTACAGTGCAATGCATCCCCTCCTAAGAAAAATACTATTTTCTAAACTGTCACATGTGCCCAAGCTCATGATAAGGTTGCTACTTATATACCCAGAAATATCTGCACTAAAATAACTATTTTAGTCATGGTCCAAACTAAACATGCCATTTTAATACTATGTCACTGCATTCCCACAAAACATACTCCACTTTATGCTCCAGATAATCCATTTCTGCCTTCTGACTGGAAACAAATCACTTTCGGTTACATGGCAATATGTCACAGAGAAGATAAAATTGAACATAAATTAAATATTTATCTTTCTAGGGACATTCTCCTTATGTATGTGCAACTTGGGTATGTTTATTCAAGAGGCAAAAAATTAAAATTTGAAAAGAGCTCCCTGTGACATGCTTTTCCTCCAGTGAATTCTGATTTACAGAGAAGTCAATGAACTGATGCTAGTGTAGCAGGAACATCAGATTTATGTTCCTGGTTCTCTTTTTTAAAATATTACTTCCTTTTCTGACATGAATACAGCTGAGGAAACTACAAGATCGATTCTGGGGGTACTGACTGGCGACTGCTACGCACTTAGTCTTTAAATGATGTAGATGGCAAAGCAGTGCCTACATCCAAGAACCTCTGTCTCAAAATGCAACTTTATAAACACAACTCAAAGGAACCAAACCATTTTTCATGCCTCCTTCCCTCCTTCCCAGTGCTGCTTCTGCATGCTGCAGGTTTGTTATAGGTCCAACTTGCACATCTCCCCAAGAATAAATGTTTGCCTGTGTGCTGAGAGAAAAAATGGATGACAGGTAGAGCTACTGTAACAGCATACCTGCAGGGCGACTCCTGATTTACACCTGTATGAGCATTAGACCCATCATGTATAATCTACTATAGGCAAAGGCAAAATGATGGTTTAGCAACTCCTGAAAGTATTCAGTTTTGAAGATACAGTAAATAATATGAAATATTAATCAGACTCTCTCAAAAAGTATCCTGATAAGTAGCCTTTAATGCTCTTCAAAATTATATCTTTTGAATTATACTTTTTATTGGCAATTTAAACTATACATAAAAAGCAATATTTAAGTATCTCAGTAAATTTCATTCCCAAGTAATCAAAGTTGCATGCTGCTACTGGAGATGAGAAACACTGTGAAGAGAACATAAGACTCGACATGTATCTGCAAGTTAGTCAAATCTGTGTGTGGGAGGAAGCCACAGAAATTTATTCAGGCTCCTACTTTAGTCCAGAGCACCAGTGTGAGTTACACCAGAAAGCAAAATTCAGTGTTGATAGAGAATCTTGGCAGCTGTCTCAGATAATAATAGAAAGGAGATTTAAGCATTTTGAAAAGATGCTTCTGGAAGGCAGGTGTACAGATGTCATTGCCACATTTTATTTTTTTCATTTAGGCATATCCATTTATTTTCTTTTTTCAAGCAAAGGTGTGCTTTTCTTACAATAATCTATTTCAGGGGTCTGCTGAGAAAAATGGTAACCTGATGACATATCCTGGCCAAATCCTCACCTTCTTTGCCTTTTGCTCCTCCCCTAGTGGATGTTTCAACTATAGTTCCCTTGGCCCCAGAGACACTGAATTGTCTTGTTGCAGGAAACCGAGAATATTGAGTTTCAAAGAACTTAAAAAAAAAAAAAGTTTCAGGAAAGAACTGGGACCACTTAAAGATGAGGTAAGGTTACAGAGGAAAGAGGCAAGGAAGTCAAGGTCGTAAAGTGAGTGAGTTTCCAAATCAACCATATTTGCTGCAGAATGATATTCAAGATGCCACTTTGCACAGTGCTGAGTGCTGATGTTGCAATAATATCCTTGCATACAGCCTCCTGCAATGTGCTCTGCTTTTTTTCTCTACAGTAATGGATCAGTAATGAAGGTGGTAATGGAGAACTCTCCAAAAAAGTGGAGAGTCCTGCATAGAAAATTTACAGTCAACTCAATGTCAATATCAGCAAATCAACTATATGCCACTGAACTAGCTTAAGGCTTGAAGGATATGAGAAGGATACAACTGTCAAAATCTTAAATGTATTATTTCATCTGTAAATTAGCAATTTTTTCTTTGAGAGATATCTTACACAAATCCTTGATAAAAAAAGGATTGTATATTTTTCCAGAAGTTCAAAAAATAAGTATAATCAATGGGCATAATTTGAAAGAGGTGCTTTTAAAAATAATACAACATTATCTTCTAGCTATTTATAGAAATATATAAGCCCTGCTGAAGAACTAATCCTTTTCCTTATTAGCACTTAAAAACTATTTTCTAGTCTATTTAACCTGGCTACAGAAGCACTTAAGTATGTAAAGGGGCCATACTTCATAAATTCTTAAGTCTTAGATAGCATGCAGTCAAAATCTATGTGAATCCCCAAACCTTGAATGCATGCGTTGTTTATTTGAGAAATTGAATGATCAAATCAATACAAAGCAGTAATACATATAACTGTCAATAGACGTGCAAATAGTTGGTACTTCTGTAGTGTCTTTCTAACACTCAGTTTATTTTAAATTTTCACAGCCCAGTTCTGTAAAGCAATTTAAACATGTTGTTTCTTTCTTGCAGGATAGAAAAGCACTAATTCAATCTTGTCTAAAAGGAAAATGAGATAGACTGTTTATGGAGATCTCATCACATGGCAGTGTTTCTATCCTAAAATTCAGAATCCAGGTAATATGATATAATGGAAAGTGGCCATAGCACAGTCAGAAGAGAAGTTTATACAAGAAACGCTGCTTTTTCTAATGCATGAGACAGTTCCTATAACCTGAAGAATATCACTGTTAGAACATCAGCTCAACTATATCATTGGCTGAACATCAACTGAAACCTGATATGTATGCATAATTTTCCTTTATTGGCCTTGAATATTAACCCAAGTTAACCCATTCTTCCAAGCTTAACGACCTCCAAGCTCAGAGGCTTTACAGGCAGAAAACCAAGAATAAAATGCACCAGCAATTCTTTCACCAACCTTGCCTGTTGCCCCTGATCAGAGCTGCATTATCAATGTTCAAACATTCAGATAATGATATAACATCATATTCCCTGGTATAGAAAGAGGCTGATTGGGATCTCATGATCTACTTTACCTCAGAGAGAGGAGGAACAGCTGTGGTTTACAAAGGACAAAGCAGGTAGGAAAGAGGGCACACGGTAAACTCAAATTGCATTGACCCAGAGGGTCTCTTTAATGCATCTATATAGCACACACCTCTTTACTGACTATGCCTGCAAACAAAGGAGTCATATAAATGTAACATTTTAACAGAAAAAAGAAAAGACAGTTGGTCTTTAAAAATACAGTAATACATAATAGAGATTTGGGAAAGGATCCCCAGCGTAATTCTCTTGTCTTCTCCAGACCTCTCTTATTTACAGTGCTGAAGATGTGGTCCTCAGCTTCAGTATTAGAACATCATTTGCTTCTTTTCAGGAAAACAAATAATCCCCACAATGTAGTCTTTGATACCAGCAAACATGCATACAGCAAAGTTTGAAAATATCATATAAATTACACAGTATTTGGTGTTCCATTCTTTTGTTCATGAACTCCATTCAAACCTTGGTAAAATGCATTCATGTCTATGGCAGAAGCTGTTCTGGAACACCCCCTCCCAAAACTGCAGATTAATTTGGTGTGGCCTGAATTATTTCTTTAGAGTGCATTGCTGTGTTTCAGTTTACTCCAATTACAGGAACAATTTGTGATTCTCTGTGAAGAGGTTTCCCATGGAAGATAAAATCTTTTATTTGAACAACTGACATCATTGGGAAAAATCTACAAGCTTTCAGACGTGCAAGTCCTTTAAGCTTCCATGTATATATTAGTCTAGTAGAAACAATGAAGATTCAGTTCTACCAGTTCTGTTCTGAAAGAATAGTCATTTGTTTTTTGGAATGCTGTTCACAGCTGGTATTGATATGTACAAAAGGGTTACAAATCATGAACTTGTCATTTTCTAAGGCAGAGTAATTAACATGTCTCAGACCCCCAAAAAAGACTGTATAGACCATAATAAGTCACTTGTTTAACCTCATCCTGCAAACATCAACAGTTCTGGTATTTTAAGTTGGGAGGTTTGGGACCTGTTTCATCACATGGTCCCTTCCTGTCCTGTTCTGCAATCAGCAGGCCTATTTGCGAGTAACTAATGCCTGGTGGTGAGTGACAGCCAAAAGCTGTCTGTCTGACACTGTGCCCAAACACAATTCCAGGACTAGTCTAAACTGTTCATTTTGGAGAGTGCAGGCTTCAGGACTCAGGCTGACAAATTACTTCTTTGTGTGAATAGTCTCTCTGAACTCAGTGGACTCACCTGTGCAGCTGAAATTTCATGCTGTGTATCAAGACAAAATGAAAACATTTACAATGTACCTTGAAAATACTGAATTTTGAAACATTAATGATTTTGCCAGCACCTTTTACTCCAAAGAGATTCTATTTTAACTTGAAATTCTACTGTTTACCATCTTGAGATCTTAGGTGATTTTTTTCCTGAGAATCATATTTCACTTTGGAAGATGCCTTTGCCAGATGTTTCTGTGCTAAGAGTTACAAAGTAATGATGAGGCTTTTGAGGCTATGAAATAATTACTACATAAAATACAGTTTTAATTGTTGTAACTATTTTTTTACTGTTACAACTTTTCTCATAGGCTTCATAGCACACACCGTATTTGTAAGACTGTTCTTTAAAGTCCTATCTTTCACCTACAAATATTTGGGTGTCTAATCTCGGTTCATTTAGTGCAAAAACCTGGTTTAGAACTTAGTCTTCAAAGACATATGATTTTACTTAAGTGAGTTAGGCGATCTCAATGCTAGAACAGATATTGCTTACACGTTCATAAGATTTCCATGTTGAACTTCTAATCTACAATGGATTTAATAACAGTAAGTTGTTGAACTAAATGACAGCTGAGTCTACAGAAACAGCACTGGTGAAGATCATGGCTGAATACATGTCCATCTTGTGCCACCACAGTGGAACATTTATTATATGAATCACTAGTGTTCATAGCTTTGTCTATTAGAATAACTGCTGTTCCAGAGATAAAATAATTCATTCAACCGCAAGATGTGTAAAACGTTTAACATTAGCAATATTAAATATATCATATCTATTAAAGAATTACATTATTAAAAGTAGTAAATTTCATTGCTTATTTCAGCACTTGGGATTTTATTTCACTTGCTTGCTAGCAGATGCTGCTGAGCACGACTCACCTAGTCAGAGCACCTGGAGAAATCCAAGTGTAGCATCCTTTTCATCATCTTTCTATATTACAGGTCTGATTGTGAGTAACCAAGCAGTTCAGTATCAGAAGCACAAACTAAATTTCTGGCATGTCTTCTTTTCCTCCCACTCCCCTTTCCCCCCCAGTGTTAGTATTGCTAGTTTGTTTAGGTTTTCTTCCATACCACAAGGTACTTAGCTCATTTTGGAAGAGACATTGCCAGTGAGGACTCTGCTGGCCTGTAGACTGGAGGATTTGGCCCAGTACTGCTTGCCTGTGGTGGTTTCCATTGAGTTACAGTCCTGAGCAATGGCTGTAAGACCTTGCAGATGATGATTTGGCTCTGTATTGGAAACATATAATTAATGTGCTGCGAGATGTGCCGTTCTTACCTGTGTTGATTTGCTTTTTTGGTACAAGTGTCTACAAAACATTCTTATGCCAGCAGTCTGGATTAAGGATGAATATGAATCAGATAGTCCTAAAGATCTTGCCTGTGCTATAAGTGCTAGTGCTACAGCTGGTGGTAGAAGTTTTTTACAGGTCAGGCCAAGCCAATGATCTCGTTGTCAAATTAGCATGCAGCACTAATGATAGTTTCAATTATAGGGTATTATAGACTGAGAATACATGAAGCCTGTCATAAAGCCTGCTGGGACAAACTACCTTTTCTCTCCCCCAAAAAGCACAGTTTTTGTAAATACCGGAAGTCAAATTATGTATTTGTTCACATTCAACATTTCACATCCTATGGCCACACACTTTCACTCTATATTAGGCTTCTAATCCCAGATTTATTAGGAGATACAATGAGGGCCCTGGAGAAGGACTGAAATGGAAGCAACCTGTGGAGCAATTCCTGTTTCTTTTGGGCTGGAACGGAACTGTCTACACAAATTCATTGTGTAAAAAACACTGTATCTGTGTTTAGGAAAATTCTGCTTTTTACACAATTGCACGAAGTCATTGAAAAAGTACAAAATGCAGCAGACAGTCCAACAGTAGACAAAGGCGGTATAAAAATACTATTCTCTCTCTGGAAGCACAGTAACTGCATGAGTGGGAGTTTATATAAACTAGTTCTTAATTCCAGGTTAAATTTAGCTGCTTGGTGCCATATATTTTGTTCTTCCTTTTCCAGATTAAAAAGCTTTTACAATTGGGAGTATAGCATCAACCGCTTAATTGCTGAAAAACAGAATCAAGTCCTGGCTACCAAAAAATTTCAGATAGTATATGCAACAGCAGCAGACGTGATGGCTGCCTGCAAAGGACACCCTTT
>NW_008825208.1:3182006-3189488 GCF_000699105.1 Pygoscelis adeliae
GGCTGAAAGCAAAGCCATGAGAAAATCCAACAGGACAAATACTAGCCAGAGCAAGGGAAATTTAACATGCAGGCTTAAAGTTCAGAGGTAGATGTAAGAATTAGACATGTGGGAGTCAATGCAATGAGTGATGAGATTTTTCACTGTTTTAGTCATTCTATAATTTCTCAAGTATTTGAGACAATGATCAGGGCTAGACTATAAGTGATTGCGTGTTAACTGTAAGGCACTTATAAACTGCCCAGGGACAGCTGCCTGACAGATGTGAAGGTCTTCCTTTTGCATAGTTGGGCTGATTAATAATATTCTGAGGCTGCATGGGCATAGATTATCTGAGATCAAGTGCTGATAACATTCTCTCTCCTGTTTATACCATTTAGAGTTTGATTAGTTGCTTCCCTTTTTCTGTGAGGTATAACATTATCCTTTAGAATGGATACCCAACAGTAGTTCTGAATCCACCTCTCCCCTAGACACTGTCTTTCTTCTCTGATATGATGAAGTAGGAAAACCCATAACCCACAAAATAAACTCAGATTCTGGATTAGCCCTTTGGGGACTGCAGAATGTCTTTACCAGGAAGTTCAAACAGGGACTGATACCTCAAATTTTTGCTCTTTAGAAATGTAACGGTGAGGATAACAAACTATGTGCACAATGCAACAAATATTATTTACACTCTGTGAATCTGTGCTTGGGCAAGCTTACCTGGGCTCTGGGGATGCAATGATGAGAAGCATTATGCAGGGGATTACAGAAGATAACGTGTGCATCTTTGGATGTGTCCTAGGCTGGGGTGCTTCGCTAGGCTGCGCTGCTCTAATTCAGTCCCTGCTAACTGAGAAAAAAAAGCCTTTCCATCTAGACAGGAGACAGAAATTGCAGGAGGGAGCCAGAAGTACCTTTGGCATAAAGGTGGCTTTGTCTGTGTCCACACTGCAAAATGGGAATTTCATCAGCTGAATTTAAGTGAAATTCATGAAGCATAAACTGTGTCCCTAGGCCAGACACTCTGACTGAAATTGCCCCATAACTTTGAAAGATTTTCTATGGGTAAGAAAGAAGAAGAAAGCTTACAATGCAGTAAGAACATTGAATAAGGGAGCCCTTTTCCTTTTAAGGGACCTGAAATCTTTTGAGAAGGATGGTTAAAATAGTAGTATTAATTTTCTTTTCTCAATTATGAGGAATGTAATTGTTTCTGGGGTTTCTGGGGTGTGTATTAAGAACTTCTTTTTGCACCCCTACGGAAGAGGAACAGGAAAGATTCCCAGTGGTAGTAAATGTAATGAATACTTAGCTGGGCTGCCCAATTCTGGACAAAGAGTATATTGAAAGCCCAGACATTCACTAATGTAATAAAACTGAATACTCTGAGCATTAAATGGAGTAAAAAGTCTTCAGGAAGTTTCTGAAAAAGAAAGGAGTCATGGTATGTCCTTTATCAACAATCTAAAGACAGGGTTTTTTTCTGCCCTGAGTTATCTTTTAAAACTACCTAGAAAAGAGCATCAGAGTACTAAAGTCTATTTTATGCACATTTGCCCTGGTTCTCAACTGGTCAGCTAGGAGTGTTGCTAGCCCAAGTCTTGCCTACATAAACTTCATTGACTGCTTTAGCAGTGATACTTATGGGAATGGTATTTCCTTCCCTTCCCCAACAATCTTCTTAAACAAAGAAAAGATGTTCTTCACTACCCATGACAGTGGTGGGTTTTTCTCCTTCTTCTCTTCTGAGTGTAAGCACCCCAGAGCAGCTAAATTAACCCATGAGTTACACATAGGGCTTTTGTGTGTGACCAAGAGCCACATGTACACTCGGAGAAAGTGCAAAACTGAAACTGATTTAGCGAAATTAGATCAAATGGTGCCTATACATTTGAGATCTCTGAGGCTGAGGGTAGCAAGCACATAGGCTAAAGTCCAAATTCCCAATGAGACACACACACAGATCATAATATTCATAAATTCAGAGTCAAATTTGACAGAAAACACAATACAGGAACATGAATGTACAAGCATACGTATTTTGTTATAGGGTTCCTTAAAGCTAGTTGTCGGTACAACAGGATTTCTACTATGAACACAGAGCCCTATCTTTGGTCAGACCTTTGCTAATTTAGCAGCTCTCCATTTCGTCACATGGGGGCTCACAATATTGTGATCCCTGAGCTGGCACGGGAGTGTCCAATTGACACAGAAGAATTTCACATTGACTGCCGATGAAGCCCATCTGACCTTCATTGCTAACAGCTCCTGCCCAGCTCACCCTTAGGCATGGCTGGGCAAACCTTCCTGTTTAGCCCTTGTAGCTTGAGGTCTGCTTCAGCCAGCGTGGCTGCGATCCAGTGTATTGCATGGGCACAAGCAGGGAGCTCTGTAATTAAGCATGGGGACTCAAACATGTTCTCCTCAAGTCAAACTGACATCCTTTACAAGGTTTTAGTTATCCCTGCATCTTTTTGGTCACAAGCTCAGGCACAGGTGTGTAAAGAGAACTTCTTGTTCACACTTTGGTGACTGACCGTTGATTCAAGTCCTATTAAAAACAACTAAAGGAAGAAAAGAAAATCCTTTAAGAAAACTGATTTCTTTCTACTCTGGATTATTCCCACACAGAGTATAGTATACGGCTGAGTGAAGATGGTAGGTCTAAGGGGAAAAAAGGGTGGCTGGCAAAAGTTCAACAAGTCATTCTTTGATTATTCACTAGATGCAGAAATAACACTAGTGAGCTGCTTCTGTCTTGTTAGCAGCTGGTTTGTGGTAGTCCTACTCTGTAATCTTTGTTTCACCCACCACTGTGTGCCAACAAAAATAATGACTGCTCCATGGACAGTATTTCTGAACAGTGAAACCCACCCTTGCAAATTAATGTTGCTTTTAGTTTAGCAGTTCCAGCCTTGATGGATCTTTCTTATTATTTTTTTCAGTGTTGAGCACTGTGGTAAACACTAGAGTCAAAATTTACTAGAGAAGTCATCAGTGATTCTCAAGGAAATTCAGACTCTGTCCTGGGTAACAGTAAGCAGGGCAAATCAAGTATATTTAAAACTCTAGTCTCTGTTCATTTATTTTAGTGTGGGTCTGATCTAGTGGCTCTGCAAGCAGCCGAAAAAAGTTAGATTTCATATCATTAATATTTTATGCTACAAATGTCTATCATCTGTGCTGATGTGGTACCTTACCTTTTTTTTTCGCCTTTCACAAATGGAATCTGGCTGTCTGAATACAATGGGTATTGGTAAATTACTGTTTGTCTGCTCTGAAGAAAATCACAGCAGGATCAGCCAACCTTGGGTGGAAAAAACTGAATGTTGACATGAAATTGAACGATATGCAAAAGAAGAAGGTGCTTTTTCAAAAGCATTCATATGGAAATATTAACTAAGATGTATTGACTGATAAACAGATCTCTTTAAATGTTGTTTTCCCACAGCACTTATTTTTAACCTGTATTTCTTTGTTGAAGAAATAAGTAGCTGCAAATACCATTTTTTCACAAAGAGGAAAACATTATACAAATACTGTGCTGTTCTGCTTCATCAGTGGTCAAGATTTTTGCAAGTATAGTCTCTGTTTTGGACTTGTGTAAACATTGAAATGGAAAGGGAGTTCAATGTGATTATGCAACTACCTGGAACAGAACAGCCCCCTCCTACGCAGATGAACTCAAAGACTGAGGCTAGGTCAGTGCTTTTATGTCTCGATGCATCTTTCCCTTACCTAAAAATGAGACAGAAACTTTTCCTCAGCTTGCATACAACAGGTACATTGTAAGCTACCAAACGCTCTTGATATACATTTAGATCTGTGATTTTGGTGGCACTTGATATATTTTGTGAGATTACTATTGTCACTGTCTTTGCCTAATTTAAGCAGAGGCTGGTTTGCTCTATGTACGTAGAATAATGTTGGCCTTAATGTACCAGGGCTATACCAGTGATGGCTCTCTTGTCAAGACAAAGGATCACTACACTATAAAGCATGCATGCTTTTTAATCTTTTCCTGCAATCTCATTCACAGCCAGTGGTGAATGTGCTTTTAAGCAGTAATGAAAGAAGAGAGGGTAATTCCAGCAGATGGAGTGCAATATTCAAGCCATTGTACCAAATCACACCTAGAACATGGTATCCAATTCAGATTATTTGCATTCAAAAAGACCTGTTAAAATCAGAAAAGTTGCAGAAAGTTATGATTAGACTAATCAGAGGTCTGAGGGGAAATTTGCATAAAGTTAAAGAAATAGTTATGTAATAAATAACATGAGGCCACTGAGAATCAGGTTCCCCCAAAATTCCTTTTGGTTCAATCCTGATAATTTCTGATCCTTTAATTTTTACTTTTATGTTCCAGCCTACTTTCCTATTGTTGTGGCTTAATCCTAGCCGGCAACTAAGCCCCACACAGCCGCTCCCTCACTCCCCCCCGGTGGGATGGGGGAGAGAATCGGAAGGGGGAAAGTGAGAAAACTCATGGGTTTAGATAAAGACAGTTTAATAGGGAAAGCAAAAGCTGCACATGCAAGCAAAACAAAACAAGGAATTCATTCCCTCCTTCCCATGGGCAGGCAGGTGTTCAGCCATCTCCAGGACAGCAGGGCTCCATCACGCCTAACGGTGACTAGGGAAGACAAATGCCATCACTCCGAATGTACCCCTTCCTCCTTCTTCCCCCAGCTCTGTATTGCTGAGCATGACGTCATATGGTGTGGAATATCCCTGTGGTCAGTTGGGGTCAGCTGTCTCAGCTGTGCCCCCTCCCAGCTTCTTGCGCACCCCCAGCCTACTCGCTGGTGGGGTGGGGTGAGAAGCAGAAAAGGCCTTGACGCTGTGTCAGCACTGCTCAGCAGTAACTAAAACATCCCTGTGTTATCAACACTGTTTTCAGCACAAATCCAAAACACAGCCCCATAGTAGCTACTATGAAGAAAATTAACTCTATCCCAGCCAAAACCAGCACACCTATATAGAAAAAGATTATGTGATTAGATTGGTCTGCCAGTTCCCTGAAAACTTACAAACTGTCGTGTAGATTTCAGTTGGCCAAGGCATGAAAAGATACCAGATAAAGAGCTCCAACAGATCTTGAGAAAATGGGTGGCTACGTGGAGAAGAAAAAATTATGTGTGTTATCTACAGCAAAAGCTGCAGGGTAAGGTCAGCAAACTGATCATCCAGCACGGGTACAGCTTGAAACCAGCATTGATACATTCTTCATGCTTCACAGCTGGCAGTTAAAGGATATTGCTTAGCCAAGGATATTACTTAGCAGTGGAAAGCAGCAGAGCAGGAGTGGGACTTAAAGGCACTGGGATATCTTTCTGGATGTCAGCGCACATTGGACAGAGATTGAGGGGAATGGAAGGTGCATAGTGACAGTGGACCCAAACTCATGGGAAAAGAGGACACATGCATTTTGTTGCTTTAAAAAAATCATCTCTCTTTGTTGAAGGTGCTGGGGAAGAAGACTGTATATCCACCAATCTTTCAAATTTCTAGGTTCCAAATATTTGGTGCAGAAACTACCCTTCAATTACAATCTGCCTTTAAGATTTCCTTTTTTTTTATCCTCAGCTTTACACAATTTTGCCTGGGAATCCTCCCATAAATCTTTTATTCTCTATCTGACACCTTTATTTTAAGTCTCTCTAGGAATGTGGTAAAATTCTGAACTTAATTTAAGATTCTATTACTGCATTACTGCCTCTCTGCATACAGCTGGCTTGTACAGGAAGATTAAAATGGTATTTAATCCATATTCCAAAGAAGCCTTATTTTCAGCCTGTGACAGAGGAAGAAAACATTTTGTCAGTGAGTTCAAAATGAAGTATTATTTAAATGAGTATATCTTTCTCCAAAAAATACTATGTAAATGGCAGGCACCACAGTATATGAAGACCCACAGAAGACCTACAAGTTTTTACAAATTCTGCAATAAGTTTTTTGTGCAAGTAAAAGCTAACTCCAGACTGTTACAAAGAAATTCTGTCTGCAGAAGTAAAGTTCATGAAGACGTCAGGAGATACAACAACATCTGGTACCAGATGCCCATTTGAACACCCTTTTCCTGGTCCTTTTAGGACAACCTAAGTGAACGACTGAGGAAAGAGAAGCATTGTATGGGGTATACAGTACGTGAGATTTGCCACAAAAGATCAAACATAATGTTTTAGAATTTTTAAATCTTGGTATAGTCTGATGTTTAATAACTTCTTGGACAGTGCGTTCCACCATCTGATAAGATAGTAAATGAAAAAGAACTCTTTTGATATATTTTTGCAGTTTGCTACAGTTAAATAGCTTAAAATGTTCTCTTGTGTTACAAGGAGAGGGAAGCAGCAACTCAAAATTAAACCATCTTCCTCTTCCTATTCATTCTTTTCCATAGTTTGCTTTCATCAAGTGCCCTTGTTCCACTCTTTTCCTAGAGCAAACACCCATTTCTCCTCCTAGTAGAGTTGTTCCAGGCTCTGGGAACTGATGATGAGATCCAAATGCAAGTAAGGAAAAGTGTTGAGGCTGTAAATGACCTCTGCAGAATGGGCTAACATGAGCCTTTTTCTCTCTGCTTTCTTTAGGTAATGAGACAGCACTGAAGATAAGATGCTGCTCAGTTTTTCCAATATGAGAGAAGAAACAGAGAGATTGTGTGTGTGAGAGAGAGAAGTCCGTATCAGCCCCTGTGGTAATCTTGATGGATTTTGCTAGCTTGGTCCTCTGGCTATGTAGAACTAGTATATAGCATATATTAAAATATTCATACACTGGGCGATAACCACCTTTCAGGACTGATGTGAGATTGACTCAGAAACATACAGCTCTTGGGGCTTGGTTTATGTTTCCTTAATGCTTGCTGTTGGCAACACTGCTCCCATTGATAAATTCTCAAAGCAAACTTGTGAGCCAAGATTGCTTTTTCCTCTATGACTGATATTTTTTCACTCACAAACCTTGGTAATTTTACTTAATACATAAGTTTTATTCATCCCCCGTAGTGCTAATTCTCTGTGAAGGAAGGGATATGCATAATTTAGTCTGGTATATTTGTCTTGCTAAAATTCATTTCATATAAAATGCATGTCAAACAATGTATCCTCTCAGATATCAATATCACTACATTTACCAATATAAATATTACTTGTTTTGCATAAAGGTAATAATAAATGACTATGCAATTAGCACTTAAGTTCCTAAAAATCTGTTGATTACTTGGAAAAAAAAAAACCAAATCTATCTCTGAAGCATAATTCAGATTAATTTTTTACTTCAAGTTTAGGAGTCTGTGACATGAACATTAACATTCAGGTGTTAGCAAGGGTAAAAGAGGAGCTGAATAATTATGGAAGCAGCAGGAAATATTTATACTATAATGTAATGATTTAACCTCAGTTGGCAACAGAGCACCACACAACCACTCTCTCACTCCCCCTGCCCCCGGTGGGATGGGGGAGAGAATTGGAAGAGTAGAAGTGAGGAAAA
>NW_008825208.1:3189729-3194671 GCF_000699105.1 Pygoscelis adeliae
CACAGTACAATGGCTCCCCCCCCGCCAACCAATGCCCAGCCAGTTCCTGAGCAGCGGCCCCCCCGGCCACTGTTCCCCCAGTTCATGTACTGAGCATGACATCACATGGTATGGAATGTCCCTTTGGCCAGTTTGGGTCAGCTGTCCTGGCTGTGCCCCCTCCCAGCTTCTTGTGCACCTCCAGCCTTCTCAGTCGGTAGAGCATGGGAAGCTGAAAAGTCCTTGACTAGTGTAAGCACTGCTTAGCAACAACTAACACATCGGTGTGTTATCAACATTGTTCTCACCCTAAATCCAAACCACAGCACTGTACCAGCCACTAGGAAGGAAATTAACTCTATCCCTGCCGAAACCAGGATGTATAATAATAGAGATGGGGAATGACTTTCAGAAGGAATATAAAACCAAAGTTACAAGGTGTAATTGTGTTGTTATGGTATGTATCTTCAATTCTCCTACTTATGAGCACGCCAGGGCTTTCTGTGTCATGCTCTGAGGTAAGCCCTTGTGGGAGTCCCACTGAATCTACGCCATTACACCAATTGGTTATGACTTGCAGCTGGAGTTTCAGATTTGCACCTGAGTACACCTCTAGCAAAAGAAACTGCCTTAGCAATACTAACTACTGCACAGCAAGACTCTCTTTTCATGTGTTTTCAAATTGCCAAGTACAGAAACGTTTCCTGAAATGTGGAAACATGAAAGGAGCTATACATATGTTATACTAAGTTGTAAGTTGTAGGCAGAATGAAATGAGACGACATTTTCACATCTGCTTCCTCCTTGCACCCCTAACTCTGTTGAGCTTTGTGGAAGCATTGGGACTTACAAGGGTCCAGAAGAGGACTCCGTTTCAGGTTCTGAAAATCGAGGGGGAAAAATACGCACAGAAAGCAAAAGTGCAGAAGAAGCAAACTGGTCTGCAAGCTGACACCATCTCCCAGGCCCACACTGAACCCTTCACCAACAAAATTTTGCTGAACTCTTTGCACTGTGCATGCATTATTACCTCAGGTCCTCTGTGATTTTTTTCTCAGTGCTCCATGCAGAAGTCTTGACACACATCCCATTGTTGATTTCATTGCAAAATGGAGAAATCTTGAGTTTATCAAAAGGGTGTGAAACATGAGACATAGAACATTTTAAATATTCTGTATTAAAAATTCACCTAGTTTCTCATGTATTGAATCATTTAAGCCTTCATCCTTTGTTTAGTGGTCTCAAACTAAAGGTATTGAAGGGCTGGGGCTATAATTCTGCTGCCTGGCAATTCTGCCTCTAACTTTTGTCTCATTTGGTATTCATGTCTCCAGCTAGGGCTTTGGAATTTATAGAAGTGCCTCTTCAAGAAATTCCTGTTAAAAAAGTTTCATTTCTGGTTCAATAACATCCTGTTGCAGATTTGTTCCCTTTTCAATTCAGTCTCTGATTTCCCCTAAAAAAAAAACATATTGCAAAATGTAATTGGAAAGAAAAATCAGCATGTAATTACTAATAGCAGGTATTCCCTGAACACCTACATAACTAATAAATAAATAAGAATGGCAGATTTTCTACACCGTTTGCTTCTTTCACTCCTCCTTTAATTGTTTTTGATATTTTTCATGTTCTTTTAGAAGTAATAGTTTGTAATTATTCTATGTTACTGAAGTCATTAAAGCAAAGAATTATTGCTTTCCAAATCAGACATTCCAGATTTACAGGATGCTTTGGACCCAAAATGTATAACATATTAAATAGGCCTTTATTTAACGGATGTCATTTTACTGCTGATTAGTGCTATGCTGTAGACTTTTCCCCCTAAGAGACCAGTTGATTTTCTGATTCTGGAATAGTCAAACAGATAGCTCTTACACGTTTCATTAGCATGGGGAAATCCACTAGTTAGTGACTACCGAAACACCACTCCTCAAATTCAATCCTTGTCCATTGATTTGCATAGCTATTAGTTCTTGGTTTTGATTTGCATTCCTTCTTGTGGGAAGTTATCTGATATGTGGATAGGCCTTTTCATGGTTTGGGGTTTTTTTTTCATTTAGAACTATCATTTGGGATAAAATTCCTCCTACCAGCTTTTCATTTTTTCCACCCTACTGACTTGGTCCCAAAAATCTTGGATCAGTCAAGAGGTTCTGTTCCCTTCATTTGACTTTTCAGATGTGACAGAGAAAAATATTTAAATGGCTTCAATTAGCGACAAAAAACCTACACAAACTGTAACAAAACTGCTTCAACAAAAGCTAATCTTAATTATGTTTACTTAAAGTCTCTTCTTCATTCTTTTCTTGCAATTGACCTTGATCATTTCACATTTTGTCATTTGTTCACTCCTCTGGTATATTTTTTTTACCTTAACTAATATATTTTAACAGTCTAGGAGGACGAAGGGAGAGACAACTGAGTACATCTCAGGAAGACCAGAATGAGAGCTAATTTGTCTCAGAAACGGTGCTCTAGTTCTGCTGCATTTGGTCTTAAAAGAATTTTTAGATGGTTGCTCTAAGTAATTCTGGTCAGAGAAAACCTTCCTCACTCAGCAACACGTTTTAAGACAGTGTTTAGTAACAGGTCTTCCAGAAGGCTCTAACTGTGTAGGACCACAAGTGATATTGAGAGCACATGGCCACTTTAAAAAAAAAAAACAACTCCATAAGGTCTGGGTTGTTTGGGGTTTTTTTTGCTTTTTTAGACACAATGTTGTTCCAGCTATGATATTGGATTATAACTGCCATGGTGAGCTGCCACAAAGTCCATCAGCATTCTGGGAAAGGTGTTTTGGGTTCATGCTGTAGGTCTAATGAAGTTTACTCTTGCACATTATTGCACCTTGCAGATAATCCTACCAGGTAAGCATTGTTTCCATAATCTCTCTTTGATCCCACAACTGAATCTTTTGAATATAGTCATGTTAGTTTGTTTTTATTCTCAATTATGAGTTAAAACAGGCAAAATACAAAAGAAAACTACAGTTGGTCTCTTGTCTAATGTAAATCACTGAGAGTAAATTGTATACAAAAAGCCCAGTGGGATCTATAAACAGCAGATTAAAATGTACTATGTCACATTTAAACCCTAGTACTGTAGACATCACGTATGCAGATGGAGCCCATGGACACATCAGAATGGTTTAGTTTTATTTTGCAGCAGTGCCACTTATTTTTCTATGTCATGGAAAAACTGAGTTCTGTAGCAAAGGGTACATTCACAGAGAATTTGCAACATCAGTATGAAACTACCAGAGAGTCATTTGGAAAATATCCATTAAGAACCTTCTCTCTTGCATTTCTGTTGCTGCTTAAATATTCTTTTTCTGTTTAATTCCATTATGGATGTTTTCCAAATTCAGAAGACTGGCTGTGGGACTTGTACATAATCCTCCTAATCTGAACAGCAGTGCACATCATTTTTGCTCCTTAGAGACAGTAAAGATGGAAAGGCTAAGTATAAATAAAAAAAAAAATAAAAAAAAAAAAAAAAGAGCAGTACAGGTTTGGCAATCACAAACTGGGGCCTTAAACTAAAGAGGAGTCTTGCCTAGTCCTAGTCCCCAGGGCTAAGTGTCACAGCCAGCAGGCTTTTCCTTTGGGAATCAATAATCTTGTAGCTTCTTTCCCATCCTTCACTACTCCTTTTCTGGCCAGTTGGCATCACAGTCAGGCACTGGGAAGAGATGTGAGGTGCAAGATCCAAGTTCTTCAAACATAACTCCATGGTCTCATTCCCCATGGCCAGTGACAACACTGGTTTCGCTGGAGGTACAGCATCAATAACAACAACTTCCCCAACACAGTAGCAGCATCAGGGTATTTCTCTGGCTTACCTTTTGCAGGTCAATTCACACAGGGTCTTCCCTTCACCAAAAAGACTTTTAAAACATTTTCCCAAAACTGTCCTCTCTGGGTTTTCTGTCCCTGTGCTGCGGGGGAGATGTGCAGTCTCACACTGACCCCTGGGATGCTGCACATGCATTTTTACACCTCTTGCACAACACCTACAGAAAATTATATCTCTGCCACCATCCAAGACGTACGACATCTGATCAGTGACGGTGTAACAGAAACTGCTAAATCACATCTGATTTTCAGAAGTTTTTTCACAAAGTGCTATACTAACTATAAGAAAAGACAATAGAATAATCTTCATGGCAAAAACACAACCCACCAGGAAACTCTTCATTCTGTGGCAAATAATGCCAACAGTTTTTCTGTTGTTTTTTGACATTTGTTAGAATCATAGAATCATTATTAAGGTTGGAAAAGACCTCTAAGAACATCGAGTCCAACTGTCGACCCAACACCACCATGTCCACTAAACCATGTCCCTAAGCACCTCATCTACACGTCTTTTAAATACCTCCAGGGATGGGGACTCAACCACTTCCCTGGGCAGCCTGATCCAATGCTTGACAACCCTTTCGGTGAAGAAATTTTTCCTCACGTCCAATCTAAACCTCCCCTGGCACAACTTGAGGCCATTTCTTCTTGTCCTATCACTGGTTACTTGGGAGAAGAGACCAACACCCACCTCGCTACAACCTCCTTTCAGGTACTTGTAGAGAGCAATGAGGTCTCCCCTCAGCC
Source organism: Pygoscelis adeliae (assembly GCF_000699105.1). Classification (NCBI taxonomy): domain Eukaryota; kingdom Metazoa; phylum Chordata; class Aves; order Sphenisciformes; family Spheniscidae; genus Pygoscelis; species Pygoscelis adeliae. The sequence continues at coordinate 3,194,310 of NW_008825208.1, forward strand.
TCCTTTTCCCCAGGCTAAACAACCCCAGTTCCCTCAGCCAGTCCTCATAGGACTTGTTCTCTAGACCCTTCACCAGCTTCATTGACCTTCTTTGGACGCGCTCCAGCACCTCAGTGTCTTTCTTGTAGTGAGGGACCCAAAACTGAACGCCAGTGCTGAGTACAGGGGGACAATCACTTCCCTACTCCTGCTGGCCACACTATTTCTGATCCAAGCCAGGATGCTATTGGCCGCCTTGGCCACCTGGGAACACTACTGGCTCATATTCAGCTGACTGTCGACCAGCACCCCCAGGCCCTTTTCCACCAGGCAGCTTTGCAGCCACTCTTCCCCAAGCCTGTAGTACTGCATGGGGCTGTTGT
>NW_008825208.1:3195081-3201795 GCF_000699105.1 Pygoscelis adeliae
GTGCTGGCTGGGCCTGATCCCCTGGTTGTCCCGCACATGCCTTGTGAGCGCCCTCAAGATGAACGGCTCCATAATCTTCCCCGGCACCGAGGTCAGGCTGACAGGCCTGTAGTTCCCCAGATCCTCCTTCCGGCCCTTCTTGTAGATGGGCGTCACATTGGCAAGCCTCCAGTCATCCGGGACCTCCCCCATTAACCAGGAAACTGTTAACTGTTCTTAGATTAGATGCAGGAAAGCTTAAGGAAGTTTAGCTGATGTTAAGCTTTCCTCACTCTCACTCTATGTGAAATTGTGTAATCTGTTGCACTACATAGTGTAGCACAAGGCCAGGCTTCTGCTCTTCAGAGTTCAGCCCAATCCCTTACTTCCATCAATCCGACATGAGCAGTAATGAATAGGCAGCTGTCCATCACCTGAAATACAACTATTATGTATTACAGCTTCATTTACGTTTAATTTTAGAGTTTTATCAGCAAGCCTAAGTCCTCTCTACAGTAGTGCCCATGTCTGTATTAGTGTGTTTGCTGCAAAGAGATTTTCAGTTGGGTCAGGCAAACAATAGTTCATTTACACCTCTGTGTTTTCTCACCATGCACAATGGATTTGTTGGTGCAAATGCTACACAAATGTATATAGCATTCATTTGAAAACCTAGATCTGAACTCTTGGACTATTTGTGTTTTCATGGTGTAGAGTGGCCTGGCAACCTTTCACTTATGGGATAAACTCTTGGAGCATTTATCACCATTGCTTGGCTTCTGCCCGGCCTTTTTTTGTCATTAGGACATTGGTACACATAATGTTATTGGCTGTTGTCTGAAATTAGAGGATTAGTGTACTCAGTCACAATCGCTCACTTGTGCTCACTGTGATGCCTGTGAACATCAGCCTTTCCTTACAGCCACTGAGGTGTGGTGAGAAATGGAAGAACTCACATGTAAATCAGGTAATCCAAGAGGATATAAAGTATCTGAAAAAAACTGTCCATACAGTTTTGTAAGATACCATATTCCTGTAAGAGATGGCAGCAAGATCACAACTGACTGACTGCATACCTCTGAGTGGCCAGGCCAGGGAGGAAGGCTGCCTGTTTCTTGCCTGGCTGCAGTGCACTGGGAGGAATGAAAGCTTTGGCAGGGGGAATGTTGTGCATTCCCTGAGTGCAACTGCACAGGTCAAGGAGAAGATCAGTGAGAGGCGCTTGCCCTCAGAGCTCTGCTTGGCGTAAGTTCAGCCACAGCTGCACACACCACGTTTCCTTCCTCAGTAAAGCAGATGAGAGCCTATTATCCTTTACCAAGTCCATCAAACAATGTAAGACTACAAAAAACCTGTGATTCAGGGGTCAATGCTTTCTCCTTCTTGTAGTACTGGATTTCACTTACAAGTTAGTCTAGCATTTCCTAACACGTTTGGTCCCGAGTCACTTCATGGGGGTCTAACACAGACATACCACAGACCCTTGAAGAGCTTCAGCTTGTGCTCTCCATGCACATGCTTTGCCAGTGCAGCCACCCAGGCGCATGGGAAGTTGTGGAGGGTTATGTTACAGCTTCCTTCTTCCTTTGTGCTATTCAGAGAGGCTCTTCTCTTTTACGGCTCAATCTTGCCTTGCCTGGAAGGGAAACCCTCTTTTACTGCTCAATCTTGCCTTGCCTGGAAGGGAAACCCCAGTTTTGGATGAAGCTGGCTTACTCCTCATTACTACTGTTTTAATACATGCACCTTTCACAACAGGACTATAAACCTAGTTGTGTGGCTGGATTCCAATAAACCTAGTTTCTCAACAGCTTCAAATGAAAGCCACATTTTTGTAAGCTTTTTGGCCCACCCTGAACTTCAGCATTTTGACAGCTATCTACTCCCTCCTCCAACCCAAAACAGCTGCAGCTTACACGATGCTATTCCACCACTGAATAATGAAAAAAAAGCATTGAGATGAGAAACGGTATTCAAACTTCTGGTATTCATGTCATCACTGATGCTGCTGTAAAGTGTTGTTAGCAGCTATATAGATTTGCTTTCACAGAAGCAGATGCTTTGGTTTCTTTCCTCCTTGCATGAGTATGGAGGGCTCTCTATTCTCTTTCTGGTGTGATCAAGGGCTCTGAATGGGTCTACACAGAGCTGTTATAAGGCACTGAGAGAGTTATTAGGCTGATAGCCTAGACTGGCTGGCAAACACAGAACAAAAACCCATCCCTCTGTACGGTAGTCAGCTGCCAGTCTTCAAGGGGCTTTCATGGTGTTCTTTCAACTACGTGGAAATTATCTGTTCTGCAAAATGGACAGTTCTCCTGAAGGATTAGGCAGCTTATCATTACCACATAATTTCCTCAAAGAAGAGCTGGCTCGCTGTTCCTTTTCATGCCATTAATGACTTACTTGAGCCAAAAAGCACAGCTTGTAACTATGATTACATTAAAAGCGCTTTGTGAAGATTCCTCTGATCTTCTCTAACAACAGACGAACTTTGACCTGGAAGGATGTCTTCAATGGTTGTCTAGCAAGTCTGCCTAACGCAGTGTGAATTTGCCACAGCAAATTGCACAGACTTCTGTGGCATGCTGTTAAGTTAGGCCTGAGGTGCGCGATCACGTCTTCTTGATGTCCACAAAAAGTGCGCCTAGATGCTGACTTGTGCGGAAGGGTGAACTGTGCCTATATTGCTCGTTTCTCAGCCTGTTACCATTTACCTTTCTGAGGTGAGACTATACAGTCTGTTTTGATTGCCAGAGTTTAACCTGGAAAAACAAAGATCCACTGGAGCCATATGAGGATTATCCTAGGCGAATACTATCAAAATAATATAGCAGAACTTGTTAACACTTGTGAATTAATTATGATTGATTTATACTGATTTTCCAGGAATACATTTGTTTAGCCACATTTATTTGTTATGAAGACTTGGACAAAGTTGTGGTTTTGTAGGTTTGATTTCTCCTAAACCCCAGCATTTTAAATTCTCCATATTTATTAATATTGTGTCATCCATCACCATAAAAGCCATACAGATAATTTATATAGCTTTTCCTGGAGAGTATCTTTGTATTGTGTCACAGTTTTAATAACTTACTCATTCTTTATGAGTCTAGTTACATGCTAACATGTATTATGGAAGAAAAACCTGAATGGTGGTCTTAGACAATCACTTTCACGTGAACCCTTCAGTGAAGATTGAAGTATGGAAGTATGAATAGGAGAACCTTAAATTATTTTAAAAGTAAACCACAACAGTATTTTAACCACAGAATTAGAGAGACAAAGCTTTTGATGACTTGAGAACCACTTGAAACAGCTGAATTTTCTAGATATTTGATGAAATTTAGTCCTGGTGGAAATCTAAGTTTCAGGCACTGATGGACTAAACTGTGCAGAATCTCTAGACCCTTGTGAATGTCTTAATCTCAACATCCTAGAAGAAACAACTTTGCTGTTTTGTTCATTACTCCATCTGATCCACATCCATAACCTGTTCCTGCAGCTTTGGTCCAGTAGCCACTTCTCTGACTGGCAGACTATTTTAAGCCCTCATCATCTATTTAACCAGAGATGGAGTGCATAATAATTCTGTTCTTTCCTTCTTCATCAAAGCACAAGAATCCAAAGCAAAAACAGGTGCAGTTTTGCTGGCATCAGGCTGCACTGAGCTATTTTTTTTACTAAGCTTCTGATTTTGAAAGGACAGATCATGAAAAATTAGTACAAATGAATGACTATTCCATTGCATGCATGAGAAAATCCTTCCATATTTAGGTACCCTTCAGTTGGTGAAAGATTAAAATAGAGTGCCAATGAGAAGTGGTCATGGAGATCAATTGAATCAAAGCTACATGAACAAGCATTTGGGAAATGGGATACAGCCAAAGTAAGAGCAACAGAGATCCTTTGCTGTTTAAAACATGAACAAAACTCTTAAAGTACTTCTTGTCTAAATACAGATTGATTTATCTATCTGTTACTACTGAAAAGTTCTTTCTAAGCCATGTTGACATTTGGATCTCAAGAATATTCACAAGACAGTGAGATAGCGTTAGCACTATTTTTGCCTTCTTTCTGAATGCATTTCCATTAAAACAACTTCATTTTTGTCCCAGGAACTCATCTGCTCCTGCCATTTGATGCCGTTCCTAAAGTCAGAATCTCTATAACATCACAGGTTCTTTCAGTAGATGAGTATATATCAGATATCAGGAGTGAGGAATGAAAGGTGTTTACAGCAGCAACTTTAGGCTTCTACAGTTGTGCTGTACCTAGAAATGGTTTCACGTGCTTTAGCCATGGAAGGCTGATCTTGAGCCTGGAAATAAAAAGGAGTGGTAGAGGTGATGGCCTCTGTTAGACTCATCCATATTCTGTGTTTAATCATCCAGGTGAGATGGAACTACTTTGACCTTCTTTATATTTAACAGTCCTCCATACTTCACTCTTCTTTCCCCTTCTCTCCCCTCAAACACCAGGGAGTAGGAGAAGCCTGACTCCTCTGAACAAGACTTAGGCAGGGTCAAGCCCCCTCTGGATGAGGAAAGAGTCTCACCCTGGCAGTTTGGTTCAGTTGCATAGAAATCAACATATTAAACCCAAGCCTTGGCATTTGGACAAAATCTGACATTCCTGCCTTTGGCACAGAGCTGCCTGTGGAGTTTCTAAATTCTTCGATATTATATTTATGTAAGCTTTTGGGGAAAAAAAGAAGAAGGTGGCCAATCAAGTTCCAAATGCTTCAGCAAAACTTCTATTGCTGCATTCACTAAAGTTTCCAAGGCTCAAAGATCCCCTCTCATGACCAGCTCTCCATTATAGACAAAAAGAGGCCACAACACACTTATGCTCTTTGATGCTAGGCTCATAGTCTTGCTGCAGGTGCACAAGGACAGACTGTGTCTGAGAGGCTTACCAGCAATGGTCTATTAAAGATCTATTTGTATTCAAAAAACCAACACAAAAACCCCCCACTTGCTTGGTAAGCGTTGGCAGTGTCACAAAGTGACTTCTTCAGTATTGTCAGCTAAAATTTCTACAGGACTCATGATGTTCAGACTTCTACAATTCCTTTTGTTTGCTTATTTTTACAACTTTCTTCTGGGCTCAACATTGCAGGAGTTCTGTTTTTATGATTTTCAAGTTTTTTAGTTGTCCTGGCTCAGAAGTAAAACTTGAAAAAATGCACAGAGTTCTATCCTGCAGGCTCAAAACCCTCTCTAATCAAAAACAAGGAGTCCCAGTTGAAGTTTCAGAAGAATTTCAGATCCATCTTTCAATAATTTACATGTTGATTCTTGATTTTGAACACTTCAAGATTCTATTTTTACACAGATAGGAGAGCTATCTAACCATTTCCAACAGTAAGTTAAATAGCATTATTTTTATATAATTCATTGCTAAACTTCTATCCAGAAAGTGTCAGCACAATGTTGGAAGGCTATGAAATTCAGCTGTGCTCCAGTGAACTGATGGGAGGTCATTCATTGTCAACTGAAGCCTCTTGGATTACACAGAACTAGGCCTTTTTTGTAGCCATCTCAGCAGTCCTACTACAAAAAACTAAAAAACTACTACTACTAAAAAACTACACTGATGGTAGTTTTTTAGGTTGAGTTTTCAGCACTTTAACATCCCCTGCTAATGTCATTGAACTTGATAGAAATCTAAACTATTGTTTCAAAGGACCAGAACTAAAACGATGTAGAGAACATTTTAAAACTGCCTCTTAATTCTTATTCAAAGCCAGAATTTTTGCAGGACTTCAGTGAAATGGAAGTGTCTTGCATACATTTGCACATTATTGATTTAAATGGATGCCTGTTGCATGAATGGTCTTCTTTACACTGTGATGCTGTGCATCTTTGATATAAATTCATTTTGCCTGGTGCTCCTGTGCATTCTTGATAGTCATTTACACCTGTACCACAAAGATGTAAAGCAAACTGTCTGATAAGATATTTTGGGTGGGTCAAGTGGCTACATAAGATGCTAAACTCAGCAAAAGTGGGACTTGCTATATTGCATCAGTAACAAAGACTGATATCAATTAAACTGAGTGACAGAAAATGCTGGCCAGCCTGGCTGGAGTGAAAAGCAGATTCCTAATTTTCTTGTCAGCAATTACAAATCATTCTGTAAGCAAGGGAAATAATGAAGCATGATTCTTGTTGTGTTACCCCAAATTGTTCTATTCTCTATACCTATCAAGTTTGACTGAAATTGGACAGTAGATTAAAAGCCTTTGGGCCGGGGGGGGGGATACTTAACGGTAGGCAAACACAGTTTTTCTGTTTCTGTCCAGAAAAACTGGAATTGCAGCTGCTATTATTTTCCGTATCTTGGTTGAACAGATACTGTGCATACTTCCAGTCCCATTTCTGACTTTCAAAGAGGTGACTGTTCCTCTGCTCTGGGAGAGGCATGTCGCAGCTTGGTCCTGAGCTGAGCAAAAGGCTCCAATTTGAGTTTAGCAAGGTTTTACTATATCACTCACAGAGAGGTTGCTTAAGTGGCTGTCATGGTTTAACCTCAGTCGGCAACTGAGCACCACACAGCTGCTCACTCACTCCCCCCCGGGCCCTGGTGGGATGGGGGAGAGAATTGGAAGAGTAAACTCGTGGGTTGAACTAAAAACTGTTCAATAATTGAAATAAAATAAAATAAAATAAAATAAAATAAAATAAAAAGAAGAAGAAGGAGGAGGAGGAGGAGGAGGAGGAGGAGAAGGAG
>NW_008825208.1:3202046-3210380 GCF_000699105.1 Pygoscelis adeliae
CCCGCCAACCAATGCCCAGCCAGTCCCCGAGCAACCGCCCCCTGGGCCAGTTTTCCCCCAATTTATGTACTGAGCATGACGTCACATGGTATGGAATATCCCTTTGGCCAGTTGGGGTCAGCTGTCCTGGCCGTGCCGCCTCCCAGCTTCCTGTGCACCTCCAGCCTTCTCAGTCGGTAGAGCATGGGAAGCTGAAAAGTTCTTGCCTAGCGTAAGCACTGCTTAGTGACAACTAAAACATGGGTGTGTTATCAACATTATTCTCATCCTAAATCCAAAACACAGCACTGTACCAGCTACTAGGAGGAAAATTAACTATCCCAGCCAAAACCAGGACAGTGGCTCCTCAAATTTTTGCTTTCATCTAGTGCTCTTTCTGTGATCTAAGAGCATGTTTTCAAAGCTACTGACGTGCCTCCAATTGAGTTGCAAGTAACTGCTCACTGAAGTGCCTGTTTCAGCTGAGATACTCTCCTCAAAATCTTCTGATTGTGCAAGATGTTGCTTTTCCTCTGCATTAAAATGATAGATCAGCACGCGAGCAATTGCCTCCTGATGTAGGAGTGCAGCAGGAAAGAAAACTGCTGTAAATCATACTAATGAATACACACAAATATTACACATAGAGAAGACATGTTTTGATCAGGAAAACAATGCCTATTAAATGAGGCCATCTGCTTATGTTTACTTTGCAGCAATGATGTCATATAAATCATTTTACCCTGCATTGGTCTTCCTCAGACAATCTTCTTCCTCTGCCCCCATCCTTCCTCCAAAGTAATATTGATTTTACTGTCATATTTCAGCTCCTTTGATTGCGTCCAGGCAACTGAGTGGCCAGATAACGAACTGAGGGCCCATTCTGATAAAATTTAAAAATTACAGGCATCTATAACACACCTACACATTTAGACATATCTACACATTTATATGTATCTGCACTTTAACAGTATGGAAGCAATGGCCACTCAGTGCTGCTTTCTGAATTGAACTCAGCAACTATATGTGCAAAATATAAGCATTGTGTAATGTAAGCACAAAACACTCAAATAGCATTCATAATTACTTAAATTGGAAAAGTTGTTTGTTTGAGAAGTATACAGAAAACTGAAATCATACAAAGTCTAAGCTACTCTTCTAAATGTAATATGTTTTTCTGTCATTTTAAACAATCTCATGGAGTTTACATGGATTTTAATATGAACTAAGATAACCAACTTATCAGGGAAGTGGCAAAGCTTACCAAGATGATACTCAAGTGACTGGGTGAGCTAGTAATGGCTGGACACAAGAGTCAATGCTTTCCACTGGCAGATTTGACTTCACCGAAGCAAGGTACCTAAGTAAATTTATACCACATTCATGAACTGAAACCTATTGTTGTATCTTCCATGAGTTTCATGCATTTATATTCATACTAAGTTTACCTCTTTCATTCTCTTTTTAAAAAGGGATGAGTTATTTTTCTATCCAGAAAGTGCAGCTCCACAGATGGGCAGTTTTTCAAGGCATTGAAATGCCTTCATTTCTTTGCAGCTGTATCTCTACATATGCTCAAAAATTTAGGGTTTGCTGACTTGGGTACAGTCCTGCAGCAGAACAATGAACTTGAAATAAATTCATTAGCAATTATATCATCCTCCTTCCTTCCAGCATTTCTAATCAGACATCATGCCTTCTTCATTTATTTGCCAAGTGAATGAATTGCAACCAGCATATCTCCAATGTATGGATGAAACAGACACAGGGATTCTCAAAAAGTAGGTAAGGAAATTCAGCTTGCTGTCAGTCTGCCTGTTCACTATACAGGGTTGCACATCCCCACTGGAAGGCTGAAAAAAACTTTGAAAACTACTAATCTAAGTTAATAGTCTTTCATTATTGCACATAAAGTGGCACTGGTTTCCTTTAAGCAAGAGAAATGCTCCACAAAATGAACCGTCCCATTCTTCTCTTAGTTACTCTTTGATGGATGCATCTCAGTGAGTTCATTACTGAAATCCTGATAACACCTGGAAAAGGCAAACACATTTAACTGGAGATTGTACTGTGCTGGTCTCACCAGCAAGAGGTTGCTGAACTTTGAACCGATCGGATTTTTGAGGACATGCAATTAAGAAACCAATTACATGCAATGAATAATAGCACAGGATTAACAACTTAAATGTAAAACGTGGCTTTTTATGACTGGCAAAGATCCTATCCTCCCTCATTTCAGAAAGATGGACTTGGCTTAGACATAATACGGATACAAGTATTCATTACAATTTTTGATGGATTTGAAAAGCATCAGCTGAAGGTCCTCCACTCTCACACAGCAATATTAATTGGATTCAACTGAAAGCTTCAGAATAGATAATATTAAAATATTTGACAAGTGTTCCTTCTAGGGGACTTACTATTGCATTTGTCTTAACAATTAATGTAAAAACCCTACAGAAGTAGAATACATCTTTTATTAAGAATAACCACAAGGAATCTGGGAATTCTTCAGCAGTTTCAAATTAACTTCAGAAAGGAAATAATGACCTGAAAATAATTTTAAAGAAAAACCTACATGTCCTCTATCACAAGAACTGATCATGTCTTTTCTGTGTAATGCAAAGAGGTTTGTGTCTGTAATAAAAAGTGATGTACATGGGTAGTAGACGAAAAAGAAGCTGTACACAACCCAGCACTAACTAAAAGTATAGGCATTATTATCAATAATAGTTCAGTGTATCCCATAAACAGTCAGCTGCATTTTCTTGTTACATATTTGGGGTGAGAAAATAGTTTTAACACAATGGAAAGAACTATGCTCAGGAGATGCAAAATATTTTCCAGGAGCCCTATTCATAAGACTCCATTGTGCCTCTTGTGTTTTTCAGATTTTTATCCTTTAGAGCCTCAACACTACAGAACAGAAGAACTTTGCAGTTGCTTTAACCCTTAAGTGTCCTCAGCTTCCTACTGTGCAGGTAGAAAATTAAATACTTAAGAAATCAGCTGTTAGAAAGAGTGGTTTAAGTGGGGCAAGAGAAAAAGCCCATGCAGAGCAACCATGAGATGAGAAGAGACAGCACTCATCCCTGCATACTGAAACATTTTAATTTGTGACAGCAACTAGTTCCTCAGAAGGTGCTTTGCCGATTCATATGCCGAAATCTTTTGTAAGTCATAGACACAAAAGAATCATGGAACAGCTGAAAGTTATTCAATTCACAGCATAACACAAGTTTAAACTAGCTAAAAAGTGTTAACTACTATGTTTAGAAGACTATCCCTAAGAACTTTGAATTAAGAAAATAATATAGTAATAGTTGGCTTTCCTTAAAAAATAATTTTTAGCAGCTATTTGGGATGATACATGTTTCAGTCTCTTAGAGGCGAGTATGCCTTTCGAAAGAGTGCCTAAGGTAGTTTGTAATTCTGCAGGAAAAGCTTCAGGTTAGTGCCTTTTTGGATTACTTAAATTGTTTTGTTGGATAAGATTAATTTCTTGAAAAATTGATTCTAGTGAATGACTGCCATATGGCAATTTGTGTATCTGTTACCATAACAATGAGAGGTTTTGAGATGCTGAAGAAACAGAGAAAAAAGCAAAGCTAATACAGACCCATTAGATTTTGTAATCATGTACTTTAGCTTTCCAGGGAGAAACTGCTCATCTTATGCTGTTGTAGCCTAAGGCCAAAATTCACAAACGCAGATGCATAAGGCTAAGCTGCTAAATCTGTATTTATTCTCCTACATTTTCATTTTCACCCTCACGTTCCAGCTTTAAAAGGTCATTTACTGCTCTCTTTAGCTCAGACTTCTTCAGGGCGGATTCACAATTTAAGGTACTTAGCATATCTTCATTAATGTAAGAGATGCTATGCTAAATTTCAGTACTCAGAACAGGTTATTGAATATACATTTAAGGTTAGATTCAGCCAATCAAAATATATCTTAACTTTAAAAAAAAAAAAAAAAAGTAGTTTCCCTTTCAGGCTTTTGATGTATTTGTTTTCAGTGGAATGCATCTTTGGGTCAGGTGCAGCTTCTCTTTCAGCAAAGATACATTAGTTCAAATGAACAGTTGGCTAGGTTGCAAATTGTGTAAGTGTACATGAAACTCCAGTTGTACAAAACCAGTCACTTCATGACTATGTGAGTGACAAACACACCAGGAAAGAAGGATAATGGTGTACCTTGACATTACAGTTCTGCCACATATGCTATATTAGTACTGATAAAAACAACAAACTGCTTTCGTCACCAAAAAAAAATCAAATCTGGAGTCAAGAGCCACAATGGTAAAACTTGCTGCAACCAAAGACATGAAGCGCAGACATGTTTTCAGGTTTGGCACAAAATGACAAAGAAGTCTCACAGAGGAGTTGAAATAATATTTTCATTAGTCTAGTGTGAGTTTTTTATAAATAAACACAGGTGAATATATCCCCTTAACCTTGTGTGCCTGTAGAAGCGTTCCCCCTGATGATTATTCTCTGATAATTTTTCCACTATAATTACCAGTTTTGGAGTTAGACTGATCTGTTCTTGATCAGTTTGAAAATCTGGACTTCACATCTGAATTTAACCTGTGTTAAACAAGATGTAGAGAAATCTAACACAGTGTTATATGTCAAAGGGAATTGCTCATTGGTACTGAACTAACATAGCTGCATCACGCTAAACTCTTCCCCTTTGGTATATACAGTATGTGTTAACTCCTTGATCTGCTTTGTGACTACAGATAGGTTGCACATAGCAGTTTTCAAACATAGAAGTCACAACTCAGAAATTGACCTTTTCTGATATAAATAGATTTCAGGTAAAACCTCATTTATCATCCTGACCCTCCTGCATTCAAGCCACTTAAAGCAGCTTTGACAGTCTTTGCAGACAGGTGTTACACATCAGCAATATGCAAGGGTGTTTGGCCTGTGCATTGCTCCAAGAATAGCCATGGTTATGGGATGAGTTATTCATTTCTTAAGGTCTCTGGGAGTGAAAGTGCTTATTTACTTGGATGATATCTTTATTGCCTCAGAGTCATAAGTGTACCTAAAACTGCCTATTTCTGCCACAGTCCATCTCTTTAGGACCCTAAGGACTTTATTAAGTATAGAAAAATCTATATGACCCCTTCTTCTACCTCTGGCCTGCTGGGATTCACAGCAGATGCGTGAATGTTCACTTCTCAAAGAGTGAAGCCATTAGCAGTACATGCTGTTCCGCTGCTTCTCTCACTGAGGTTGTTTCCATATTTAGGAAAGTTCGTGGGGTTGCAGGTAGCCCTGCTCCCTTCTGTCGTTATGACCCTACTTGTTTTAACAGTTGAAAGGCAAGAGGAGAACAGTGAGAAAGCAACTTTGCTCACTTCTCACGGGCATCTTTAGCAGAAGAGAGGGAAATCCGTCATTGCCCTGCATGCCCCAGAGATCGTGAGTCAAAGGCTCAGGTGGCAAAATTTACATTTCTTACCAAGCAGATTTTGCAGCTTTGTAGAGCTACATGCCCCAACTCATGAGAAAGGTGGTGGTTTCCCAGGAGTGACCAATCTACATTGCCACATAAATATGTCTGAAGTAGTAAGCATGCTTAGTTGTACTAACTGGAGGTTTAGCTAATCCCTATTTAAGCACTCCTCCTTTCCCCTGTTCCTGTAACATGTGAGCTGAGATACGCTGAACTGAGGGAGGCACCTGCAGCTACCGCTGAGTGATAGAGAGTGTCCGAACACCGAGAAACCACGTAGCTCAAACAGCAGGGCTGGTACTGTATCTTTGTCTTTGGGGATTAAAGGCTAATCCCTTCCTAACGCTCAGGCTGAAATTGGAACTGTATGCTCATTTCTCCCTCTCTCTTCAGTTCATTGGGAAAACTATTATGGAGTTACAGCTAAGACCGGACATATTCTAGTGCACGAACAAGGTAATGGGGAGCATATCCTTTGTAATTACATTTTCCTTATTTCCAAGTATTATCAAAGCACAAGCATATGTTAGCTTCTAAATAACAAAACCTATGCATTTGCAATAAGAAATGAAATTGTGAATCCTGCATAATGGAGGAAGGCAATGTTAAGTGTAAGTAACACAGAGTGTTCATTTAAATCCACAATAATTGTGATACTAAACCTGAATTGAATCCTTATATGAAATCCTTAAGGAAAAAATAAAAAAATTAAAAAAAAAATACAACTCTGTTTTACAGATTTATTAAGAGGCGGGAGTCACCGTAAGGTTAGACACACGACCAAGGATATTAAGCATGATCCCATTGAACATAACTGGAGAAATTAAAGTCATTGAAAGAGCATTGTGTCTCTATGATTCACAGTTGTGGTAGGCTTATTTCTGGGCTGAAGGCAAGAGCATGTAAGATCAGTGAAGGCACAGTGATGCAGGACAGCAGCCTAATGATGCTGGGTCACTGGAGGGTTTACTAGCCAGCATCTGTCTAATGCCAAAGTGCTTCCTGCTGTGCCATTGCCACTGCTGTCAGCTTTCTGGACAGGTTAACTCTAGCTCTAATATGCCCACATGCTTATGTCATCTTATTTCCAAGATCCAGCCTGTTTACGAGCATTTAATCTAATGGCACAGTATACAGCCACTTATCACACTGTTTGAAATACCATGCTGCAGCAGAAGCAAAGTACCTGATCATCTCCTTGCTTTCAGTCCATGGCAAACCTGAGATTAAAAAGTGCAAGCTGAACCCCAAGTGGTCTTTATTACAGAAGACCTTTATTTCTTGGCAGTTTAACAGGTGTAGTAAATGCCTGAATGCATGCTCAATGGATACCTAAAAATATACAGCATCTCTGACATTATTACTGTTTCCTGTGAATGCAGAAAGCTTTTCCATGTTTCTATATTTCTGTATTGCAATACTGTATTTTGCAGTATTGCTGTACTATAAATGCCCAGTTGGTGCTGGCATTTTTTTAAGACTGAGAATATTTACAGGGTGTGAACTTCTGGTAATCAGCATGTTTGCTATGGGAAAAAGAGGCTGTAATTTTCTGGTGATGGTCAACTGTTCTTAAATGGTAGAAACATATTGCATGAGATCATAAAGCAGCTGAAGAACTTAAATAAATGGGACTTTTTTCCAGAGCAAAAATCTCTATACAAAGTCCCACCTGAATAGATGGGTTTAGGTCATTAACTTAAATATCACAAGGAGAGTAAGCTTCATAAACTGGTACAATAACAATCCTTCAGCAAGTAATGTTCCCGTACTCCTAAGTAAGTGGATGTAGCATATAAAGGGAGGATCCTGTCCTGTTGAACAGAAGCTGGCAACAGAGCAGTTAATCTGGAGAGGGCTCTGTGGACCACAGTGACTTTTCTTTGGTTCCTATAAATCTGTAGAGCCATAAAAGTGACAGATCTGTGAGGAGAATTGGGATATGCCTCTAGAGTTTTTCTAAGTAACACATATTGTATATGTGTTACAATATATTGTAACTCTTTTCAAATAAATGGAGTTTTTCACTGGGGATGGCACATTTCCCTCTCTTTTCTATCATGAGAGGTGGTAATAGCCTTTTATCATCTGGTGTAATAACAATATCAGGAGAACTGAAACCCATCAGTATTTGCCAATGCCTTTTCCTCCTGCATCACCTCTTCAGCCTTCTTATCTGTATACAGGTCTTCGGCTGGAGAATTGCTTTGTTTAGTTATGCTACAGAGTTAAAGACTTTTTTTGGAGAGGATGTCCTAAGCAAGCGTCCTGATTTCGGCTGGGATAGAGTTAATTTTCTTCCTAGTAGGTGGTCGTACAGTGCTGTGGTTTGGATTTAGGATGAGAACAATGTTGATAACACACCGATGTTTTAGTTGTTGCTGAGCAGTGCTTACACTAGTCAAGGACTTTTCAGCTTCCCATGCTCTGCTGACTGGGAGGGCTGCAGGTGCATGGGGGGCTGGGAGGGGGCACAGCCAGGACAGCTGACCCCAACTGGCCACAGGGACATTCCATACCATGTGACGTCATGCTCAGTACATAAACTGGGGAAAGCTGGCCGGGGGGGGTGGCTGCTAGGGAACTGGCTGGGCATCGGTCAGCAAGCAGTGAGCAATTGCATCGTGCATCACTTGCTTTGTATACTATTGTTGTTATTGTTGTTGTTGTTGTTGTTGTTGTTGTTGTTGTTGTTGTTGTTATTATTATTATTATTATTATTATTTTATTGCAATTATTAAACTGGTTTTAGCTCAACCTACAAGTTTTCTCACTTTTACTCTTCCAATTCTCTCCCCCCTCCCACCGGGGGTGGGGGGGTGTGAGTGAGCGGCTGTGTGGGGCTCAGTTGCCGGCTGGGGTTAAACCCCGACAACCACCAAATCA
>NW_008825208.1:3210494-3213974 GCF_000699105.1 Pygoscelis adeliae
TGCCTCAGTTCTTTCAAAACATATCAGTGCCAGGAAACAATGCCTCCTTTTCTGTATTTCCTAAGTGTCCCAATTTAAAAGGAACACATTGACAATTAAGTGCCAGTGCATGAAGGTGATTTATGAGATGTTTACCATACAGCAAACCACATAAGTGTACCCTCAGGACCAGGATACAGGTTGGTTGTGTTTGGTGTGTACTCAGCAAACTGTCTGTCAGTGCCTATTCACAGTAGAATGCCTTGAATTATGCTAACAAATCTTGAAAATGTGTATTCTTAGCTAGAAAGGTGGTCATATGGTAATTTAAGTGAAGGATGTGGCACTAGTCTCCCGTGCTGGATGGTTTACAACCTAAATAGCCTTCAGATACATATATCTTTAATTTTAAGCAGAAGTCAGTGGGGTGCCTATGTGTATACGTTTGTTGAAATTAGAACAAAAAATAGAGAAATATAATATTTCTCAGATACTTGTTTTCTGTGGATTGGGAAAAAGCCGTCTGCTTCTTTATTGCCCACTGGTTTGGTGTTGGGCCACCATATGAAATTATCTGCCCTGCTTGGGACCTGGCCAGACATTCCTTGTGAAAGAAGCTGCAAAGATGGTTCAGAGAAGACAGACTCCTGCAGCAGATCCTGAAGCAAGGGATGGGAGAGCAGCCTCTGCAACTCTTTGGAAGTACCCCCCAAAGAGCTGGTGAAGGAGCTGTCTGGCCTGGGGATGTCTTGGTTTCGTTACAGCAAAGAAACAGTCCCAGAAGGGACTTGGATTTGGTAGGAAGAAATCAATGGAGAAAATATGCCAGCCAACTTCTGTGCAAGCAGAGGCAGCCGAGTCCAAGTATGTTTTTAAGACATCACACATACACGGAGAACAAATCTCTCAACACCTCACCAAGGTGGATCAACACTTCAGCAAAAGCTCCCTCACTCAGCTTTTACTGGCACGCAAAGCAGCAAAACTGTGTCAGCTGACAGCAAATGTGGATCCAACTCATGGCCTTTGCTTCAGGATTTTCTTCGGATTTGACCTGTCAAATGTCCTACTTCACACTTGGGACTCCCTGCTACTATGCTGCTACCGCACAAGCAAATCATGCACCACCAGCATAGTCCCTGGCTTCTCTCTATCTCCACTACCCTAGGATAAACTTTTTTTTTCCCTCCTAATCTGACTGTTGGGTTTGCAGGATCAGGAGGAGGCCAAAGCATGAGGCATATGGACCTAGTGGTTTTTGGAAAACTGCAGGAAGTCCCATATTGTTGACCACTCCACCATTGCACAACCAGATGAATGGAGATATGGAGGAGGGGTAAACTGGTTCTCTGTCCCATAGCCAACCAAAAGCAGATTCTTTAAAGAGGGATTAATAAGTCTTTGCCGACAGTGCTTTCTGTCATGAAGCTTCCTTTTACTGTATGAAACATATACCCAGGGCTCAATAAAAGCTGTCCGTGTTAATCCAATAGCTGTGGATTGGATTAAGCCAAGGCACTCCAAAGCTTTATGACCTTTTAATTTTGAAAGAGCTACTGAACATACGCTCCATTCATTAATCTTTTAAAACATTAGTATCTCAGTCATTTTTCTACAAAATGGGGACACGTGAGTCTTTCTTTCTATGGCTTTTATAAAAGCTGACCAAAAAAGCTTTCAATACTAACTGAGAGGAGGCAATGAAGAATAGTGACCTCTTGGTCCCAGTGCATGGTCCTGTAGGTCAGGTTACAGTGAACTTTTATGGCTGTGTCAGCCTCCTAAACCCTATAAAAATAGAATTTTATAAAAGAAATGCTGACACCACCTTAACTCTAATGGCAGTAACATGGTGCTATAGTTTTCTTCGCTAGTTAGTCTCCTAGTACAGTGAGATTAACCTGCACTGCCCTGGGAAATTTTAAATCTTTTGGAGAAAGGGGAATGAAGGGGATGGGGGGATGTTTTCTCTCATGGGTATAAAAAGAGCATAGTAAACTGAATTAATGTTGGGAGTGATTTCATGAGCTCTTTAGAGCATGTTAAACCAATTATTTGCATGTGCTAAGATATGTGGCTCTAGTATGCCTTATTCTGCACCTTCTACCACTGCATTTTATTCAGTTATTTCACTACACAGGCAGCTGCAGATAGGGCTCCTTCACCCTCCCCCTTCTAATTTTTGTTCTTGTCATGTATCTCTTGGATGCCAAGGTCACCCAAGCTAAGCTTTTGCCACGTAGTGCGGGTTTCTGACTGACACAGTGCCTTGTTCTTTCTCGCAAGTCCTCAACACGCATCCATATTACTCTTTATTGTGTGTTTGGAATGGAGGTTTCTCATCTCTGTGCTGCACCAAGAGCTGATGGCTCTCAGCAGAGCAGCACCATCACTGGCCAAGATGCACTGGGGCAGTGCCTCCCACAGCTGCCATGCCTCGGCCTGGGAGTAGCACCTCTTTGACCCATAACATAAGGTTTTCTGCCTAGCCTTTGCACCTCCTACCCTCGTTGGATTTTGGGGCACGCCCTGTCCACCCATGGGCATATGCACTGTGGCCATTGTGCAGCAGGCTGAGATTTGGACAGCTGAAGGAAGAGTTAAGCATTTAGGGGAAGGCATGGCTTAAATTCCTGCATAAGAGGATTAGTAGGATTATGGGAGAAGGGATGAAAACTTGTCTCCTCTCCTTTTTCAGGTGTTTGCCTACCTACAACATCTCTTCAGAACAGCTGGTTCTCTTTCTCTTGATGTTTCCTCTCTTTGCATGCTTTTCTTTTCCCGTTCTTCCCTTTTGCACTCTTGGGCTGGTTTTGTTTTGTTTTGTATTTTATGCACCCATTTATTCCATACTTCCCCTGGTGACTGTCTCCTGCCACACTGTGCTAGTTTTTCCTCTTCCACACTTGAGAGCTCTCCTCTTGAGAGCTTAAAGTATAGGGTCAGATCTGCATCTTCACTCCAGGCTACTGTATTTTGGTTCCTGTGATCTTCACAGTGAGCAAGTGGGCTATGCATTGCGCTGTTGAAGTCCAAAGCTAGAACAGGGGGAGGAAAAGTTGAGTGTGAAGGCATTAGTACTTCTGGAGTCCTGCCTAAGAGACAAGGAGGTATGGAGGCAGGACTGCACTTTGTAATGTCAAAGTACTTTTGCAGGCTTAGTCTGTCTTTATAGTTAACTCTGATGTGTGATTTGTTGGCTGGAAGTGGACTTATTTGCATTCTGGGGAATGATCCATGGGCAGAAAAGCACATGGCTGGCTTCTGTGTACACTGTGTGGCATGCAAAACTCATCCAACATGGGGAAAGTTTTCCTGCTTGCAGAAGAGTGATTCATTTCTGCAACACACTGGAGGAAAACAGCATAATGGACACATGTTCATATGCAAAGAGGTCACAAAGCTGAAAGATATACTTGGGCTTCAGCTGGTGTACCAACCGGTCCTTATTAATGAGGGATCTCCAACAAAAGTAGTTAAACCTCATATAGAGAGTCCCTG
>NW_008825208.1:3213999-3216594 GCF_000699105.1 Pygoscelis adeliae
TGTTAAAGCAATATGGGCATTCTGCTTCAGCAGAGAAGTTCAGGGTTTGGGGTTGTTTTTGGTTGTTATTTCCTGCATTGTTCCACAAAGCATAAATCTATTCAGCTTCCTTCTTACTTCATTATGACAAAGCCCCAGGCTTTCTTGAGCAATAGGTCAGTGAGGCTTGGTACAGTTTCTCATATGAGCAGGAAGAGTCTCAAGGCTTTCATGTACCTCCCTAAGGTAAATGTCTCCACAATGGTTTCATGTGAGGGAACTAGTCATGGTTGTTGTTGTGCACTGTGCTCTTTGAACCAAGTTTTCTTGATTTTCTTCCCAGCAATGATTCCCTTTAAAAAAAGAATTTTTCCTTTGCAGAGGGAAATCTATGCTGTGCTCATGCACAGAAAAGACTTGTTCCTCCCAACATAAACTACTACAATCTGATGCAAATGGGCAGAATCTTACTCATCCTGTTAGTGATTCTCTCTCTCTCTCTCTCCCCCTCCTCCACCCCAGCCAGATTAAGGCAGGGTGGGGGGAGAAGGAAGAGGGAAGGTTTGCATTCACCTTGAAATTCTGCACCTGCAGCATTTACATGGGTGCCAAGCCAGGCAAACTGAGTACCCATCCTCCACGCTGCATTCATAACAACTCTACAATATGAAGTGCCTGACTCCAAAGCACCACCTGAAACAATGCTCTACCCTACGACTCCTTCAGTACCCCTTCCAAGGTGCTCCCAATGGTATACTCTGCTCATTCAGGAGGTCTGTCTTGATCCTCCCGCTGCTCTTGAGCACTCCCCAAATTTTGCTCTGTAGGTGCTAAAGGCAGGGCTCTGAGATGAAGGAAGGTATACTAGTCAGCAGCCAAATTACTGAAAACTGTCTTTTCAGCTAAAAGAACTAGATCAGGAATAAAGTGTGCTCCCACACTATAAAACTGAATTATCCTTTTTAATCTCTTAAATGGATCCTGGGGTAAATTACTCAGTTAAAAAGAGCAGCCCAAGACTCCAAATATTGTTTACTCTTATGAAAATCTTGCACAAAAACCTTGCTCATGAAGACTCAGGTGTCAACTTATAGATAAAGAATTTTGTTGCGGATGAGTACAATCCCTCCTCATCAAAATGCATTAACCATGCAACAACAGAGGTCTTTGTGTAACTGGCCTTTGCTATTTTTTTAACGGGCTAGCATGTCAGCTTTGAGCTCCGGTTGGTGCTTGTAAAGTTTTGGAAGGAAGAGAAGATACTTCCATTTATCATTATAAATAATCTAGGCCAGTGGTCTCCCCACTAGCTGCCTGTCTTCCCTGTCCCTAGCTACCGTTCCTGAGGTACAGAGCAAGCTAGTCTCCTTTCTCAAATGTATATTTCTGCTTGCTGGCTTCCCAAGTGAGAAAGATAAATGAGATTTATTTACAGTACTGAAAGTCAGAGGTTCAACCCCTGTTACAAACTATTGGCTTTTTTCCTTGCAGTTCAGGGGTGGGGAGAAGATGCCTTATAAGACACAGCCTTGTTTTCATTAAATGCAGAAGGAGAGGAATGTACATGGTTTTAGTGGATGCAGGAAGTTAGGGAAGAGGCTGGGTTTGGAGGTAGGAGGACCTAGCGTGATTAAAAGGACAAAACAGTTTTACAGGGGACCACTGTACCGAGCTGTGTTCCCCTTCACCACAGATGTGGAATCACATGTCTGCAGCAGGAAGCAAGATGAGGAGTGAGCTGTTGCACTGGCTGGTCCCTTCTGGAGCAGGGGGACAGCAGGGGACACAGGGAGGACAAGAGAGCCTCAAAAAGCAGTGGAGCTGGTCCACGCTGCTGAGATTTATGGGGAGGGGGTGTGTGCTGTCCCGTCTTTTATAACTCATCACCAAGCACCTCTGAACCAACTGACATGCAATAGGTACAACTTCAGAGGGAAAATCAAGGCGGTATTTTGCTACTTTTGCATGCCCCAGCCCTGAGATTGGTTAACATTATTTAAGCTCAGACTAAAACAAAAGATAGCCCTGAA
Source organism: Pygoscelis adeliae (assembly GCF_000699105.1). NCBI lineage: Eukaryota > Metazoa > Chordata > Aves > Sphenisciformes > Spheniscidae > Pygoscelis > Pygoscelis adeliae. The sequence continues at coordinate 3,216,009 of NW_008825208.1, forward strand.
CCTGCTTGTGCCTGGTGGATGCTGGACCATGGACAGCTGAACAGGATGGGGACAGAGGACCTTTTCATATCATGGAGGCTTTTCCCCAATTAACCCTCAGGACCAACATATTCATTCACCCTTCTGCTAAGGCTAGCTTTGGTATTATTTTAGCCAGTACACCCCCTGGCATGTTTCCAGTTCAGGAAAGCAAAAACAAGCCTCTACAGTAACATAACATTTCTATGGTACATCACAGAGTTGGGGCAAACTGACATAAAGCTACAGAAATTGGAGGGGGGTGAAGGGGAATCCTTCTGGCAGCTCTCTTTTTTTGCCAGATGCTTAGTCGCAGTGGCCAGGATTCACATGTACAAAATTTCCTACAATGCTTTATTGCCTTATGGTATTTTGGGGGGTGTGGCAAAAAGTTATGTGACAGAGAGTATCTGGCAAGGGCATATTATAGTTTGCAAAGCCCTGCCTGGCACTGGCAATCTTAGAGGGAAGAGACCTCCAAGATCATCGAGTCCAACCATCAACCCAACACCACCATGCCCACTAAACCATGTCCCTAAGCGCCTCATCTACACGTCTTTTAAATACT
>NW_008825208.1:3216990-3233361 GCF_000699105.1 Pygoscelis adeliae
TATTATAGTTTGCAAAGCCCTGCCTGGCACTGGCAATCTTAAAACAAACCCTTTTTCTCTGACAGAAATAGACTCTTACAGAATAAGATGTCTACTTTTGGCATCTGCCTTTTCTGCAATGTTTTGGCTAAGAAATGGAGGAATTCCTTCAGCACAATAAGAGTGCTCCGTTTTTCATCTCCTGTGACTTAAGTGTTTATTATTCTCTGAGGTATTGCTTTATTGGGGTGGGTGAAGGATGAGGGCCTGAATTTTTAATTTCTTCATCTGGCTTTTGATCCCTCATGGACTGAAAGAGGTCTTATTTGGACATCTTTTCCATCACTTACAGTGAGCCTACAGTCTTGCAGAGGATGCCCTGCCTCCCACTTGGGCTTCCTGAGCCCCCAAGGTACTGAAGGCCATAGATCTTCATTGTGCTGTGTAATGGGTATATTCAAAAAAAGCCAGTATTTTCCTGAAAAAGCATTTTTGCTTCCATACATACATACTATTCACAAATATATTTTGCAGTATCAGGTGGGAATACGGATATAAACAGGTGCACTCTGGGTTTTCCTGTAACTGGACTGGAATACAAGCTTCAGCATTACCACATGTTCCTATCTGTGATTCAGAAGGAAAACCAAGGAGTAAATACCCCACAGGTGTGGCAAGGATTATAAGTGCATGAAACTGGATAGTGATAGTACTTTCTAGTAGCTGGTATGACAAAGTTGAATTGTGAAATACACTGTTGTGCATCTATAGCAGCTGATGAAGTAGGAGTGTTAAATACCTTGTAGGATTAAATCCTAAAGGAATATCACTATTCACTGATCACAGATCCCTTATTCAGTTGGGCACTAAGCACTAGCACACTATTTTCTACATATCACAACCAAGCCTCTGTCCTCCCTGATGAAAACTTCTGGCCTTAATGCTGTGTATTGTGTTGGCCAGACTGCTAACACAATATGACCAGCCAGGATAGCATATACGAGTTGGGGATGAGGGCTAGGGGAAAGATGTAAAAGAAAGGAATGCATTTTGCACCTTAAAAAGTGGGTGTTCTACTGACCCAGTCCCACTGTTGGTGTTAATCTGTAGTCTGAACATATTTCCCTCCAGAAACAGACTTTGGGCAAAAGAAGATGTCCGAGTGAAATCTGTGACATAGGAAAGCTCCACGCAAAGGAAAAAGGATAAACAGATACGACAACACTAGAAGGGAAAGGGGAGAAGGGAACCTAGCATATTCAAGTCATGTTGCAAATGAGCTTGGGAATGACTCCAAAACGAAAGTAGAAACATTGCTTACTTGTCTGCAGTCTGAAAAATGCCCTGCTTACTCACATGTGTCCAAGACTAGATGCTGGCATGCTAAATTTTGTCCAACTCCTCTGATGCCTTTAAAAGTTAAAAATTTTGACTTTTATTTATTTGCCTGAAATGAATATCTGTTATGAAATTATTGTTGTGCACTTAACATTTTAAACATATTATCCGATTAAAAAATCAGCAACATCTGCTACCCTGCACTAAACTTCCTGTAACTAAAGATGTGCAAGCCCTGGAGATTCAGCATTATGTGAAATAGATTTGTTTAATATAATTGAACATAATTGTGCATGTAATGTTTTAACGTGATATTACTCAGCAGATGTGAAAATAATAGCTAGGTTATTTGCCACCAGCCATATGCTGGTGATGTGATGGCAGAAGCATCATAATACTTGGCACAACAAGTTCATTAGTCTGAGTGACTGGACCAATGCACTGAAACAGATTTGGTGCTGACCTGGGGACACTAATGTGTGCCTTGAGGAAATGCCAAAGTCTTAGTCTGGGAGAGTGCATATAATAAGCTTTCTTGCCCTCTGTTGGTAAGAGATCCTGAGCATTTTTTTCAAATAGGCAGCTAGTAATTTCACTGAAATAGATGTTTAAGATGAGCTTGTTGTGAAAACTCATTAGAAAAAAGGCAGAAGATTCAGTTTTCTTTTATCAAAATTCTGGTCTGAAACCTATTTCAGACATGCTTCTATTTTAAAGAAACTTCCTGTATTTGGGATTCTGAAGAAAACAGCATTCTTAGCTATAACAGACAATTGCTATGAAGCTAGGAAAATATATTGATGCAAAAGAGATAGCCAAACACTAACTTACCTTTCTTAGTAGTTCAAAGAAAGAAAAAAAAACAGCTATGTTACCAACGTTTGACCTACCTCCTTCTAGTCCTCTTTGGCCAAACGTAAAGGAATTAAAGTATTCCTGCATATTCAGGGACTAATAAAATTAGGCCCATGGACTTTCAGTAGAACTTGGGTGCCTCTCTGCATTTCGTCTGTGTTTAAAGACCCTTAAATCTGACCTCCTAGTGATCTACTGTTTAAACTCTGATCTTTCAATACTGAGCTCAATAAGGTATTTGCGCTGATAGACTATGCCTTCCTAAGGATTAGGCTTCCTTCTTTTGTCCTGTTTTGAGAACACTCTGGACTTAATAGTAACTGACATAAGAATATGAAATAAAAATGTGTATTTGTATGGTGGACTGTCTCAAACATTTTATACCATAAAAGAGGATATTGGCTCCTGTTAGGCTGGGGTTACCCATAGTGTGTGTTTGATCTGGTATGCCAGGGACAGCAGTTCCTGTGGCCACATTTCCGTGGCTGCTAAGCCTCTCATCCGTGGGTTTAGAAGTGATATTTCAGGACAGACAGGTGGGTAACAAAGTAATAAGGGATAACTGGGTTAATAGATAATGGGGATGACAATTGTTCCTTACAGAGACTTAATGAAGTTGTGCTAGCTAGTTGCTTGGACATTTCTAAAGGTCTGGAGAGGTAGCCAAGATGTAAGGACCACTGGCTGTTCTTAATAGGAATAGAATGTCCTCTACAATAAAATGCCATCCTCAGCATGACTGCAATATTCATTATTATAATAAGTGCTTGTAAACTAAAGTCACTCTGATTATGGCTTAAAAAAAATCCAAGGCCAGGAAATGTCAACACAGGCAGAGGTGCTGCCCATAACCAGACAGCTGCAGAAGAGTATTTCTTCTTTAGGAAACGTGATTCTCTTCATCTGGTTAGAGATCATAACTTTGTCACTCCTCCTGAGAACTTACGAAGGTGTTAATTATTTTTTTAATTTGTCATGTGTTCAGAAAGCTTTATCAAGCCAATATCAATGAGTGTGATACGGGAATGTGACAGCTGTACTATCAAATGTCTTTATTTCCCTTCTTTTGTCTTATTATTCTGCTAGGAATTATTTAAATTTGAATTTGAAACAACACAACCTTGTGGAGCAGGGAATTATTTGAACCTTATGTTAACAGTGGGTTTAAAATCTGACTAGATTGCAGCAAAGAATTTGTGCATGTGCATCATATAATTCATCACTGAGTGTTGTAGCTAGAGGGATTGTGTATGCTTCTAAAATTAAATAATATAGCTCAAGACCAGAAAGATTCATTACGGTTATCTAGTTTGATCTCTTGACTATCATCAGCCATGAAATTTTGCCCAGAGATTTTTAGCATCAGGGAGTCAAGTTAGACTATAGATGGATATCAATTCTATCTCCTAAATCTTCTCTTATTATTTTAATAGTGAAAAGGAAGTTATTAGCCCCATGATCTTCTTTTAGCAACAAATTTAAAATTGTTCTATCATTCAGTTTCCTTTCCCATAATGGATATCATTTGAGACAAGTCTGAACATTTTAAATTTGGGTCTGTATATTCCTCATTGTGGGGGTATTCAGGAACAAGATATCTGCCTCAAGGATCCTGTATAGATGGGATGCCTGTCTTGGATCCCAAAGAAGTACTTGGATGAAGTGCTCCCTACGGCAGCTTGGGCAGAGTCTGCTGCTCCAGAAGACAGAGGTTCACACAGCTCCTGAGTTCCCAGAGAAAACGTTCATGGATCGTTCTGTGATTTTATGAGGTCACTTCTTCATCACAGGCTGCGATTCAATGTGCTGCAGCTCCAGTGACAGCATGTTTTCAAAGTCAGTCTGCTTTCTTTAGGCACTTTAAAAACAGAACGCTATTGCACATGTGTATGTTAGAAAAGTATGACCTTAGCTTCTCACATTTTATTCTCTAACAGACTGAAGTGAACTTTTTCTGACTGTTACAAGGTTTAATAGGCTCACATTTCCAAAAACTGGAATTATAGTAGGTCCCTGCAGACCAATACACAGTGTGACCCTTCATTGCTAGAGCTCTGCTTCCTGGGCAGGAAAGGAGGGCCTTACCCTGTCTATCCCTGCTCCAGCTCCAGGATCACTGCAGGAGAATGAACCGCTGTGGTCATTTGGTTGACTTTTTCCTATTGTATATCCCAGGCAGGCTGTCATGCCTGGAGAAGATAGATCTACCTCGTTCTGCGAAAGGTCCTGAAACAACATGCTGCAACAATCTGCCCTGCCAAAACCTTCTCCACTGCCAGTCTTGTCTTACTTCTCAGCTTACTGGTGGTTACATGTTTATGGATGCCAAACATTCTCCTTTGCATTCAATGGATCACAGCTTTTCCAGGCAGCCGGTTTTTAATGTGAGAGTTTCGGTCCTTTGGGCTTTTGTAGAAATGACAATTTATCTTAATGGCATAAGTCCAATAATGTATAGAGAAAGTGTTTTATGTACCGGGGCTATCTGACTTGGCTCCTTAAACAGAGTTCACAGCAGAAGAATAGATGCTTCCTTGATCCTCAATTCTTCTGCTCCTTTAGACAGACTAGTTTAAGCCTGCTTCACAAATCTCCTATATATCCAGTCGGTTTCGCCCCTGACTATCCATTTCGGCAGGCAAATGAGTATTTCTTGTTTAATTTCCAAGCAATTTGATTTTCACCTATCCATAAAATGGTAGTTGTTGGGAATACAGGTTTTGTTAAGCACATAAACCTTAATGCATCACATATTATATAATTATTTTACATTAACATAAAAGTTGAAATTAAGAAGCACTCATGATTAGGAATTCATTGTATGCAATCTTGGTCTCACTGCATATTTAGGAGGGATGAGCATACAGATAAATGCACTTGGCTTCTTGCTCATAAGAAAGTGTTAAACATGTTTCCTTACCCATGAAAAATGTCCAGGTTTAGTTCAGAGTGACTGTTTTATTTATCCTGAAAAGTACCTATGCTGGGGGATTGGTAAAGTTATGATACTCTCTGTGCATCCATTGAAGTGCCTGGGGATTCTTACAGTTGAAAGGCACAATATAAATTTAAGATATTATTAGTATTATTTCTGCTAATAATAATAATTCAACCCCAGAATAATATTTATGGCTGAGTTATTATAATCCCCTAAACAAATGGTTTTATGCAGAAGCAGAACTGCTGACACAAGCCTCCTGTAACAAGACAATGCCGGCAGGCATTACTGTAACTCAAGCAAGGGCCAGTCAAAATGATACAGCCATTGTGTTGATGTGTTGTATATGGTTGTAAGTATTGGTGCCATCTGTGTCATAAACTACTCCCTGGAAGTAAAAACCCTGACAGATAATGGAAACGAATCAGCATTTTCTCTTTAATCAGAATGTTTTGTAAGCCTGACCATACAGTCTCAATATTCAGTAAGGAATATTTTCAGTGCCCTCCCCCTCAAAAAAAGAAAAGTTTCAGTGAGGTTATGTCCTCTGTTTAATAAAGTTGGCAAGCGTTATTTTCTCACACCTTCTGAAGTTCTGCATGAGATACCACTTTAGTGGAGAGTGACAATTATGCAGGAATAGCAGGCTGTTTCCTCTTACTAGCCCTGATTGCTGCATGATGGCAACGCTGGAAAGCTGTTCTGGGGCTGAAGTCCCAATCTGTAAGTCCAGCAGGGACTCAAAGCAGACTCACTTGGCGGGGGGGCGGGGGAAGAAGAGGGGGTGGTTCTATAGACATACGTGTTACATATTCCCTTTGGCTTATGGGAGTAGAAAGGTTTGGGGTTTAACTTGGCGATGCCTTGAGAGTTTTTAAGCTCTCTCAAATAATTGCAATACATCTAAACAACAGACAATAGATATCCTCAGTTAAAGTTCAACAATCAGGACGTGGAGCATTTTATTATCTGACAATTAAACTCAGCTGCTGGAAGTTTTGGAAATGGATGTCTTAAGTGAAAACCCACCCTAGGTCAAAATATGTCCTAGCCTGCATGGAGAAATCTAGAAACATTACACTTCCTGGCTTCCTCACAGTCCTAGTTTTGCTAAGACTGCTCTTTTTTTTGGCTTACAAAAATTCATGTTTCATAAATAAGGCTATTCTGGAAAATAATCTTAAAACTGGTTTTCATTACATCATCTCTCCATAAGCTTTAGATTTTTGCTTTGTCAGAAAAGTTAATTTGTCTCTTTCTTTTCAAAACCCAGATTTCCTTGCAAGGTTAAAGGTACACATCAATACATTTACCAAGATTTTGGAAGCAAACAGAAGTAAGTTCTTTTTCTATCATGCTCATTAACAATGTGAACTTCCCTGACAATTTATGCAAAAGACTTTCATTAAAAAGACAATGAACTTTTGCTTTTATCATATATTTCTTCCTCTGTTTTTTTCTCAGCACCCCTACCAAATATATTTCCCAAAGCCTCCCTAGTGTTCTGAAGTTATACTGTTTTTTGTATATGTGCAAAAAACCAAAATGTTTTAATTACAGCTAAAGGACACAAAATTAATTTAGTCTCCAGCATGTATTACCATGTGCCAGAAGAGCATTTTTCAAATGTAAGGTCTGCCTGAGAGATCGTATTTGTTTCTTTCCAATAGATACAGTTAGAATAAACACCAAACTTTCAGATTCAGAAGTCATTCTTCATTTTAGTACAAGGGCACTGCGTTGGTCAAGTAATAAGATGCAAATTTCTCAGCATCATGCCTCTGCCTTTAAGAACTGTATTTGAGCCAGCTGCAGCTGGATTCATCCGTCAGCAGCATGTAGATGAATACAGGTCTGTCATCAACAGTGTACCTCTTAAAGACCTGTGGCATGAGTTACTGGTACAGAGAAGAGAGCTGTATCAATGAAGGCTGCAAAGTTATTACTTCTTGGCTAGGATGTTCGTTCTAAAAGGAAGTGTGATATGAGACTTTCCCTGCAGAATTTATTAGGAGGCTTTTCATCAAAATTTGGAAGTTTGGAGTTAGAAAAGTCTTACCAAGTGAGTGGATGACAATAAATGCCTCAGACATACACACATAAGAGAGATCCAGATTTAAATATTATCAGGCCAGTTAGTAATAAATACAACACCAAAAAAATACACTTAAAACCCCAGATGGTGGTAAAGGGCAAAATGGAATTGAAAACATTTTTATTCTTATCAGTAGGGCGCATGTGAGCAAGAGGTAACTGTGGTACTACTCCATACACCAAATACAGAAAGAAGAGTGACACTAGAACCCGTTTGGGCACAGGACATGGGAAAGATTGGCAAGATTTGTAAAGTCTCACAAACCCAGGGTGTACCTGCACATGTGCAGATGCATGTGTAAAACTAATTTACGGCACTGACTTTGAGATGGAAGTTAAAGCAAGATTAAAAGTCTGACTGAGGAAATGGTGTGATCACAGATTGTCTTGTCTTCGCTTTTTCTGCAAGCATCCTTCTGACTCTGCTATCTACTGTACCAAAGTAAAGAGGCTGCTTGTTAGAACTACATGAGATGTAGTTTCTTCTCTTAAATCATCCACACAAAAAACCCTACCTGCCCTTACTTTCCAAACAGAATATGGATTGGTTATTTGTGCCTACACTTCAAATTTCTCCTCCTACAATCTTTTTTTAATGGAAGTGAAGGTAGAAAAACTGCCAAATAAGCTGTGTTGTCCTCCCCTTATTTTGCTGTAAGTGCAAAGCCATTATAGCTTTCCTGTTATCTCAGCAATATGTTGCCTTTCTATTCCTTGTAAAAGCTGTGTGTTTGACTTACACTGTGGGAGAGAAGGGGGGGAAAAAGGTAGTTTTACAGGGTATATTTTCTGTACGGGCAGGCCAAACTGCTGTGATAATGGATGAGCTAGTCAAGTGTTCCCTCGGTCTCTGCCCATTGCAAAGTGAAAATCTAAATTGCAGTTCTCTCCTGATTCCCTGTGGAAGGTGATATCCATCTGGAAGATTTGGCTTCGGAGAGCAGGAGAGTTCATAAAGTTCATATTAAATGAAGATCTGACTTGCTGTTCAAATTGACTTGATGGTATAACCTACTCCATTTTCAGCTTGAGTTTTTGCTTCAGGGATGCTAATTATTTTCAGAATAATTTCTAATAGCATCTAATATTGATACAGGTAGCTGTTTAAACTTTGTTCATCCTTTAACTGCTACTGCATTGTTTAGTTTGCGGTCCTGAAAAATAGTGGGTAAGGGTTAGCATGGGCTACTCAAAGATGTATAGGGAGAATTCAGGCTGTTTGTGTTACAACTGATTTTCTAAAATTAGTGGAAGTGTTCCTCCAGTGGTCACCCCAAGAGTCCAATGACAAATTTTCAGTTAGCCTGGCAGCATTGTCAATGCCCATGATCCGCAGCATGGCCGTGGAACCGTAATATCACTGCGGCCTTTGATAATTGACATACCTCTTTATAAACCTGGCATAGAGAGCAGCGACATTTAGAGTTGAGAAATTGAGGCATGTGGATGAAGAGCAAGTGACTTGCTCCAAGTCATAAATAGGGGAAACTTCTTAGCCACAAAGCAGCTTAATATGGACAGCTTCATAACCACAGGATTCTTTGCCTTTCCCTTGCACTCCAGAACACAGAAAAGACTCTACCTTGTCATTAGGTATTGGAGCTGTCACTAGTATTGGCCATGCCCCTCCAACACCTGTTCTTGCTCCAGATCTGGTGCCCACACCATGAAACTGCAGATTCAGTCCTATTGAAGCCACGTGCATGGATCACCTGGAAAATCCTAATTTCCTGCCTTTTCCCCTGCATAAAGCCCTGTATCGTACCTGCTTGGAAACCTCTGCATGCTTCTTCAAGAGATGATATTCTGCCCTGCGAGTTGGGTGGACTTACTGATCTGATCTTTTTGCTCTCTAACTTGTCTGACCCTGCTCTAAGGACTATATGATTAATGCTCTCTGATGTCACATATTTTCATTAAATCCAAAACCAAACTCGCCTTAAATTCCCTTCTGTATATTAGACGCAAGAACAACTTTCAAGAGACATCATCTTGAAGGAGGAGAAGGGGGATTACAGGGGAGAATGCAGATGACTGTGGTCTATTAAACTGATTTGTAGCAGAGTTATGACAGCGAATCTCCTTCTGCACTTTCTGTACATTTTGAGGAGGATCGTTCTGTGGTTGAAACAGAACAGGCACAGGTCAGTAGTTTTTAGGAACGGAAGCCCTGCCTTTGTAAATGATCATCCCTATAGCAATCTCCTGTGTTTAAATAGAACAACTTGTAGCCAGTGGGAGATTTATAACATACTCTAGGCCAAACAGTGACCCGTGAAGGATGCTCTGTCTTGCTTTAATTTGGCATCCAACCAAGCTGTGTCTGCACTCTTACAGAGAAACCTGCAACCCAGTCTTTGTGTGCATGCTTGAATGTGTGTGAGCACACACTGAGCTAATTGCTAGTGCTAAGCATCACTTGAGACTGAAATATCTGTGTCTGTATGACGATACATGAGTGTCTGAAAGATGTCAGATCCCTAATCAAATGTCTTTTGCCTTGGGGCCTGCCAGTAACATCTCTGCAGTATTACTCATTCTGGCAGGCAGTTTCCAGAAGCTCAGAAATGCAGGAGGCTCTGAAAAATTAGGAGATGAAGAAACACCTCTTTCATCCAAAGAAGCAGTATCAGGATCACTATTGTTCTGGCATGCTTTGGACAGCTTTCAGCAAATACCCCCATAAGAAGGCTAGTCCCTCAGCCGTTGAAAATCAGTAAGGATCACCTTCTTTCCACCAGGGCATGATGCTGTGCTTGTTATGATGAAAAACAATGTTTCTTTATGTAGAAGGAGGTCTCTTTATGTTCTGACAAGTAAAATGTGCCTTAATACTGCAGGCAGTGTTTAGGAGGAAAAAAAACTGAAGTAAAAACACAGGTTTTATATATATGCCCTTGAAGAATTTTTTTTTAGCCTGTGTTATCACACCATGCTTTTATACTGCAGCTTAATATACACATGAGGAATTTCAGGGCTGTTGAGCATGCAGATTTTCCTAGGGGATGAGCACAAGGTTATTTAGCACAGGTGTTTCTGTAATTGTACAACACTCCCTATTCATATGCCCACAAGCTCTTATTCCCTTGTGAATGATGCTGTTGTCTAGCATTAGAGCACCAGGTTCTAATAAAAACCACAAATAATATTGCTTTACAGTGACCCCTTCTGTGAGTCATCTTTCATTTCATGAATCTCATGCATCTCAGGGAGTGGGTGCTTTTGTGGTAAATATTATTCATTTAAGCAAGTGTGTGTGCATGGTTTTCCCTCAGATGTTGTTTTAGACAATAACATAGTTCACACACCCGGTTGAATGTACTATGCAGAACATGACAAAAGAGAGAGAATCCCCTTGATTCATACGCTGCATGTTATTACAGAAATGGTCAGGTTGCTCCCCATATTTGGCTACCACAACCTACATCGGGCATATCTCCACTGAAATGAATAACGTTGTGCTCAAGATACTTAAAGAAGCTGGAGACCACGGTTGTGTGATTATCTCTATTGTTGCCATGCACATTCCATTCCAGAAAAGCTGTGTGTCCTGTTACCCACTGCATTCAGCATATACATCTACCATGTCTGCAAATCTGATATTTGTATGCGTAAATGAGCAGCAGGGGATAGCCTGTGGGATTCCTGCCCCCCCCCCCCCGACATCTGCTAAATCTCTTGACTACTCTAGCCCAGAGACTGTAGCAAAAGGGACACAAAAATCACTGGTTTATGGTAGTCTGGCTTTTATTTTATTTTACAAAATCACATGTTTGTAGTGGTCATTGTTTTAGGGGCTGTGATTAAACAAGATGATATGAATTATTCTGATTTTTTCCTCTTTAACTTATGCCAAGCACATGGGAATTCATGAGGCATCAACAGGAGCTGGCTGTGCTCAGCATCTCTGATAATCATCCCAAGAAGCTGGAGCTACAGTTACTCAGCTGGTCAATGTTCTGGTACTTGCTGCTGCTTGGTACATATTTTTATAGAATGGTATCATCTATTATTAATTTCAAATTTAAAAATACACAGAAATGCAGCAGAGAGCTGCCTTTGTTGCTTTTCGATTCTTTTATATTGTTCCTATGTAGCTTGGATTCAGTTGCCTGAGTAAACACCAGGTTCTGTAATGAAAAGATTAGTTCTCCCCTGCTCTGCTATAGAAGGTCCCCCCTGATTTTGGATCCCAGCAGCCCTACTTAATTACTAATTAGTGTTCTTTCTGTTTCTTCCCATGTCAGTTGTGTCTGGTAGCGAAGATTGCTTAGCAAGTTGACTTAGCACCTTTGCTAATTGCTCAATAGTGCTGTGCTTTGTTGGTTTTTTTTCCAAGGCTTTTGAAACACATTAGTTTCAGTAACCCTTTCAGAAGCACTGCTTCTATTATTGATAATATTCTTGGTTGCAAGAGAAAGAAGTTTGCAGCCTTTGTTTTGTGGTATAAAGCAAAATGTGTATTTTTTTACCATGCACTGAAGACCAACTGAGGCTGCAAGCTGTAAAGGCAAAATCGAAGGGGCAAAGCTATACAAGATAGCAGGGGTTGGCAGTGGAGGGTCGAAAGCAGTCTGGAGTGTGACTTGGGAAAACAGAATCAAAAGTGACCTTCCTTTAAGAAAGAATTTGCAATTTGGCTCACTAGCTGTACTGGGAAGTTTCCTAATCCAACATAGTTGTATGGCGGCAGCACTTTAAAAACATATTGTCTGGGTCACAATTCCCCAAGGCCCTCCCAATGTATGCCTGAGATCTTGCCCGTAAAGACGTAAGTCAGTTTTAATGCAGACTGGTTCGCTAATCGTGGTATTTACATGAATGCCGCCTTCTTGCTATTACCCATCCAACTACAAACACCAATGAAAAAAAAAAAACACACCTATAACTGTGCTAGTAAATATTGGAAAGAATAAAAATCTGAAAGCAAACTTAAAGATCTAGATCTGAAAGAGTATAGAAAGGGATGGGGAATGCATAATAGAACAATAGAAATGGTTCATCTTGCTACCCTGCTGATGCTTTTATTACATTACCTCATATGCATATGCCTTTCAAGATGCTAGTTGCTGCTCTTCTGGGATCCACAAACTTCCAACTGCTGCCACAGCTGTAAGCCCTTACTTGTATCCTACACTATTTTTTCTGAGTTAGCAAGAAGAGCCCAGAGGAGCAGGAAATCTGTAATCATGAATGTTGGTAACTGAGGAGCAATCATAGAAGAAGGAAAATTTCACACAGGTTTTCATGAAAAAAGAAAACTGTTTTTCAGTTTTCTTTTCCTGCACACAAGAAAACAGTCACTGCTTTACCACTTCACTTCTCACTCCTGAATCCATTGCTGGCCTGCAGGTCCCATCTTTTTGCAGGCAGAGGCCAAAGAGGGAGACAGCAGCAGGGTCAGACGGCCCCTTTTGGTAGCAGCCTGCTGGCTGCCCTGCATGCAGAAAGAGTACTGCCTCCCTGCTCTGCCTGAACAGGCAGGAGGAGCCAGGCAGACACCAAGCAGGGCAAAGCCCCTAATGGGGTGCAGCTGAGAGTGCTAACAGCTCTGATGAGAGACCCCTGCCCTTCTTCAGGGATGGGGAGTGCTCAGTAGCCAAGGGTGATGGAGCTACTGCACAACAGCAGCTTCTGAGCTGGATTCCCTTCCTCTGAGCTACTACTACTACTGCACTCTGCTCAGGCTTTGTACTGTGTGGGGTTGCACTCCTTATGTTTGACGGCTAATTTTTGTCATAGTTTTAGGTGAAAGGTAGAGCTTTCCTCCGTGCAAAGCCCCGCTGAGTGAAGGGGTGAGGGCATTTTGTTCCAGTCGGTGCTGCTCTCAGTTAGAAAAAGGCAGGCTCTGGACAGAATGGGGCATTGCATCTCTCCAGGTAATGCTAGCAGCTGCGGAAGAGGAATTACAAAAGGCCATACCACTGTGCAGGGTTGAACTGGGGAGGAAGGCAGAAAAGTGTGCTTATAATGATCTGAAATTTAGTGGAGCAGTTTGCAAGATGAGGCAAGGTGGGGAAAAAAATGGGAAGTTGAAAATAGTTGCTGGAACACAAAGGAAAGAAATCTATGTTCAGAAACAAAATGATAGTCTGGAAAATGGAAAAAGTTTTAACAGAAGGTTTTGTAATGTCAGGGGAAGTTACGTTTGAAAGCAATTTTTCTGAACTGATCAGAACTCTCTGAATTTGCAGAGCTGTCACCTTCAGAAGAACTCAATTCGCTGCAATTAAATGACCTGAAGAATAGAGTAGTACGTGAAGTCAATTGCATTTCTGAAGAGTGATGCTGAAACGAGGAGCCCAGACTCTGTCAGCAAGTATAGAATAAAATGAATGGGACCTGAAGATGTTGTACGACAAGAAGGTGAATTTGTGAAAGTAACTAAAATAGAAAGCCTCAGCTGAAAAGGCCTGTGTAAGACTGCATCCTAATCAGAAGAGTCTTTGATATGATTATTCAAATCAAAGAGCTCTTCTGTTAAGTATGCCTTTATCAAAATATCCATCAGAAATATTGTCCTGTAATGTTTAAGCTCTGGGCAAGTGCTGAAATGGTAAGCATGAAAGTACTTCAAGGGAACAAAGCAGAGTGCTTCTAGATGCAGGATGACAGCCAGGCATTTCACATGCAATGGAAAGCTCTCCTGCATTCTGTAGTGCTGTCTTTAGCAGCCTCCAAGTACAGTCAGTATAGACAGATACCACGTATGGCTGGCTACCCTGCGAATATGAATACAGGCACACTCAACACACAGGCAGCTTCTATTGCTTTCTTCTTCAGCCTATACTTAGGACTCTGTAGTCCTACAGAGTTTTAAAAGCCAGGCATTCAAAGCAAATCAATTTTAAAAGTGCACAGCAGTCCCAAGAGATCAGAACAGGCCATTTATCTGTCACTGTGAATATCCAAGGGTGTCCCTTTTTGAAACTGCCATTTCAGAAGGATCACAAAGGAGAGAAAGCCAGGAGACCAAACCAATCTCCATTTCACTTTGCAATGATGGTGCTTCCAATCCTTGGGTTTCAGATGCACGGTGGGGTAGGCCGACCTCGGGCTCTTCCTTGCTGCTGCTTTTTTTTTTTTTTTTTTTTTTCCTTTCTGGGGATGGACAGAGAAGGGATTACATTATATTAGGCCAGAAAGTGAGTGGTCAGGAGAAGTGTCAAGCTATCTCCTAACTACCCCTTCCGCTGGGAAGGTATCATAATACCCAGCTCTGCTTACCCTGCTGTCCCAGGACTTGCCCTGGGTAGGTCTCTAAGGAGCACAGACAGAGTTTTGGGGCTGGGGCATCCCCAAGAAGGGTATCAGGCAGGTATCCCCATGGCACAAGCCCGTGTTGCCCGGCAGCGTGTGAAGGGGAATGCAGAACCGCAGCACCATGGTCTCTGTTTTTGCATTTTTCTAATCTAAAATCCTCCCACATGTTTCCACCGCAGGAACCTCGCTTTGGAGCTGAGATGCTGCAGGGACTAAGCTTTGCTAATCCGTCAGTGTATTGTTTTGTTGTGGTGAGCATGAACATAAAGGGACATTTGGGGATTGCTGGCTGGATGCTGTATGACGGAGAGTTAACAGGGAGTGCTGCTTGGAGAAGACCTTTTGGCTGGGTTGTGAAAATGTATGTTTATGCAAACAGATATGGACAGTGCAAGAAAAATCAGAGGTGCTTTTTCGAAACTGTAGCCCCCTAATGGGGTTATGATATCCCTACACTCAATAATCCTGTGGGTTTTTTTTTTCACTTTTCCATCTCCACAAAAGACTTGACATATATTTTTTTCACAATTATTGTGCCACATGCAAAGTTTTTATCTTCATTTGCCCGAACATCAGCCATTGGTTTCCAATTACTTGGGTAATAAGCAGAATGGTGTTTTCCAAGAAAGTATATATTTTTACCCTTCTGAAACCAATGGGGTTTGACCAGGGACTGTTTGAACAATATTTTATGATTTCAGTGAATTGGCAGAGTTACTTTTCTAATAGCCTGTATCAGTCAGGCTTATGAGAAACACTTCTGCAATCACTTCCTAAACTTATTGGTCAGGAATGAGATGTTTAAGTGGCAGTGCTACTTTCAAGTCTGTTTCATGCTGTCTCTCAGGTTTGGCATAGCTAAGTTCAGATATGCACTTAGGAGAATGTCAATGTGAATAAAAAGTGGGAGAGTGGATTCCTAATCCTTAGCATGCTCCAGAAACACAACCCATCTATTTTGGGTTTTTTTGTAGGTTTTGTTACGTTTGACCATGAAGTTTAGACTTGCAGGAGGGATCTGGAGGGACACCAGCCTGAGGTCAAGCAGTGCAATGACACATTTTGTGTGTGTTTGTTGCTATATTTTTTAACAGTCTTCAAGGGGTGCTATGATTCCACAAATCTTGTACCTGTTATAAATGAGCTGTCTGCCACCGTCTTCCAGCATCAGCTTCAATATTCTCAGTAACATCAGCTTCCACACCTGCTTTGGTAAGACACCACCTGCCTAAATGCCTGTCTCATCACTTTAATCATTAGTCTCCTTTCTGACATGTTACTAACCTTATAAACAAGAGGAGTTAGAGACGTGCACATGCCTGCAGGGCTATGACCTTATTGGCATCATGGAGACGTGGTGGGATGGCTCCTATGATTGGGGTGTTGGGATGCAGGGATACAGGCTTTTTAGGAAGGACAGGCAGGGGAGATGAGGAGGGGGTGTCGCCCGCTATGTCAATGACCAGCTGGAGTGCATGGAGCTCTGCCTGGGGATGGATGAGGAGCTGACCGAGAGCTTGTGGGTCAGATTTAAAGGGAAGGCAGGGACAGGTGACATTACAGTAGGGGTCTGCTACAGGCCACCTGACCAGGAAGACTGAGCAGATGAGACCTTCTATAGACAGATAGGAGCAGCCTCACACTCACAAGTCCCCTCATGGGGGACTTCAACCACCCTGACATCTGTTGGAGGGACAACACGGCAGGTCATAAGCAATCCGGGAGGTTCCTGGAATGCGTCGATGATAATTTCCTTCTCCAAGTGGTAGAGGAGCCAACAAGGAAAGGTGCTATGCTGGACCTTTTTCTTATCAATAAGGAGGGGCAGGTGGGGAATGTGAAGCTCAAGGGCAGCCTGGGCTGCAGTGACCACGAAATGGTGGAGTTCAAGATCCTTAGGGCAC
>NW_008825208.1:3234965-3235265 GCF_000699105.1 Pygoscelis adeliae
GGTACTGGTGGATGAAAAGCTGGACATGAGCCAGCAATGTGCGCTCGCAGCCCAGAAGGCCAAGCGTATCCTGGGCTGCATCCAAAGAAGCGTGGCCAGCAGGTCGAGGGAGCTGATTCTGCCCTTCTACTCTGCTCTGGTGAGACCCCACCTGGAGTACTGCGTCCAGCTCTGGAGCCCTCAGCACAAGAAACACACGGACCTGTTGGAGCGGGTCCAGAAGAGGGCCACGAAAATGATCAGGGGGATGGAACACCTCTCCTATGAAGAAAGGCTGAGAGAGTTGGGGTTGTTCAGCCT
>NW_008825208.1:3235306-3241012 GCF_000699105.1 Pygoscelis adeliae
ACTCTTTAGCAGGGCCTGTTGCAACAGGACAAGGGGGAATGGCTTTAAACGGAAGGGGGGTAGATTCAGACTAGATATAAGGAAGAAATTTTTTACGCTGAGGGTGGTGAAACACTGGCACAGGTTGCCCAGAGAGGTGGTGGATGCCCCATCCCTGGAAACATTCCAGGTCAGGTTGGACGGGGCTCTGAGCAACCTGATCTAGTTGAAGATGTCCCTGCCCACGGCAGGGGGGTTGGACTAGATGACCTTTAAAGGTCCCTTCCAACCCAAACTATGCTATGATTCTATGATTATTCATCTCTGACTTCTAAAGGTGATCATCTGAGGCTTGTTCTCCTTTCAGCTGGTATAAAACCACTTCAAACAGAATCTCTGGGTGCAAGGCATTAGGTAAATAAGTTTCATGTAGTTGTTTCATTTTAGTGGTTAAATAAATGTGCCTGTGCAGGCTGGAAAGCTTTTATGATTGTTTTTGAGTAGAATGGAAGCTGGAGTAGACTGCAAGCCGAGAAGAACGTTTTATAGGGTACTTCTACCCCACCTCCTGCTTTCCATTGTTTCTACATGCCAACAGGTCTCAGATCATCTGAAAAGTCAAATGCAATTTCACACATGCAGCCATGTAATAGCAAGATTTGAGGTACCTATACAGGTACACTTACTCCACTTACTTTAACTTAGAGACAAAAATCAAAACATCCTCGAGGTGCAGGCAGCAACTCTGTTATATTATGCTATAGAAGCAATCTTACAGTTCTGACCACAGATATGTAAAGGTCTCACCCTGCTGGAAATAATTTGGGTTTGTGTTTTACATCTTTTTTCCTTTTTTTATCTTCCTTTTTCCTTTTTGTATGACTAAGATGAGCACATGGAAGGTAACAAAGAGAACTGACCTTGTCTAACTCATTGTCCCCGAGATTTTCTTACACCATATGATGCTTTCCCAGTGTAACAATAAAAAACCTTCAGCACTTTAGCACCCTGTTGTTTTTCCTTCATACTGCTGCTGTCGACATCTGCATGGCAAGAACAAGATACTGACAGTCAGTCAGTCTCTCCCCATAGCTGGGTTTGCTTTTCACATTGCCAGTGTCATGAGACCACTCCTGTCTTTCTAGAGTACATCCCTACAGTTTCCCTGGCCTTAGTAGCTATTGCTTCTTGATAATCCTTTGCCTATTTTTTCCTCTTAAAAGTTCACCTCATTTCATATAGTCATAAATCATATTAATTTCCCATTCCACTTTGTCCACTATATTTACATCCTTGCAATTTTTTTAAATTATATCCAGATTTTTAGTCTTTTTTCATAAGTCAGACGTTTGGTTTCCTTAATTATATCTGAGAACTCTCCCCTAGCTTATCCAAGCTCTGGACATGAGGACAATTCCAGAACAATTCCATGACATCCCCTTCTAATCCCTAGTACCAGGGATTAGTACCAGGGCACTACATTGCTTCAAATCTAACTTGCTATCCCTGTCATTTTGGGTGCACACTATCCTAAAACTTTGCAACAATACTCCTGAGCAGCCTGACCTAACTCTGAAGATAGCCTTGCTTTGAGTGAGAGGCTGGACTATAGAGATCTCCACAAGTCCCTTCCAAACCAAGTATCTGTCGTATTACAGTATGGACAGTCAGAGAAAAGGGCCTCTAACTGAACAGAACATGTGTCTAAAGCATAAAACCAGTTTTGGACAAGTCAAATAATGTGTTTATTCATTGCTTTCAGAGTCCCTTGGGGCAGGGGGGGATGCATTTAAGATATGAAGTTGTGTGGAGCTATTTACAGCATAACAAGCATAGATCATTTGCTAAATAGAGAAACAGTCATCATGCTTTTTTCAGTTTTGAAGCAGTGCTGTGACTGTAAGATAGATGAAATACAATGTTGGGAACTCCTGAAACCAATTATGGTAGATGATTGTAACACTGCATCCTCAGATATGCCTAATTTGCTCTTACTGCTGTAACTAATGAGGTAGATAAGAAAATAATGTCCATATGCGCATGTGAACATATGTTTTTATTTAGTAGCAACAGCAGAAATCATGATACTGGCTAATGAAATAAAAGACATACCTGATAACAATGATGTCATGAAGAACACAAAAGTGTGAAACACCTCTTTCCTAGGCAGCAGGAGGAGTCCAGGAAAAGATAGTGCAAAACTCTAAGCAACAAGAGGGTTCATGTAGGAAAAAAAAATCTCTGGTAAATGCTGGTGGTTCCCTGTGTTCAGCTGACTGCTGCAGTCCATCACTGGCCTATCTTCTGTTTATTTTAAACACAGTTCAGGATAACTGTAAGTGGTGGCTGAAATTCGATGAAGTCCAACTCTTCCAGCTACATATTTTCCCTCCCTCCCTTGCACTGTGTCTCCATGCAATTGCAAAGTAAGCTGTTTCAGTGAGATGACCCACTGGAAAATTTTTCATGTTGTAAATATAAAAGATAGTTATTTTTGGTGGATTTGTTTTCCAGCAGGTCAGGTCTGTTGGAGTTGAACATACAGCAATGTGTTTTCTGGACCCAGCACAACAGGGGTGGTATGAGTACATGGAGAACTGCCCTTTGACAAGACGCAGCTTCCGCATCACAACGTGAGATAGGACTGTTGGTGCAAAATGGGTTAGCACGCAATGGTGAGTTAAAATCATAATTACTTCATGTTGATAACAATGTGTTTGGACTCTATCCCATGATGGATGTTTGTCAGACTTCAATTTAAAAGTAGAATTTTTGCTCTTTTTCTGTCATCCAGCCCCTTCCAGTTCTTCATGTACTGCTGTTGTACTATCTGAGGCTTGCCTCCACTAAGGTGTTGGGATACTCATATTATTCAGAACATGATAACTCCCTAAACACTTTCTAGAATTGGCATGAGCACTGAACCCATGCCAGGTAACTCTATTTTATTGCACGTCTTCCACTGGCCTTTCCTCGGAAACTTTCTTATGTCTTGTTTTTCCACACCTGTCTTGTCAGATCTATGATCAGTTAGGATTTGTCCTTAACTTCCACTCCCAAATAGATCGTGTTCTCTTATCCTTTTTAGAAAGGCCTGTTCAGAGGCAGGTGGTACCTATAAAGGAAGGAATTGCATCCTCGATTTCATGTGGCATGCCCTAACACCTCTACTTTCCTGCCTATTATCAACTGGCAGGTGATGCATGCAAAACCACTGTTGCAGAATGAGAGGCTGGTACCTTCAGTCATCTGCCCCAACCCCTCCTTTTACCTCTGGTGGAAGGAGAACATAGGGAAATTATTTCCATTCTTACAAGCTCCCACTGTTTTTCCTCTGTTCTTTCTGCCCACTCTTGCAAGACCACTGTGCACCATACAGATGTCAGCTGAGTTGTCACTGAACAAAACACATCACAGGTTTTATGGGCTGTGCTCCATTTCACAGTGATGGAGAACATGGAAAACCAGGGTTATTTATACTTCCTTGTTCTCCTCCAAGAGACTCGCTTTACAAGCACGTGGGCTTGCTGGGAGGAATAAACTAGGTTTTGATAGCTCTTTGCACTGTGAAATCTCTCATCTACTGCAAACTCTATCCCCTTTGTATGCATAGGTCCAGGTCATGAGCATGGATGGTCACTTGGGTGCCTTATAAACCTGCTTAGAATTTTTCATCTTGAGTTTTATACGGGATGCATTAAGAAGAGTTTTGCATGAGTGAGACTTATTTATACAAGTCTTCCATGCTTTATTAAAGTGCTTCTTTGTTGAAATAATAGAGCACTGTGGAAGAGAAAAAAAGCAAAAATTACAGCCGTGATTTAACCATAAAGACCACAGATATTGGGCATTGCCTAGAACTACCCATGTACATCTGATGGCTTACAAAGATAATTACAAGGTATTCTGGCAGAGCAAATACTAATTCTTTACCACTGAATTCCTCAATTAGGAATTACCCAGAAGAGAAATGAGTTCTCTTTGTACCTTAGGTGAGCAGATGTTTGGCTATTCTTTGACAA
Organism: Pygoscelis adeliae; assembly: GCF_000699105.1. Taxonomy (NCBI): domain Eukaryota; kingdom Metazoa; phylum Chordata; class Aves; order Sphenisciformes; family Spheniscidae; genus Pygoscelis; species Pygoscelis adeliae. Next base: position 3,239,308 of record NW_008825208.1, read on the forward strand.
GGAGATCTTGACAGTTTTAAGTATAGGGCTGGCTGACACTTAGCTCTCTAATTACCTCTCAAATGAGCTTGATCCTGTCTGACTTTCAGATATATAACATAGCATAAACTACAGAAATGGCAGGACTATGAGTAAAAAGGTTTTTTTTTCTCTTGGGAACTTCTTCCATTGCCACCTTTGTAATAAGCCTGATGATCCCGCTAGAAGCACTTAGCCAACTGGGAGAAAAGACATTTTTAGTAAATGAGTTTTTATCCATTTTGAAAGAGTTCCTCTCTTCAGCTGTCTTCAGAAAGCTCAAAAAGAGCGTTATGTTTGCAGTGTTTGCAGTGAAGAATGCAACTATACCATGTTGCTATTGAAAACGGTGACTCCTGGTATTCTATTATTCAGTAATATGCACAGAATATGAATTAAATTTGTTAAAACAGTGGCTCATTTTTGAGAGTGCATAGAAAGCACAACATGACAGAAGAGTGATTTCATAGAACAAGTCTGTATGTTTCCTCTAAAGGTATTATTTTTGGTGGTGGAGAAAAAAGTTATTGCCTTTACTGACATAAAATCTGCTGTAAAAATGAAAAGTAAATCTTTTTCTGCCCACAGGCAGGAATAGGTACCCAATCAGTGGATGTTTCTTTCAGTGACATTGAGTACTTTCTGATGGGGTAAATTTTTTTCTACAACAAAGAAAACATCAAAGCTTCATCTTAAATATAGGTGAAAGTCTATCCCTGAGAGAAGATACAGACCATACTAATGTACAGGGTCTCCAATGCATCTCAATTCCATGCAAGGATATACAATGCTATATTTGCATCTGTGTCTAAGTGTGATTTGTATCATTGCCCATATTAAAAAAGGATCGACTGACCGTTCAGGAACTGGAGTGTGTGTGAAGACCTCTTACCTCCATACCTAGTTCTACAGTTTTGCTGGCTGATCTACAGCAGCTCATTTAACATCTCTGTTTCTTAACACCTAGCTATGAAATGAGGTGACACTTCACATACAACGCCCTTGGTGAAGTAGGTATAAATGCACTTACAATTTAGACATCCTAAAATATTCTGCTCGTTAGACTACTCAAATGACAGAAACCTAGTGTGGGGCAGAAGGCTTGCTTTGAAAGAATCCTAAAACAATTTTGGATCTAATAAAAAAATCAGTAACATTTTCTTTTAAACTGCCAGGAAGATGTGGCAGATCACAGTGATCTGAACAATTTACCCACACATACCTACAATGCAATACAGATGTATTTGTAGCCTGATGCAGTCCTCATGGGTTTGATCAGATCTGATGGCCATTTGAATAGCACAACCCAAAATTATGTTTTGGAGCGACCATGTTTGAATGGATAAGTCTGTTCTATAAACTTAGATGAGTATAATGTCTTTACGCTGACTAGAGGCAAAACATCTTTCAGCAAAATTCTGAGGTATAAGCAGTTAAACTGGTAAATCTGCTTTCATTGAGTGCAGTTGGTTGGACCTGGAGAAATAGCAGTACTTTCCAGCACAGACGTACTAACAGTTTTTCCCCTTGGAGGCCTGCCCAAGGAAGCAGAAATATTGAGTGCCTTACATGTGCACCGGGAGAGAGCTGCAGCTTTATTTGGGTTGGAGTAGGAAGACGTGTTGAACCATCACCCTCTAGGTCTGTTAAAGCATGTGATATTGATGCAGAATGAATGCATAGAAAG
>NW_008825208.1:3241063-3243666 GCF_000699105.1 Pygoscelis adeliae
TGGCTTTGCAGCAAAGTAAAATATTCCTCCAGAAGATCTATTTGCTTCAGAGCAGTCCTGCAAAGGGACGGAGACCTAGCATGTGCCTCTGTGAGAGGAGTTTTGCCTTTTATGGTCATCTGTCTCTCCATGACATCAACCAAGCACATAGCATGCTGCTCTCGCAGCACATACTTCATTTGTGTGTGCCAGAATAGGGGAGATGGTCTGTTCTTGTGGGTGCCTGTTCGATGTCTTCTGCAATGCCATCACAGAGATGAGCAATATGCTGCTTGCCAAGCTGACCTGAGGCCAGACCAGTTTAACATGCTGACATGGGCACCAACGTGCAAGAATGTTTCTTGTGCTCCTAACCACTCCCAGGAAGAGAGCAGCAGCTAATACCCAGAACTTCATTCAATTATTTCAATTATTGGAAAACCAGCGGCAAAAATTTCCAAAGAGAATTGAAGGAATCTTCAAAGAAATCTCCTGTTATTACTCAGATAATCAGGCATTGTTCTATATAAATATTACATATATACACACACATATAAGTGCAAGCACACATACATCTATGTAAATATGATATGCACAAAAAATATTCACTGAATTATAGGTGAACACTGACAGAGTTCAGAATGCATCGTAATGAAAGCATGCTTCTTGTAATCCAGACATTTCACAGAATCATAGAATAGTTTGGGTTGGAAGGGACCTTTAAAGGTCATCTAGTCCAACCCCCCTGCCGTGGGCAGGGACATCTTCAACTAGATCAGGTTGCTCAGAGCCCCATCCAACCTGACCTTGAATGTTTCCAGGGATGGGGCATCCACCACCTCTCTGGGCAACCTGTGCCAGTGTTTCACCACCCTCAGCGTAAAAAATTTCTTCCTTATATCTAGCCTAAATCTACCCCCCTTTAGTTTAAAGCCATTCCCCCTTGTCCTGTCGCAACAGGCCCTGCTAAGAAGTTTATTTGGTTGTATTTAACATTATTTAATGTCAACCGCACATACAAAATCTGAGAGAGGACAGAAGTGCAATGACAAGTTCAGTTTACAAAACTGGCCAGCTTTGCAAAAGGCAGTATTGCAAGCACAAATAAATTAAAAAAATCATATACACAGTAATTACGCAGCAGCCATGCTAGAGCAGCTATAGCTATGCTATAGTACATACTTTGAAATAAATAGGGTGTTTTTCTTTAGAAAGGCACATAGAGTATTGACTTAGACACTTGTTTCCTGAACACATTTGACGATATTTACTTGCGGTTCTGTATGTTCATTTTAGAAGCACCATCTCGGCCTCAGGTTGCAGTCAGGTCATGGTGATCTGAAGAAGGAAAGCAGTTTGTACTCCGCAACTGCAATAGCTCAGAGGGCTACCAGGGAATCACAGACCTTTTAGTGCTCTACAGATGGAGGTATGGTTTGCTGTCAGTTTCCCTCTAGAATTCAATCAGCCTCTCCTTTGCTATACTTTTAGGGCCTTTTGGAGATAATTTTTACTTAAATTTTAAGGCAAGTAAGGGCCCACGTAGTGTGCTCTTCTGCCTAATGCAGATCACAGCTCTTTACCTAATAATTTCTGTACCAGACTCATAACCTTTGTTTGTGCTGCAGCATCTCTCTGGGAGAGGCAGTCTTGATTTCAAAATGTCAAATGATACGCAACTATTTGCTGAGCACTATCATGAGTATGATATGAATTGTGAAATGAACCCTGCTCTTTTAAGTAGGGAACTTGGCATATATCAGCCTCAGCTGAACATATTGTAATGGTCTATTTCTGTATCTGAAAAGTCCAAGGGAAACAACTGGATTGATCAAGCTAGCACAGGAGAATTGGAGAAACAGACTGTGCACAAGATGCTATTTTTTGCTGCCAGTTCCAAGGTCCTAGAAATGGTTGCGTGTATAAACATGTCTGCTTGTCATAGATCACTCCTGTGTAATGAGGCAAGCAGCACATGGTGCTCTAGAAATTTAAAATGTGCCAAGATGAAGGAACTGGCACAAACGTACAAGCACAAAACTAGTCATGCAGAAGATTACCAAACAATACTAACTGGAAACTTAAATATGAACCCTTTTTATTAAAAAAAAAACAAAACAAAACAAAACAAAATTCTGTTTTCTGTTTACTTCATTCTAGCCGTTTGCTACTTTATGAACACAGATTTATGTCAATTACAGTGAATGCTGATAACAGAAGTAATTCCTAAGGGCAGGCTCTTTATACAGGGACTACACTTAGGTGGTGCCACACGCAGAACAAGGCAATTCCTATCACAGGTAGAATTAGCAAAACTAGTAGTAGTAATAATAATAATGATGATGCAATCAAAACAGGCAAGTTTGGCAAACTTTCTTGCTCTGTATTTGAGATAAACTCCAGGTGATGTCTCCATGTCAGAAGATGTAATAACTTTGCTATTCCACAAATGATTCATGATGGTGCTAAACAACCAACCAACGCAGCTGTACTTTTTTATTTGGAGGAAAGACAGCTTGCATCATTAAATTTGGGCCCGTCTTCTCAAAAAGTGAAATAAAATGACGAAAATCTCACTACCACCCTTTCTTCCTCCAAGCATTCATGCCGATGTTCCTCTCTCT
>NW_008825208.1:3243696-3246613 GCF_000699105.1 Pygoscelis adeliae
CTCTTTTCCTTATTTCTGCCACTCTATTATGTCAAACTTGAACTCTTTCTGTCCAAACATCCCATTTCCCTACCTCCAGCCAAGAAAAAGTTGGAGTATGTTCCTCCTCCAGCCAGAGCCCACCACAGACTTTCCTTGCCATGTTCCCATGCAGGTGGGACAAGCCCGCAGCAAAGGCATCACATTGCCCTGGACCTCTGTTGGCCTCAGGCTGCTTGCTGCTCACTCCATAAGATCAAAATGTCATAAAACCGTCCATGTTTTCTTAAGTGTTCCTAGAGGAGTGACCTACTTGACTGTGGTGGACTTTCAATCACTGAAATTTAAATCATGTATTAAAGGTTTTTTCCCCTTGCGATATGCTATGTTTAGTGAAAAGATAATTCAGGGGTCTGAATATATAATCTCTGGGGAAATTCTTGAATGTTTTTATAGCATTTTATTTGACCACTGATTTTTGAAGAGCTGGTCATCCTCAGCAGGTTGTTGCCAAAGTCAATGATGTCAAGTAGCTATAGAGACTTAAAGGAAACTAAAATATGCAAATCACAGTGTTTCCACAGAAACTCCATTTAATAAGGTACATCACTTCAAGGATCTTTGTCTTCACTCCCTTCCAAACTCTTGCAGAAATACATGTTGTGTAGATTCAAAAGGTGTTTCCCAGAGTGAAAGTTGCACGTTTGTCTCTGTTCTGGAGTAGGTGAATTATCTCCCAAAATTGTCCAACTACTTTGCAGCCAAGAATCGTGTACATATGCATGTACAAAAGGCTGCAAGCTTGCTACATGTGTTTGATGTCTTAGCACTTAGCGTTTCTATAGCTCCATCATTTCTAAGCTCTGTACTAATATTTTCCAACCATTAAACAATCATTCCAGATCTGGGCAGGGCTGGGATTTTTTTTTTTTTTCATCTAGAGTCTTTAAACATGCACTTATTCCTCTTAAGATCAGTAGCATAAGTTTTAGTTAAGACTGGACATTTTAGAGCTATTTCATGACAGGGCATTATACATTAGGAAGATGGAGAAAAGCAGTTACGTGGATTTTACAGGCTCAGGGAGTTGTACTGTCTTGATGCAGATTCGGTGAAGATGATTTAGCTTTCAACAGTGACCCCTTCTGGTGTACATGGGGAGATGCTCCATACTGCACACACCGTACTGAAACTGTCATTTCTAATATTAAATACTTTCTTATAAAAATTATTACTTTTTTGATACTTTTCATCTGAGGAGCATAAGTGGAAAAAGGGAGTCTGCCAGAAAGGCCCAGTTTCCTTCCTGACCTTGCTTTATTAAGACATCTCTGAATACTCTTGATTTTTTAAACACTAAGTGTCATTTAACCAAGATCAATGCCTCTTAACAGAGCTGCATTACTTGGAGAATATGAATCGATGTTCAGTCCTGTGCTAAACATAGAAAAGACTATAAGTAGGGGTCTTGGGCAATAACACCTGCCAAACAACTCATTATTTTCTTTCTGAAGGTGAAATACTGACATTTCCATTCTTGTGAATCCGTTCCTCCCATCCTCACTTTTGCTTCTTTCTTTCTGAATTAGAACCCCTAATACCATTTAAAAGTTTAATGGCTCCTTTCAAGACCATTTGATTTTAATGATCTGTGTTGTAGAGCTTTCATTCTCTACTCCTGCTCTGAGATAGTCTTCATTAATTTATCAGGCAGGGGCCTGTACTTTTTAAGCAGAGGGGTTATAATCCCAGTACTGCAATGAAGTTCCAAATAAACATAATATACAACATAGCCAGAAATTAAAATCCTGAGTAGATTCATTGTTGCTGTTGTCTTCATTTTTGCAGACTGCTAGTTTGTCTTCTAGGCATGCCACCATTTCATTTCAGTTGATAAGCCTTTAAAATTTATGCCTTTCTAGATGAAAAATTTGTTGTTTTTTCTGGGGTGGCATGAGATATTCTGTCACATTCCTCTGCAAAGTGACAACGTTTCTTCATCAATACAGCTTTCCTTCCTCAGTGCTGTTCCAGCATTTGGTTCCACTTTTTGCTAGTTTGAGGGGGTTTTTTTGGCAGGGGGTGGAGGGGCTGATCTAATTAGACATGGTTCCGGTGGGAACACTTTATAGTTTGTGAAATTGCAGAGCTCTTTTTCTTCTACACACTGCAATACACTTGTAAAATCATAAAACCTAGCAGGAGCTGCAATCAATTTAGTTTCTCCCTCGCTCTGAAGCTGAAGCAGCGCCACCACGGTCACTCCAGCCAGTGCATATCCAGCCTGCTCCTGCAGACCCATGGGGCACAGTCCACACACCCCCGGGGTGGTTTCTTCCAGGGCTTGGATATCATCAGAAATCACTCCTAATGTCCAAGCAGATTCTCCCTTACTGCTGTTTAACACTGCCACCCTGTCGTCCTGCCCTTCACGGATGCAGAGAACAGGTATTTCCATGGTAATACCTACCTTTAAGTGACTAGAGTTCACCCACCTCAGCTGACTGCAGTCTTCTCATAGCCACCACTGCATCTCAGGCTCGATCTCTGGGGGTGACTATTACAATGTCTCTGGCTGGGAGACAGAGAGCCAGCCAACAGAGTGCAACACAGACGCAGTGAGCACCCCATCGGAGAGATGACTGGAGCCGCTGCCTCCTGTCAGCTACGGTGGGTTGGTCATTACAGAAAGGGCTGCAACAGTCCTTCCCACACAAAGGATGAGTGTTTGTCACTGTCCTTGAACTCTGCTCCTTTCATATTTCTGTCTCTGCCTCTCCTGAGTTGCTGTGGCAAGCCAGGGAGACAATGCAAATTTTCCCGCTTGTTTTTTTTCCCCCTTTCCCCCTGTAGATGTCAGACCCTGTCTCTGAGGTCTAGATGGTTCTTTTTCTGTGACAGCTACAAGCAAAAGCTACAAGCAAAAACTACAAGCACA
>NW_008825208.1:3246784-3258912 GCF_000699105.1 Pygoscelis adeliae
TGCGGGAGGCCAGGACAGTCAGGGAAGCAATGAGCACATCCCAGACAGACGGAGATCTTTTAACTGAGGCTAGGGAGGAAGATGCTAATGGGGAACATTGCATAAGACCCTCAACAGAAGGTGCTGCCATGGCTGAGCCTAAGGTGGGACAGAACTGGGAAAGCTATGATTGGGCCAGAAAAACCTGAAATTATGTGCCTTGAGACAGGTGATGGGACTGGACAGGACAGATGAGAAAGGAAGAGCTCTTGATACTCCTCACCCAAACCCACCAGGCAAACTATGTAAACTGACTGTTCAGGACCCCATTAAGAGCAACTGGTCTGAAGTTAGTGGGAAACAAACTTTCCTCTTTTCTTGCAGCTTTACTGGTATTGGGATGGTTGCTCACTGATTACATTCACTGTGAAAAAGAGGGTGTGAATATGGGAATGACTTGTTCCCTGTTTCTCAGCTACTGCAGGATTTGTTTTTCCCCAGGCTGTTTCAGGACCTAATTCCTCAGCTGGAAAAGAGGAACAGCAGCATCTCCTGAGGATCCTATTAAGAACATCCAGCTGCTGTCAAAAGCTATTACATGGCTTACTCATGCATAAGAGACCCTCATGGGCTCTTTGCCATCCACTGAAGTTTATTTCATGACAAAAGGCATGTGGGATGGTACATGTTTCAAATACTGGGAAATCCTCCTAATGTGTATTCATTTTAATATCATTAGGCCGCGTACTGCTGCCACAAGTTTCCCAAATGGTGAAGTATGCTGACATTTGAAAAGGATGCCCATGCTCCTTGGAACATTAGTGACAATGCTTATAGTACCTCCAGAGCACCAAGAGCTCTGTTTTAAAGTGTGCTTGCTTGTTTTCGAAGTCCACCGGCTTCTAGTTTTAGGATCTCATTCTTTTTTCTCTGTTTTCCTTCAAAAAGGCAGCAGAATGCTTTATTTTTTTACAAAAGGCAGAAAAACAGTTTGAATACAGTCAAAAGCTTGAAACAGTCAAAAATTACAAACTGGATATGATTTGTAATTTTTTTTCTGGGTTTTATTGCTAACTACTAACTAAAATATGAAGATTTCCTTGTTCTGTTTGCTTCTCAAAGTCATTGCATTGGACTGTAAAAACTTTTAATGGAAAATCTCTACAGAACAACCACTGCAAGAGAATTTCGTACTGCAGCATTCTAACAAGCAAAATGCAAAAAGGGGTGACCCCAATTATGCCAATTTGGCTCCAGAGTTAGCTTTCCAAATCCTTTTATTCAGGTTCTTTAACTCTGACAGTGAAGAGCTTTTTATCAAAACCAAACAAAAATTGTATATAAATTAAAAACCAAACAGCATTAATACTGTACAGATTTTTTTTCCACTCTTACATTTCAGTGTTCTGATCCTGCAGTGTGACATAGGTACCCAGAAGCCTACAACAACATTTGGCAGATTAAGGTGAACTGTAAACATGAAAAAATGCTTCTTAAACGTACAGACCCCAAAACTTCCAGTGCCTAGTTCCATGAACACTCAGCCAAATGAGAGGTGAAACACAGGTGACATGATGAAAATATATTTTACCAGCACTTTGTGACTCTTCCCCATACAAAGTAAGCACTGAAATTGTTATGCAGTGAACAGGTTCATAGGTGTTTCCACTTAAAAGAACCCCTCCAAGGAAGACTCAGGCTTAAGACACTACAAGACCTTTTCTCCCTTTTTTGAGTTTTTGCTCTGATTGTTATCAGATGTATTATATTTTTTGCTCTTTGATTTCTTTTTCTGCATCAGTCTGCAGCAGAACATAGTGAACCTGTCAAGAATCCTTCTAGCTGACTGACCAGTCAACGGCAACCAGCAATTTCACAAATGAATCTGTTTAATCAAAGTATCAAAGGTGAAGAAGATACTTAGGGACCTTTGCAGGAAAGGGAGACTGACTTGTCATAGTCAGTCTATTCTTAAGTTCACAAGTTATGCTATTCTTAAGTTCATAAGAGCAGAGTAACTCAGGTCAAGGAGGGAAATCATTGAACAAGAAATAAGTCACTGAAGTGCTTTGCTGAATCAGGTTTTCAGTGTGTACTTAGATGCAGTGGGAATTGTGCATCAGCTGAAGTTTGGGCAGAATGGAAATCTTTTCAAAGTTTATCACATTCTTAACTGATACCCTGAACAAGGGTCATCTCCTGATTTAGTTATTAAGGCCCTGGTCTGCAGGCTGCCAAACCCCAACCCCCCACATAAATTTCCTTTTTAGATGTTTAAAGGGTTTTGGGGGGGGGGGGTGTCCCCCAACAAAAGGTATCTGGCAAAGTTACTAATTTCTTTACCCTCCCTTAATAATATACTTGTCAGTGCTGTTGCACGATTGCATATTTCTTTCTTATAACCCTTCTGCAGGCAGTCTTCTGAATGTTCTCCAGCCAGAAAAGCCCTTTCTCCCCACACCTGCCTGAAATTAGAACTCCAGAGTGCACAAAGGCATGGGTCCCTGCGGCATTGCATCTGCACCCTGACACTACTCCACTGAACCTTGTCAGCTCCATTCGCATCACCTTGTGCAGCTTGGCAGGGGTCGCAGTATGAACCGATAGCATAATAACCATACCTTGGACATGACTTCAGTTTTAATCGGATGCATAGGTAAGACTGAACCCACCTGCCTGCCTGTATAAAACCACAAACTTTCGGATAGGACTATGCCAGAACTTATAAAAGGGACACCATGTTGCTCTTTGACAAACGCTGTCTGTCACACGGAGCCCTTCAGAGAAGAAATCTGTTTCTTCCAAAAAGTCTGAAAGACTATTACCAAATCCAGAACTTCAGAAGCCATAGATTTCTTGCACTATTTTGGCCATGCACTTTCATCTTCATAGCTCTCCCTTGCACTTCTGCAATTTGTATTAACCCCTTCTGAGCTCGGTGATGGAGAACTAACTTTATGCAAGAGGACTGAAGAAGCTCAGCTTGTTGCAACCAGCAAAAAAGGGCTTCAAGCAAGGATGTGATTCTCTCTGAATACAGCAGAGTAAACATTGGGGAAAGATACAGACTATTTAAGCTAACAACTGATGTTGTGAGCTACTACAGCAGTCTGTTTGCAGACTTCTGGAAAAACATTCCTATAGATCTTCATACTCCCTTCACTTTTGGAAATATTTCTTTGTCAGCATGGGGTTAGAAATCATCCCCTCTCCTTTTATTTCTCTCTCTCAAATGGAAGATTTCAGTCCCCTCTGCAGTTTTGCAGCAGGTGGCCAATGCAGAAAATGGAACTGTGGAATTAAGAGAACGATTAAACCAAGTATCCTGCTACTAAGTCATTCTGCGAATCAGATGTGACAATCTTTTTAAACCATGAAATTTTGTAACACATTTATGTCACCAGTGCACACTATCCTACTGCTGCCATGCCTCTGGGAAGCCATACTGACCTTGTGCTCCATACCAAAGTCTTTGTACAACAGAGAGCTACAGGCCGTGCAGCCCGGAGGGAAGTGATCTCCAGAATAACTCACAGCCAGGAGACAACATTGTTTGTGATGGCTCCTGTTGCCCCACCGCAGTACAGGATGGAGCCGGGCATGCAGAGACTCTGAAGTGAGCTGGGTGCTGGATGCAGTGGCCCCGATTGTCCACCTTTCCCTGGTGGTCAGGGGTGAAGGTTGCTCAGCTGTCTTTCTGCCCAGACAGTTCCCCTTTCACATGTGATGTTCCAGGACGGGCACCACATTCCTCTCCAAAAACACACGGTTTAGAAAAGGCTGTGTTACTCATATAACTGCCCATTACTGCTATTGTACCAGCCAATCAAAGATCTCCAAGTACTTTTTAAGTACTCATTCATAGTAGGAACACTATAAGTGCTTCACTTACAGCTGAACTGAGCAGCAACTCTTACAGAAATGGTGCCATACATAGTAACTCCGGTTCTGGCTGACTTCTGGTACCACCAAGTAGTCCTTCAGTCAACAGGGTGGCTTGGGCAGGACTATACTGAAGGAGAGCCACGAGCAGAGCAGTTCCTAGCTCCCTGCGGGGCTGGTAGCATCATGCTACGTTCACTGCTTTCTGTGGCAATGGTAGGGGTGGCTCCTGGGTTCGCCTAGTTAATAATAATACGCACAACAGACAACGTTAAGAACACAAGTATGGATTCACTCACAGGTGTACAATACGTGTCTCAGAGAGAAATGTCACCCTCCTTCTAAGCAAGAACAGTAAGTGTTGAAAAAATAAACCACTTCACTGCTAACAAACTCATTGGAACGGTCCTTAAAACAAATCAAATCTACCATCTCCATCAATGTCTGACTAATTGTTGGACAAGAACTTGTCTTCTTTTTGTATTGTTTCTCTGTAAATGTCCCCTGTCCTTATTTGTTCACTGATTCTTGCTACAGATTATATAATAATACCTAATTTACATATAGATTAAAAATTACCTTGAAACTTATTTACCCCTTGATGAGGAAAGGCGGTGGAACACCATACAGATATATAGGTTCCATTAAGCCCGTGTCGTACTGAATATTAGAACTAAAAATTTTGGGGTTCAGTTTTGCTGGGTCAATATCAAAAACTGGACTTTGGAAAACTGCTGTTTTCATAGCAGTTCAGGTACAAAGTATTATTCCAGATACTAATAGCCACTGCTCAACTGTTGCTATTTGCTTTAGGGTTTAAAAATGATTAGGCTTGCTCTGGTTATCAAAAATTACTCAGTTTGTTCTTGTGCCTCATTGCATTAGCTTCAGCACATTTTACGAAACTTTCCTCTCCCCCTCCCAGTCCCAGACATTGTCAGCCCAATGTGCTTTCAGATCTGGCGCCATGAAAATAGCCCTCCTTCCCTCTGTCTCTCTCTCAACTTTGTCTCCTGACACTGGTTTCTGTATCAGGACACTTCACCTTGATCCCCAGAGGACATTAGTCACTGAGGAGAGATGTAAAAGCCTGCCACAGCCAGTCTCCCAGTAACGTTAATTCAGTAACGACGGCGAATGCTTTTTTCCAAAGACATGCATATGGTTGAACACCCAGCTATCACCATGTCTTCAGTAATGCATTCACTGCACAGTAAACAAGAACTGGAGATGGAAAAATAACATGCAGAGATGTAAATTAATAAAATCTTCCCTTTTTCCTCAGTTTCCTAAGGAAATTATTAAACTTTTCTGTATTAATTTACTGAGGTCTTCATATCTTCTACCATGCATTAAGCTTGATTATTACAAAATATTCAGATCTTTTATCATCTCTGACTGCTTGTTTTCGGTTTAACAAGAATAATAAAGGGAGCAATTGCTGAAAATGAGACAGGCATACATAGTGTTCATAAGCTTACTAATTTTCTTTATGCTCCACATATTACTGAAACTTTGTAGTCAGCTGAAATATGTCTTCGCTGATCTTTTTTCTGTCCTTTCTCAGAAGAGGATGATGCATATTTTCCCTTTCTGAAGAACCTTGCAAGTGGAGCATGAACTTAGTCTTTGTAAATGCATTTTAGGTATTGAAAATAGACTGCCAGGATGCTGCCGGGCAGCAGCTCTGATGGAAAGGGGAGCCTGAGGCCCCAGCTGGGGCATGTGGCAGCAACCTCCTCCTGATAAGGGTCAGCCCTGCTGTCACCAAACACAGGCATCCGCACTGCTTGCTGGCTGATATCTAGTGACACTAAGAACATGGGTTATGCTCAGTTTCAGTATACAGGTGAAGCGCATGTCAGTGGACTTCTAGCCATTTTCACTCCTCTGTAACTTTAGGTCTAGGCTGCGATGGCTAGTGAAAGAAGGGTAGTCATAACCTTCACAAAAACAAAAACTCAGGTTGGAGACATTTGCCTGTCTGATTGCACAGCCCTATAGCCATGGCTGAGCACCCACAGTTCAACATTTAATCCAATATTCACTTTTTTAATGAAACGACACCTCCTTCACAGCTAGATCAGGTGTAGGACATTGGGTTAAAAAAAATTGAATGAGAAAAGACATATTGCCAACCTAAGTGCTCACTATTGTGTTAAAAAGGAGACCTAACCTAAAACTTCAGGAAAAAGCAGCTTTAACAATGTTCCTTGATAAGAATGCCTTTTAAGAGGGGCATATAATGGGTCCTCTAATATGTGTAAAAAGGTAGGTTTAGAGCATCCTTAAACCCCAAGGCATTGACTGAGTCTGTAAGCTTGATGCCCTTGTGCTGATTCTCACCTGGAGCAGTTCACCTCCAACGGCATCATTTGAAACCATTGGACTAAATCAAATAAGGAGAAAGAGGACATGAAAAGGCACATCAGTATCGTGAAATGACTCTGTAGAGGACTCTCGAAGCTCCCAGAGTGGCTGCACTTAGAGCTCACTCGGTACTAATGGGGTGGCTGAAGTAGCATCACTTTTCTGGGAAGGAGTAATGGCAGTGTAGCCCCATCCCTTCCCGGCTCTGAAGACACACACACAGGCGGAGCAGCTCTCACTCGCACTCCCTCCCCGCTTCTCAATCAGCAATTACCTCCTTTCCTGGCTTGTTTTCTCCCCCACCACAGCCTACCCAGGCCTCTGAAATACAGCACCATGCTTGCCACCACGGAACGAGGGGCAACACAGCAGAGAGGAGGGAAGAGGTATTAAACAGCTTTCATTTAAAAAAAAAAATGCTGCTATTTTTGTTATGGTTCACAAACATTGCTGAAAAAAAGGGCAAGTATCTAACACAGAAGACAGGGTGCACAAAAGTGCAGGGTCGTCTATGCTGCATACATTTTTCTTCCTTCTCTGTAAAATGGAAGGTATAATAAAAAAATTGCACCTTTCCCCTTCAACACAGTATTGAAACTTTTAGTTCAGTCAAAAAGATATGTGCAAGGCCAAATCACTAGTTTCATTAAAATCCTTCCACAGAATAGCCTTTTTTTAAAATGAATACAGCCCTTTCACTGTTACTCCTTCACTCCTGTGTTCATTTTGACATACATGATTTAATTTTTTAAGACTGTTCACCGTGGATCCATTGTGAGAGAGATAAGGGACAGGTTTCCTGTAGAAATCACCATTTTCTGCTGCAATAATTTTTCTCAGTTCTCTGATCTCTTTGATTTCGAAAGAAAGGCCACCAGCTTTAATTTTTTCTAAGCTTCTCTTTTCAGTGATTGCAGTTTCATTACATCCTCTACTGTATCTTGCACAATTTGATGGGTGTTGTAAGTACAGGAAGGCCATATATGAGTAAAGAAACTAAAAAGAAAACATGCAAATATGAATAAAATATATCTTGAGTTAGACTTTTTTCTTAAAGAAACCTACAAATGCTTAAGTTGCAATATGATTCTTTGTAGTTATTCCAAAATCCTTGCTTTCCTGAGCTAACTGTATTTTCAAGAATTTATGATGATCTTACATATCCATTTGATTTTTTTCCATTTGATGGTTTTTTTTCCCATCTTGATAACCTTGATATAATTCTGAATATTGGTTTAATCCTCCAACAATCTTCACCCAGACAAAACCCCTCCTTTCACTGGGGCCAACATTCTACCCTTTTTTTTTTTTCATTGAAAGTGTCAGTTTGCTTCCTAAATGATATGACCATACCCATACTTATCTTATAAACACACAGGAAAAAACTTTAATTGGAGGTAAGTGTGCATCCTATGAAAACTATGCGTTCCACTCTGTGTGAGTATGGATGCCTGCATCTTGGAACATCCTCACTGCACTCATAACACTGTGTCATCCTGATAACCATAAAGTATTATGTGCACTGCTCTGGTAGGACTCTGACAAGTCTACTTTGAGTTCACCTGTGATTGGCCTGGCTTTTATAGGGTGACTTGGCACACATATTGTCTAACCCTTAGATATTGGATACAAATAATGGTCTTAACTTCTTTCTTAACAAAAGAAAGAAGTCAGATGTTTAAAAGGCCTGCAAAAAAAACCCCCACATATGTGGGCTATCTGTGGAAGTAAAGTGGATATTGTGAACCTGGTAGGATGAAAAATACAGAAATGAATCTTGAGAATTTGTTTTTCCTTTGTATTTCATGACTGGGTTGCTGCTGTTTACAGCTAGGCGCATACTCACCAAATTCAAGAAAAAGGTCAAATGGCTCAGCGAGCAAATAACCAAAGGAGCTCCTAACTCACAGCCTGTATGTGCAAGCAGTTAAGGAATAAGGATAATAAATAAGGAAGAACAAACTTTGAATTCACCTGAACTGCTGCTAGATAGGAATAAAAGAAGAAGCGCTCCAGTGCTGATCACTTAGAGACAGACTGACTTGGCTGACTTGGATGTCTATAGATTGAGTGGGGTAATCCCCTGGGCAATGACAATGCAGCTCTCCAGACACCACTCTCGCTTCCCAAAACCCTCTGCTTTCCACATGGGTTATTATTGCCTACTCCATCCTGAAGCCTCCAACTGACAGTATCATGAGAACCATACATGTTTCACTACTGATGGTGCATATTTTGTAGATCAGTTATTTTTTTGATGTTAGTGTCTCTGTAGCTTTTCCTTAAATGGGTAACATGATTTTTTTCCCCTGAGTAAATTAGGTATTAGTTTATGACACAAAAACTCAGCTTTTTAAAACCTATGGCTTAGAATCTTTCTGTTTTATTCCCATCTGTTTACCTGTGCAAATACTAAGGGACTTGTCCTACAGACCTTTTTCTCCCATCTGAGTGAGGGGAGGATAAGAGTTATTGCAACAGCTGCAAGAGCCTTTGAAAGGGAGACTTTCGGTGTAACTTGGGCACTGAACTATTGTTGTCTTGGAAAATGTATCCCTTAATGACATGCTTTGGCATCTGTTTTAATTTTTGTTGCTGACATAGCAGAGAGGATTTTGTTTCCCTTCATTATTGTTTTCTCTAGGGAATTTCCACAGAATATATGTAACACCCATATCTTTCTCTTACAATACCTGCGAGATGGATAATACTAGCAGCTCCTGTATTCTTTCTATACCTCTTGTCAGATCTATTAAGAATACCTCTGTTTAGTCTTTGAGAAAACAAAATATATTTTTTTTACTGCCATCCTGAGGAACTGGTTATTTCTCTGCATCACACTGTGATACTGCCTGCAGTCACATCACTCTGGAAAGCACCCATGCGGTTTTTCTCTATTATATTAAGACGTAAGAAGATTAAAGTTATATATTTCATTTAAGGTGATGTTTAGTTTCAGATGTTTCTAATCCAGAGTGTTTATGCCCAATTAGATACTCAGGAGGGTTTATCATTTAAAGTTCTTTCAACTGGCATCAGAAGAGTAATGTTCATTTTTTAGAACTAGCTAAAATTAAAGCCTAAGTCATTGCGAGTCATTTGAACTGTGAATCACAGTCTCCATGACTGGAAGTTTCCAGATGTACAAGTACTGAGTTCTCCTTTGGAGCTTTCTGAAAGGAAGGGATGTGTGTTTCATAGCTATATACAAGTCTGCATCGAAAATAGTCTGCAGTATAGGAATGGTATTTCAGTCACACCGAGGGCTGAACATACGAGAACCATGCCATAGTTTTAGCCCCCCTCCCCACCTTGCTTCAGCAAGACTCCTTCTCAGCATGAACAAAACCAGGATCTGGTCTCAAGGCAGGCAAGGTGAATGCCTGGGTTCCAGAACACTATTTCACGGGCATTGCCTTTAATCCCTGCTACCTCCTGTAGAGACTGGCATGAGCATGAGGTCAAATTAGCTTTTCTTATGCCAAAATGGATATGGGTATGTTGCATTACTACTGTCTTAGAGAAAGATTAAGCTCGTTGTAGCCAAAGCAGAGATTTGTGACACCTAGAAACTGTGAGTGCACTGCTTAGGGTAAAACTAACATTAGCTTGCCTTGAATCCAACATAAGAGTACTAAAAACTGTAACCAATAGCAGCATGTACTTCCTGCCGTTGTGATAGCGTAGCCATACACAATGTGTAAGCATTTTATATATGTGTCTGAGCAATGTGACCACCAACAGGGGAAAAAAGTATACATATAGCTGCACACAGGAAGCATCCAACCAAGAAAAAGTTGCCAAAGGACAAGATAAATACAAAAGGCTGCAGTAGGCAGGACATCCTGCTACATACAAATGAAGGAGACTGACAAAACCAGAACCAAGGTAAGCAGTAAGAGAAACAGATGAGATTCCTCTTTCAGGAGGTGGACAAAGTGCATATAAACATCAGGCAGGGATAGCAAAGACAGAGAAGGAAGAGGGCAGGCCTGCATATCATCAGACTTCCCTTGTCGAAGAGCTCTCAAGCCTGATCACCTCCACCTCCATGACCACGGGCACCAAGGACTCAGTCATGAGTCCCGACTTCATGGCATCAGCTTCATGGTACCACATACACAGAGGTGACTGAGGATATCAGTGTTAAGGACAAACAGTTTTATGTATGTAGTGAAGATGATTAATATTCTGTAAGTACTAACTGTTAGCACAAAATGAGTTGTTAATGAATGAATTTAATAAAGGCTTTCGAGTTTAAAATTGGCCTGCTTTATCAGTCTGCTAAAAACTCGAATCATAATGATCTCTAATTCCTTATATGTAAACATATATTTAGTTGCAAGATTATCCTCTTTTTAGCTTTAATGATCACAAAGTAAAAATGTGAACAATTATCTTTTATGGGTGCCAGGGTCCTTGATTATAAAGTTTAACTCATCCTTGCTGTGAGGGTACTGTGTCTGAATCCTACCAGAACATGTGCTCTTTCTCAGTGAAAAGAGTTAAATAGAGGCAATTCATATAGCAGTGCGAGCATTTTAATGATCAGAAAGTACCAAGCTGACTGAAGCTTGTGCTATAACTACTGCAGATAAGTAAACATATAACTTTTCAGTGTAATCTGACTGCTGAAATGTTGTTTGCAGGACATGTCTTTCTCTGGTGTAAGTTGGCCAAGCTCCATGGCAGTCCATCAGACCCAGCTGAGATACTGGTCCCACCCATGAAAGCTAATGCTTTGCAATTTCATTACCTCTCAAATACTGGCTAGTAAAACATCCTTGCTGAAAACTTTAGCAACTAATCTCCTGTCTGTCTGTGTCATTTTTAAGGTGTCACTGCTATGTATGTAGTATGGAATCTCCTGCTGCTGTCTCTATGTAATTTTTAATCCTCTCTAATTTTGCAAAAGCATACTCTTTAGCAACCCTATAGTTTCACAGGAGATGAGTGCATCTTGCTGTCCTTCACTTTACAAAGATACCACTACAATTTCACCTCCTCTTCCCATTCCACTGTGATTTGCCTGAAGACTTTTTTCTTTTCATTTCTGTTCATAAACTTCAAACGGAAATAGTAGTGACTGATTACAGCAGCCTTGTGCTTAGTCAGCAGTGCTACCCATTTGTCCAAAGCATTTGATTTGCATATTTTTTAGTTAGATGCCACATCTTCAATTTGATATCAGAAGGGTATAACCTTGCTAGTCTGCATCAGATGCCATTGTTATTACATTTCTGCAGCTGATGCTGTAACTGAAAGCCTTCTCTGCCTGAATGCTGGGCTTACAATTTTTTTGTGTTTATCTGAAACATTGCTCAAGCATGCCTCTAACACTGCATACATTTTTGTCATTTTCATTTTAAAAAGTATAAAAATTAAAATTATACTCCAATCGGTATTAGGAAGTTGGTAATATCTTAAAATATTTAATAATGCACTCAAAAGTTCAATTAAAAGTATCCCTGTGACTTTGCAGGCTGAAATAGAACAATGTTATAAAAGAACCCAAATTAGGTTTCTGTGAAGTAGAGATTAGAACCAGTTATGCAATACTAGGCAAAAGAGAGTTTGTTTGAGTTTATAAGCTGATTACACTGCTCCCTTGCTCTGACTAAAGTGCCTTTGTTGTCCCACTTCAGACTCCACTGGTAGTGCAGGCAATTTTCAATTCCTAAAATACATATTAGTATATGTAATGCCATTAGGAACACACAACTTCTCTGAGTATGCATTAATCATAATTTCTGTGAGACTTGGTAGGTGTTTGTGGATCTAAAGCTTATGACCTTGTGAGACAAATGACATTTTTTCTGGTCCTCAGTACCAGTGGGAGTTAGGGACTGACTAGGATTCCTCCCTACTGGCTTTTTTAAACTGTCTCTGCTTTTTCC
>NW_008825208.1:3259003-3263276 GCF_000699105.1 Pygoscelis adeliae
CCAGGGTAGCCAACTGAGTCCCTGCGAGGTACTTCTTTCCCTGATCCCAGGGATAGCAGGTCTCAGACCAGCCTGCTCTTGTTACCTACTACATTTTCTGGGGCTTATACATATTGCTAAGATGGCTCATTTTTTCAGTTTACAGATTTACTGCACTACTCCCCCATATAAGAAATGTTTCACTTGTGTTATAGCTCATTTAAAATCACTCTTAAAACAAACCAGCTTGAAGTGAAAGACAAAGTAGCATCAAAACTTCTAACACAGCATCATTACAAAAGTTCTTAATAAAGCAAGCAAGTGGAGTTGGGGCAGGGGGTTGTTAAGAGTGGATACTGAATGTGTTTGCATCATGATCATACTTAGATTCCTTATGTTTCAAGGCTGCATGCATTAGAGGAGAAAACCTCCTGATGGAAGAGCTTCCTGCTCGCAGCCAGCTCTATTACTTTCTTTGGGCATGGAAATGTTTGTGATTGGACCACAGGACCTCCACTCTGTCTGTTTATGTAACTTTTTGACTCCTTGATGTCATGTAAAACTTCTTCCTCACACCTGGGTGACTAAGGGTGCTGCTTTTGCAGAGTGAAGTGTCTTCATCTGTTGAGCATAATATTTACATCATTTGCACACTGAAAAAATGTTCAACAGAAATATTTGGATGGGAAAATGCAAGTGGCTCATTACCGGCTCTTGACTGAGATTAGACATGACCGTAATTAATCACTGCAGGATGACATTAAGCTTCATGTGGCTGACCTCCTCCACAACCTTTGAGAGAGCATAACAATTACAAAATGTAGATAACAACATGGTGCAGCTTCCTGTCTTACTCATTTGTGTTCTGCACCTTTAGCGTTGTTTACAATGTCATATTGCTTCTTCTATAAACAAAATAACTTAACTGGCTTTTACATGTGTCCTGTTTGTACAAGATGATAGTTTTCTCAGATATGTGTATCAAGATTGGATTCATGCTTTACATGAAAATACCTGGACAACCTCTCACCAATATGGCTGCAGAACTTATGGAGCAAGGGTTGTCAGAGTCAGGATGGTCAAGGACACTAATTATCGGATATAACACCACTCATCATGAGAGATCAAATACAGCAGTCTTCAGATCTATAGCCCACAAAAGTCAATTACATCTGAAGTTGTAAGTGGCAATCAAAGAACTGGTGAGTTCATATCATCCCCAAAGATGCTGCTAACAGACTATAGCTGTAACACACTGGAAAACAGGCCAAGAGGGACCTACCTCACTCTATTCAAGAACTTTCTAAATGTTATTATGTTGCAGAAATTCTTGGATTTTTGAATGAACTAAAATAACTCTGTTTGCCTATTCCCTGTCAGGTATGCGGGAGACAGGTAATAGAGTGGGGGGTTTTTTTGGTCTTTATTCCAAATATACATTCTGAAAAATGCTCTGGAAACTGAACTTTTATCTTCAGAAGAGGTTTAGCAATAAGCATGTCTCAACATTGTTTGAAATGTCACCTCAGAGTGAAAGCATGTAATTTGGTCAGAGTCATGCATCTTTAGACTGTTGGCAGTGTTCCTCCCAGTGCCCATGGATGCTGGTGTTTTGACACCTAGCCATCAGAAAATCATGCTAGGCCACCAAAACCACTTCACAAACACCACCAAAGGAGTAGAGAGCAAATGGAACACTCCTGGCCTTTTTGCTGAGAGCCCTGAAGGTCAGTAGGTCTGCACCTACTCCACCAGAGACTGGAAATCTTCTCTGCACATCAAATTACAGTGACTCTTGTTCAAAGAGCCTGGCACTGGCCTCCCACACTCTAAAGGGGATATCAAATGAAACCACCATCTTTCTTCTAAATGACCTTCTTGCCATAGACATTTCAAGCATATCAGAGCTGCTGAAGTGCAAGTGCACTTTATATAATGACATCAGTGTGTGCCAAGCATTTGGCTCATATATGAACTTCTGTGGCAGAGATGCTAGTTCTCTGCTGTCGTGTGTTCTGCTGCATGTAAGCTCCCATGGCATCTGCACACTAATTACAAACACAGATTCAGACAACTGATAGTGGCAATGTTACTGAACGTACCTTTGTCCAGATAAGTATCTTGACTTCTGTGTATTCAAAAAAGACACTACAATTAAAAAGTGTCTGCTTATTGTAAGGGAATTTGAGCAGCTAGGAAAGATGTGAGTCCTGGAAGTGCTCTGGGGCTTGCTAGCAAAGAAAGAATCCAAAAGAATGTTTTTTTGGTTTTTTGTTCTTCCCTAGGTGAAAAGCATGCTGCAACCAACAGGTCAAAACACACCGTTTCCTGCTTCTTTAGCTGCACTGCAGCACAAGAGAGAGCGCACTCAAATTCCCCAAGCCTTGAAACAAGCCCTTGAGTATCAAGTACTAACAGCCATAAAGAGCTGTCACTTACCCATCTCCCTTACATATCTCTTAGCAGCAGAGCTGCTTTGAACTCATTAGTGAGAGGCATGTTATTTGCAAAGACTGTTAACTCCTGCTACAGATTCTGATCTCAAATACTTATTTTAATAAGAGATGAGCTTGTTCCTTGTCACTTTTTTTACATTTCCTGATAGAACACAGTAAACATATGAAAATGTGTCTTTCACAAGTATTTGCCTAGCATGAGGATTGCAGATTTAGCCTTGCGGTGTGTTAAGTTTCTTGTAAAGTGCATTATTAGAACAGGGCAAAAAACACAGGGCAATTCTCCTGTCTTGCTTCAGTAGCCATAATGACTGATGGATTACTTACATCTGTCTGTGAGCAGGAAAATAACTTTCAAGGTCTCTTTATTATTTTTTCAAAAAGCGGAATTTCTGATCTTACATGCTGACTTACTTTGAATAACAAATGGAACTGACGGCCTTTTAATCCTTGCTTCCAACATCAGTTTACTGCCTCTACCATTAATAAATCCTGAAAAAAATGAACCAGTAGTGGGGAAAAAAAAGTGTTGCCTTTTCCTTATCAAATTCAATGCTTCTTTTAGTATTTTTAGGTGTTATAATAACAATAAAAATGACTCCATATTCACTCATTAATTCTCTGGAATGAGTTTATTCATCAGCACCTGAGCTTTAATTTCTCATGCTCTAACATCTCATATTTCTATTACTTATTTCTGCCCAGGATACCAGCTACTTTGCCCTGCATTTTGGAAAGAAAACATTTATTAACCTCATCAGTGAGGGTGTACAGGGCTTACACTTTCCTTGAAAATTTCAGAGACATATTGGGCAACTTCCTGTGAAGTTAAGTGTTGCAGAAATGATAAATTCTTGTCACAAAGTGGCAAAGAGGACTGTTCTTAGATCCATATTTCTAAGCCACCAATTTTATTGCTCCCTGGCTGCACTAGTATTTTTAGATATTAATCCATGCTACTCACTCAGGCAGAACTCTTGAAGTTCCACCGTTCTGCCAAAGCAGAAAGAATGAAGAGAGACCATGGTTTTGAGTCATGTTTCTCTTTGTTTGTGAAGAGGAAACAGAATACTATATGCTCTTTGTTGTTTTTATCTATCTCAATATTTTCTTATATTCCCTAAATATAAGCATTTGCTACACTGCTGTAACAGTGGTACCTCACTGCTATAACGAGTCCTTAGAAATTCAGAACTTTGTCTGAAACTGCTGATTATTTTCAGCATCACCTAACAGTACAACTGCTTTTTGCAATGAGGCAATGACACAATGAGGCCACATTAGGCTATCCCCCTTGCATCAAGCCACACAGCAGAGCAGCTTTGAAATGCCTGATAGGATTTTAATCCCAAGTGGAAATTAATAGCATGTTACAAGAAAAATGGATAAGAAAGTAAGGATAAGATTATTCAGTGAGAAGACAAGAAAAGTTGAAAGCAGACCATAGAATAGTTTGTGTTCTTTAGACCTTTTAAATGTTGATAAATGTGGTGGACAAGAAATACCTTAGATTGTTAACATCAATAGGCAGGAGATAACCGTAGGGGTGAGGGGGTGAATGCCCAAAACTAAGCTTCTGAATTCTCAAGCACAGGTCTGCTATTTGCTAGCTACAATCTGTATGGGCTTGTTGTAAAACGTAGTAACACCTGGATAAACAGAAGTGACATACACCAAATCCTCCAATTAATAAAAAGACACATGCCATAACATGAGGCAAAACTCTCAATTAAGAGGCAGATCACGTGTTTCTACATACATAATATTTAGATGGAGAAAAGCAGGTTTGTAAAATTGGAAAAGTCCCTGGAAATGGGGGAAGTTCCTTGGAAAGACCT